>NW_028256921.1:1540000-1914565 GCF_035046125.1 Drosophila serrata | reverse complement strand
TTAAGGGGTTGCATCGTTAAAATGTGCAAAAATTAAAAAAAAATATTTTAATATCTTAAAAAGGAAAATTTGGTATGCAGAATTGTTAAGCGCCAAACAACTAACTCAGAACCGCTTCAATTCGGAAACCGCTTATGCGCTAGTTCTTTGGCGCTTAAAAAATCTGCATTATACGTTTAATTTGTTCCTTTGTTAGTTTTTTTAAGGTTAATAATTTTTATTTGATAATTTTGTTTTATTTTTTTTTTTAGTTTTTACATCATATTTTTTTGGGGCAGTATTCGACTTTCAGGCGAGGCAATAATACTTCTGATATTATAATCAATTATCTTTAATCTATTCGATATTCCTGTATTTCTTTGTCAAATGCTATTGTATTTTTCACGACTCTCAGTCGAATTTATGTTATCTAATTATAGTTTATCCTTTTAAATTAAATTAAATTTTTTCATAACTAAATGCTTAAATCTTACTGTTTAATTAAACCTAAACTTCTTTTTAATAAGCATCTGCATAGGTTGTTTCCCAGAATCAGCCTGAAGAAACACATACGAATGAGTTCCAATTTTTTCTAAATGTTTATTTAAGGAGGAGCTGGGTTAATAAAAATAAAATAAATACGTGGACATTTTGTACAATTAGTTTTTAGTTTTCTTTCGATTTTATTACAGGCTAGCTTTAAGTAGGTTAACATTTTAAAAGGACTAGCACAAGGAGTAATCCTCTCGGCTCAGCGTATGTATGTATATAAATATTGCGTGTTTGTAGTTGTAAATATATATGTATATATATATGCATTATATATATATATATAAGGTATAGGGGTTTCTCGTAAAGAGTGGGGCGAATACTTGGCGTTGTTGGAGTTGTTAGCTAATTATTTAGGGGTCGGGGAGCAAGTGAGCTAATAAAAAATTATAATAATTATACAAAACAATTAAATACATTTTATAAAAGTACAAACATTTTCTTGTCGCGATCTAGATGGGCGTTATTTTGATTTTATGTTAAATGTTTCTGTTCATTGTTTCCTGGTTTTTGTTCATGTCATGTGTATAAGGCAACTGCTCTGTCACGGCAGCTGCCTTAAACCAAGCTATCCCCATCCCATAAACCACAATCGGGATGCGCTCTTTAATTGTTTAAAATTAAACGGGCACCTTGCAGGTGGTCTTTAAGCTTGTTTAAAATTAAATGTACACTTCTCTTTAAATTACAAACAACAAAAAAAGATGAAATTTGCAACTTAATGGCGCGCTGTCTTAAATTCTCAAAATTCGGCGTGACTCAAAAGATTTAAAATAATTAGGTGCACAAAAAGAGCAGCGAGACGCACTTAGAGAGAGTCCTTTATGGGCAGCACTTTCAAACTTTAAAAACTACCTTGAGGTGTGGATTCTTGTTGAAAATTTTGAGTAAGGAGCGCTCCTTCAATTTCTTAAAATTATAAATACACCTTGAAGGCGCTCCAGCCATGGAAGCACTTGGTGAATCGGCGCGACTCTTTGTTCTTCATCGTGAGGAATAGCTTTCTTGGCCTCTCCGGCTGCTTTATCCGCATATGCTGGATGTACACTTGGGCGGACTTGTAGGCCAGCTTCACCTCCACCTCGCTGCAGCGCGGCCCCATCCACAGGAAGACGTGCTCGCCATTATCCAGAATCATGATGTCATCGTCGGCCAGATCGTCCTGACAAAAGTCAGCGCACTTCTCCGCCACCGTATAGTAGCCCCGTTCATTGGAGCATCGGAAGAGACGCGTATAGTCCATATATGTGGCGTCCGTATCATATGGCTTACGGCCGCCCAGCGCCACCCAGAAGAAATTCTCTGGCTCGTCGCCTTCGTTGAGTATCTGCCAAGGATGAATAAAATTCGCCTTAAGACATTTTTAATTGCATTTAAACCATAGGCACTTACCTGCAGGCTAACCCAGGGCGAGTTGAACATTTGCTCAGCGATATCCTGGATGAGTTTCGCCTCCTCATTGCAGGATTTGCTGCCAATCCACACGTAAACAATCCCTGACTGCGAGTCGTCCTCCGTTTCAAATGGCACATGGAGTATATAGCTAAGGTTGAAAACAAATTAATTACATTTGTTGATGAATTATACAATTATTAATAAAAATATATAAATATAAATAGGAAAATGTATTAAATAGTGGCGCATTTTCGATTGCGATGTATTTAACTATATTTTTAGCCATTATAATATTGTTATCTTTCAGAAATAATGACCTATATCAAATATTTATGGGATTTTCAATCCAAAGAAACGATAAGACAAGAACATTAGTCATTACGCAAGTCAAAGAATATAAAAATATAAAGCAAAACTATTAGAACGAGAGACAGATAAACACTCACCAGAAGGCCGAATTGAGATGCACTGCATCTGGATTAATTTGGATGAGCCGCGTGGTCAGCGCACCGCCGTTGGAACGCAGATGGAAGAACTCAACGGGCGCCTTGCCGTCGGCGGTGAGAGCTTTGTCCTTCCGCTTTCCCGTCAGGATAATGAATTTCCGCTTAAAGTGCGACATAAACTTGAGGTTCTCCTGCTGCTGAAAAATCCGCACCACCTCCAGCTCCTCGCCAAACATCGCCTTGAACTTCTTTTGCAACGTAAAGGTAAAGGTGAGCCAGCCCATGTTGCCAGCATTGCGACCCTGCCAGAAGTAAACAACACATTGGATCTCATCCTCCGGCTGGTTGCTATTGTTGGCTTTACTGTCGTCCTGAGGATTCGTACCATCCTCCTGGCCGGGTTCGGGCTCCTCGACGGGTATACAGTAGCGGCAGAGGAAGACGTAACATTCGCCGGTATAAAAATGGCCCAATTCCTCTTCGGGCAGACGGACAAACTTCTTGTTCTCCAGCACAAAGGCCTCCATCATCTCCAGGTCGTAGTTCCACTCCTCCTCCAGCTGCTCCGCTTCGGCCAGTGGCATGGCCGATTGCCTGGGCATAAACAGAGCTGCCAAATCGGTTCGCGTCTCCTGCTGTCTTGCCCATTGTGTGAGATTGGCTCCAGTTTTTGCCACCGACTTGGCTGTCCTCGTGAAATCCACCGCCATGACCTCATCCCAGCCGGCGAACTTGGTACGGAAGATCTGCATCTCATTGCCCTCGGGCACACGCATCACCAAGGCACACTCCGGCCGATCCATCATGTTGAAGAGCTCCCGGCTCAGCTTGACTGCGGCTGCGCGCACCAATCTCGTCGATTTCTTGCCAAACCACACAAACAGATCCGTGTAGCAGTCGAGGATGTACACATGCTTGCTGTTGAGCAGGGTATGGCAAAGCTTCTGCTCGGGCAGCTCCACTTGTGGCAGTTCCAGATAGCCCATGCCCAGCTGCACCTGATAGAGGCGCGGCTGCACCGGCTGGTAGTCCTCGGGAACATGCTCCTTCAGCGGCTCTGCGGCAGCGACATCTTCCGGCGTCATATCCAATCCCTGCCAGAATTCGGCACTCTCTTCGCCTTGCCGCTCAACCATTATCTCGCACTTATTCTTCCGTTCCGTCTTGCTAATCTTCTCTGCCATCAAGCGGGCCTTTGAGTTGAGGGTATTCTTCGATCGCTCGCCCAGCCAGATGTAGATGTGTGCACCCAGGTCCAGGACGAAGGCGTGCCGGGGATCCAGGGAACTGTAGACGGGAGCCACCGGCTCCAAGTGAACTGTGGCGCCGTAGGCGTGCACCAAATACAATCTGGTGATATGGATCATTTCCTCAATGGTATAGAAACCAGTGGCAGTGCGACCGCCCTCGATGTAGATCACCTCGGTGTCGAATAGAGCCAGAAACTCCTCGGACTCATCTCCCTGCTCCTCGCGTATTGTGCGACACCGCGCGCCCAGATAGTTCCGCAGATTTACCGCATGAATGGCCGCACAGGCTCGCTTGTCCAGGGTGGCCTCGTTGCCGATCCAAAAGTAAATCTCCCAGGTAAGCAGACCGAGGTCATCATACTTGGTTTTTAGGACAATGTAGCAGTCGCCTTCGTAGAACTTTCCGTGGACCACTTCCTCGATTTTGTTGGGCAGGAAATTCTCGATTTCCCAGATGGTCAGACCTGGCTGCTGACCGTCTTCCTTCTCAAAGAATTTCGAGTAGTCCAGCTGCGGTTTTTCCAGAGACTCATCCCATCGCTTGGGCTTCAGCGACTCGGGCTTTCCCACCTCTTCCGGCAGGCAACCGGCCTCGTTATCCTTGGCCACATCCTTCATGCCCTTGAGTACCTTAGCAGCATCCTGATCCCCCTCAGAGCGGGGACCACCTCGTCGTAATCGAATCTTCCGGGCGGTTGAATCCTTGGGCGTGGCCGCCGCCGGAATGGATGGCGGCACAGCGGCTCCAGCTAACCGCAATTGCGTCTGCAGACTGAAATCTATGTTGTAGAACTCAAGACTGGTGGCTTTGCTCGCCTCGCTGGGCTTGGGGGGCATCACTAGCTCCGGATTATTGCGCAGATCCAGTTGGTCCAGTCCCTCCAGCAGGTGAATGGCATCGGGCAGTGTGATCAGACGATTGCAGCTTAGATTTAACTGCTTCAGAGCACCGCATCGGCACAGACCCTCGGGCACCATCTCCAGCAAATTATTGGCCGCCGCAAAGACCTCCAAAGCACCCAGCTTTCCAATGCCCGACGGTATGCCCTCGAAATTCAGCTTGTTGTCGTTCACATAGAGTCGTCGCAGCTTGGGCAGCTTGCAGAGGGCCGCCGGCAGAGCCACCAGTTGATTCCGTGACACATTTAGTGATTCCAGACGCTGCCACAGCTCTACGCCCGCACTCAGTTCGTTGATCTCGTTGTCACTCAGGTTAAGCCGGACCAAGGTGGCCACATTGTACACACAATCGGGCAGCTTCGGCAGCGAATTGTGGGACAGATCCAATTCACTTAAATTCGCCAGACTGTCCAGGCCGGTGGGGAAGTTGAGGAGTGTCCGCTGAGTGCCGCTCATATTGAGCACCTCCAGACTCTGCAGCGATGGCAGCTGGCGCAATTGGAACAGTTCCAGCGGATTGTGCGACAGGTCCAGAGACTTGAGGTTGATCAGCCGGCGCATTTGCGGTGGCAAGGTCTCCAGTCGATTGTGCGACAGATCCAGAAATATCAGATCCGTGAGGTGTATGAACAGGGGCGTCGGTATAATCTCGATGTTATTGTGGCTGAGATTAAGGACGATCAGGTTCTTGGCCCGCTCCAAGCCCTCGGGTACCTCCTTCAGCTTGTTGTGCGAGAGATCCAGCGTGGTCAGCTCCTCCAGGTGGAAGAGCTCCGGCGGTATGCCGCTGTTCTTCAGCTGATTGTGGCGCAAATCCAGCGAGCGCAGACATGTTAGATCCGTTAGCTCGCCAAAGATCTTCTCCAGCCGATTGTGGTTCAGTGACAAATGCTCCAGCTTCTGCAGCTTGCCCAGCTCCTCGGGTATCTCCGCCAGCTGCGTGCGGTCCAGAGTGAGCCACTGCACCCGCGACATCTGCCGCATGCTGCTGGGGAATGTTTCCTGCAATGAAAGGCAACCGGCCAGCACATGTAACTTCGCATTTACGCACTCCAGGACCTAATCTCCGGCTATGACTAATGCATATTTTTTTCCCCCATAATTCGGTGACCTGTTTTTTTTTTGCTCTTCGCTTCTCGTTTTCCCGAAACGGAACACAACAATCTGTGTAAATACTCACGCTGAAGTCATTTTTGGTAAAGTCCACACCGCGTATGAACGGCAGCACACTCATGTTGATGCTAACCGCATAAAATTGTAATATTTTGGGCTCAAGCTGATGGCCCTGTTTTTCTACTCTATTTTTTTTTTCGTTTTTTTTTTTTTTTGTTATTTTGCACTCGAAAAAAATAGGTGGCTGGCCCAGGTGAAGTGACCATCCGCCACTCATCCATACAAACTCGTTGGCATTTCAACGGGCCTTCGTATGTGGTTCGATGGTCTGGCCACTCTGGTATTTTAAAAGTGTTGGAAAGCACGCTTGGCACACTGGCGTCGCTAATTACGGGGAATGTATACAATTAAATAATAGCACTTTGTTAATAAAAAAGTTAAGCACAATTACAATATGTTACATAAATTAAAACAAATGTTAATGGTGTTGCTTTACAAATGGTATTTGTATGTAATATTATGCAGGCTTTGCGTTTTAATCCCTGCCGAATACTATAGCCACCAGTGTGTTACGACCAGGTGTTCATTTCCAGGGCTACAGACTTTAGCTGGCAGTTACATTTTGAATTCCACTGTAAAAAACAATTTGAATTATTTAATTGAATAATATTAGGCTTTTAAATTTAGTCTTGAGTATAAATATTAGAAACAACTACAGTTTGCTTTCCTTTTAAGAAAATATATGCTTTTTAGGCTTTATTTATGCGGCAAAGCAACATAAGGCATTTATATTATTCTTGTAGACATCTTTGTTAACCCAAACGGGAAAGATACTTGCATTTTAATTTAAAAAAGAATTAACTATTAAAAATAACCTATCGATAAACAGAAATTAACATACATTTTTTAAGTCAATATTTTTCCGCCCCTGGTGCAAACAAGTAATGGTATTTTCGGTATTATTTTTATTTTTAGTATTTTCATGAAAGTCTTTTTAAAGTTTTTATTGGTTGCACTTAATTAAAACCAACGACTTTGCGACAAATTCGCAATGGGAATTAATTAATGTATATTTACGTTAAATTTGGGTAAATAAATTTGAGGTTTTACAGATTTGAAGACATATTTTTAATAGTACGCGCCACAAAAATTTTAAAATACAGCCGATTTAGTGTGCCCAATTTGGGGATATTTCTACTTTCGTCGCTTGGCAACACCAATTCCGAATTCCCTGCGGTCACACCACCCATCAACTAGCTCTTTCTTTTTTGACGTGACAAGCGAGAAAATGGTTGGTGTTTTTTGTGCGAAAACTAATTAATAAAAATAAGCGACATCCGTGCTCGAAATGGACGACAAACACAAGAAATGAACAGCCAATCGAGTGCTTTACGCGATGGAAACGCTATTTTTTTGTGTGCCACCCGGGAATTCGAAGATTATTAATGATATGTTCTTTGTATTGTTTGTGTTGTCAACCAGGTGAAGGTTAAGTGCTCCGAGCTGAGGACGAAGGACAAGAAGGAGCTCACCAAGCAATTGGAGGAGCTCAAGACAGAGCTGCTCAGCTTGCGCGTCGCCAAGGTGACCGGCGGAGCTCCCTCCAAGCTCTCCAAGATGTGAGTATATGCCGCTGTCCCCTTGTACGTGCCCAGCTAATCTATCCATTCGCTGTTTATGTTTATAGCCGCGTTGTGCGCAAGGCCATCGCTCGCGTCTACATCGTGATGCACCAGAAGCAGAAGGAGAATCTGCGCAAGGTGTTCAGGAACAAGAAGTACAAGCCCCTGGATCTGCGTAAGAAGAAGACCCGCGCTATCCGCAAGGCTCTGTCGCCGCGCGATGCCAACCGCAAGACCCTGAAGGAGATCCGCAAGCGCTCCATCTTCCCCCAGCGCAAGTTCGCCGTCAAGGCCTAGACCGTGCATCGTTGTCGGTTGTCCATATAGTGTGCGTTAAGGTTCTCCAGATGAAGAAAAGTAATAAAACCTTTTTTTTAAAGTGAAACGAAAAACTGTGTGCTATTGGTTATGATTTTTTTTGTCTGTGAAGAGAAACGCGAGTGTCTTGTCACGTGGAAACAAGCTCTGTAAGCTGCTTACTAAACCAAAAAATGGCGCGCATTTGTTAGTTGAAAACTATAGAAGGCATATATATTGATGGCTAAACCAATTGTGCTTGTTGTTATCTATATATAGTCGGAGGTTAGTCGTAAATCCTCCTGGGAAACGCGGCCAATCAAACTGACAACTTGTAGTTACTTAACATTATAAATATGGCAGGCTGGGCTATGATCCCTTGCAGACATCACTCCTTAATTGGAAGAAACCCAATAAGCAGCATGGATTACAGATATTTGAGGCTTTATGAGTTTCCACTGGTATTTCCACACAATGATACGATTTCAAGTGAGTTTCAGTATTGGTCAAGGTATTAGTAGATTTGTTAATTAAAGTTTAAAGAGTTTTTCTCGAAAACTTTAAACAGAGACACTCGCATTTCCCAATTGGTCTACGTATGCCGAGATTTTAAATTAGTTTCTTGATTAGGCAAGGTGTTAGGAGGAGGCTGTCATATATGCTAGAAGAGTTGTTACTTAAATTATAAACAGTTTTTCATTAGAACTTTAAACACTCTCAATTCTCGACGTATGACACGATTTTCTTGATTAGGCAAAAGTATTAGGAGGCTGTCAGAGTCCTTAGTTAAAGTTTGAACAGAGAATGAAAAGGACTCGCATATCTCAATTGATCTAAGTATATATATTTATCATTTCGATTGTCTTTGATGTAAGCGCAGCCATACATCGATGCATATATTTATAAATTAAACGGTAATAATTAATTATAATTGATATACGAATTACAAGCTCTTAATGCAACGACTCGACTCTGATTCCGATTTTGATTCGATTCGATTTGATTCGATCATACTGAATATGTTTGGCACATTTGGTTAATACTATTCTTCTGCACAGCGTGGAAGAGCGGTGTGCTGCGGATGACGCCCGACAGCTCCTTGGAGTTCTTGCTTTGGTGATAGTTTCTACTTGTCGTCGTCGACAGCGGCTCGCCCCAGAACTTGAGCAGCGCAAAGATCTTGAAGTAGGCCGCCCTGGAAGACCGAAAAAAATGGAATTAACATGCAATGGAGAATATACTATATCCCAAAGAAACCCTACCTGTAGTTGCGATTGCTGGCCGCATAGATGATCGGATTGATGACACTGGAGGCCCAGGCCATCACCGAGGCAATAATATGCAGCCAGGGATATGAGGTCTTCCGCTCATCGTCCACCACATTAGCCAGCATCAGCGGCAGAAAGCAGATGAGGAAGCACAGGAAGATGGTGACCATCATAACAGTCAGTCGGTTGTCCTCGCGCGCCTTTCTCGTACTTGTAGTGGTCACATAGGAGCCGCCTGCCGAGGATCCCTTGCCCGCTGCATTTGCTCCAATCTGAAAGTTGTCATGGCTGCGGATTTTCTTCTTCTGGTGCAGCACCGTAATGTAAATGCAGGAGTACGAGACAATGATCACCAGACACGGCAGCAGGAACCCGATCAAGAAAAGTGTCTTCTTGATCGATCGTCCCTCCTTCTTGAGGATTGTGCAGGAGAATGTGGCCTCATCCAGTCCCATCTCACCCCAAATGCCCAGAATGGGTGGCAGCTGCAGGAAAATGTAGTTTTTTATTGGAATTTCTGAGAGTTTTCTTTGTACTCACCAAAAGCAGAAAGGAAACGGCCCACACGAACAGCAGCTGAAGTGTTATGAACTTGGGCTTGTATATCTGCGAGTAGCGGCTATGGCAAGCAATGAGTATATATCTGTGCAGGGGATTATGTTAGAGAGGATTAGCTAATCTGAGCCGGACAGCCAGAGGATGTGAGATTTTGGCTTACCTGTTCAGGGTGATGCCCACCATGCTGAGGAGTGAAACGGCCACGTTGCCGTAGAAGATCACGGGAAATATCTTGCACAAAGTGGTGCCAAATGTCCAGCTCTGGTTTGAATAATATAGATATGCAAATACATTATTATATATAGCACTATCATCCAAACAGCTCAACTGTGACTCACCTCCTGGAAGAATCGCACCGCTGTCAGCGGCAGACTGAAGGAGCAGAAGAGCAGGTCCGAGATGCTCAGCGATATGACGAAGGCGGTGGTGGCATGCTCCCGTATCGTGGGGCTCTTTAGCAGAGCCAGCAGGGTGATCAGGTTACCTGTGTGCATGATGAAGCCAAGCAGGTTAGTGAGCAGCTTGCAGAAGGAAACGGAGGAGGAGGATTACTCACCCAGCACACCGATCGTCACAAAGACGCAGGCACTAATTGCAGCAAACAATGTCGCCGAATGCGGGTAGATTGACTGCGTGGCCGCTGGGGCATCCATCTGCATGTCCGTTGTGTCCATGTTCAGAGTCATGTCCATGTCCATTCTGTAAGAAACCATTAAGGTGAAAAAGGCAGTATTAGTAATGTTGAAAGCAAACTAATTTCCATTTGCAAACCATCAGATGTCCCTTCTTACATTTTTTGTTACCTGTTTAAGCCCCTAGTTTTCTTACATTTATATTATATCTTTTTTTTAGAGCAGGATATATGCGGTTTATACTTTTTATACAACATATTAGTTTGAATCATCAAGAGTGCACTACTTGAGCCCGCATAATTTCTGATAATCTCATGGGTATCTTTGAAAGATTAGATAACCGGATGTGTATACAAATTGATATATACTATTGATCCAATTAGAGAGGAAGGCCGGAACTTTGTTTTATTGTCCTAATGAGCTTATTAATCTGTCATTATTGGAAATGTAATTCGGATAACTACTTGGGAAATTGTATACTGTACAAGGTTAATATATAATAGCATCGTCCTGACCCCATTTCCAATGCATTTCTCTATGTGTACGCTTAAAGGAAATATATAAAATCTAAGAAATCAAGTTTCCATCGCGTGAATAGCTCTGAATGAATGAATGGACGTACATAAATAAGTACGTGAGACGACTTGAAACATTTAACTAATTTCTGCATTGCGGATGCAATATAGCCCAGTTTGCTTCACTGGAGTTCAGCTGAGCTCAGCTCAGGTTGAACTGTGGAAAAACTTGATCCAATCTAAGCCGATCCTGTAGCCGGGATTAGCGAGGAAGTCTGCATACTCCCACTGGCAACGACAGCGAACAACGACCTATTCGTGAGATATCGCATCCGAGACATTTGATTTATGCGGACTGATTTCGTTATAAGATCGAGCTCAGGCCGGTTAACTGGTCATCGTAATGATCGGATCCGATCCAATGCGATCCGGTTCCTGCACGAATTTTAAATTAAACATTTGTACGAATTTTTCATCGTAACATTTCTAGTTTTCCGTTTTCAGTTTCCTTCAATTTCCTCATCAGAGTCGAAAGCAAGGCAAACGGCTCCACGGCTCACGGCTCTTTAGCTTTGGATAGCACACAGCATGACGACATATATCAAATAGCAGCTGACTGTGACTGTGGTGTGATTGATGGCAACAAGATTATTTATTATCAAATCAGGATTCAGAAGGAGATCAATGTCAGCGCCGACCGGCGACGGGAACATGAAAGGATAATTAAGTAGCTGTCGTTCCCGAATATTATAATTGTTGGTTTGATCTTAAGGCCTTAAGCTGCAAATAGTAATAATAATGATCATTTTACTCACTGCAGACTCCTATTTAATTATCATAAACAAGCAGCAACAGTTCCGTTTTTATTTATTATTTGATTTGATAATAAAACTATAAAGTAATGGCATCTGTGAGAATCAGCCAGATTTACTGATGACTCAGAATCGACCAGTTTTCGTTGCTTTCTTTTATTATTAATCAACGTATTAATTTTGTATTTAAATTGTCTTCCTTCTTAGTCACGTATTTAGTGTTTTTTTTTAACTTAACACAAAAAGGCTATCAGTTCTGATATGCAAACGAAAGCGATTAAGATAATACCAGCTATTTAAATTCTGTGAAAGTCAGGCGGAAAATACAGTTTTTACACATTTTTTCAGCTTATAGGAAAACTACAATTTGGTTATATTATATTGTATGTTTTGCGAGGGAGTTAATCGAATTAATCTGTGTTTTCCTTAGTCTGCGCAATAACATGCGAATAAAGCAATTAACATAAAGATTGCTACCGTGTTTGATGATTAACTTTTGATAAAAACCTGTCATAAAATTTGAATAAAACCTGAATACTTCATAAACTAATTCGATTCGGTTTATTTACGGAAAGTGTTCATTTTTTTGATTAAGGAAAACGCGTTTTAATTGCACACAAAACTTGACTGTAGGCGATTAACACATGTAGAGCCCGATTAGTGCGGTAATTCGATAACCAAAACCGATTTTCGACCTTGTTTGCGTCTTGTTTCTGATTTTGAAATAAATAATGGATTCGATATGCTGTCAGTGAGATTTTGAAGACGATTTCTTATCGGCTTGAGGCCTGACACACACATACAATAAGTTCTGGGTTTCAAAACAGTTTTTTTTTTTTTTTTTTTTTTTTTTCGAAATCAGGCTCTTGGCAAAAGGCCCCCTTTGAATTTGTAATTGTTATCGTTGCGAACAAGCACTGCAAGGAGCTATCAGCGACTTTAACATTAATGCACTTTTTTACGACCAATTAAATTTTCATTTTCCTTTCTTTTCGAGTTGATAAGCGGGCGAAAGCGATGGCTACCCAGTGCCTGGCGGCGACACAAATTGAATCAAATGGTTCCAGTTCCCATTCCCGTTCCCACTCCCAATCGCATTTCCATTTATATTTCCATATTCAATGCTGAGTTACACCAGTTTTGGATTCAGCTTTTCCGTCCAGTAAAAACAAGAACCGACCATCATATGCTGCGCGTATCGAATCAATGACACTTTCAATTAAGCCGCGCTTTGTCGCTCTCCCAGTACCTTTTTTTGTTTTTCCAGTTTCATTATTTTTTGTGCAGAGATAACGCTTGCCTCCAACTGTTTTGCATATGCACACAATTCCATTTATTTAATGCTTTCTATTTGGTTCGGTTAAATTAAAAAGCGCCTTGTTACGCATTTAACGATGTTTCCGGTGCGTGCTGCTAGAGCTACTCTTCTGGGAAAGCTGGGAAAGGGACCGAACACCACCAGCAGAAGGGGGTGCTACGTACATATATACAATATATATGTGTACATGGACATATATGGAACCATGGGGAAAGGGGAACAAACCATGGAAAACCAAGGGGAAGCCCAGAGGAAGGGGGTGATAAGTGGGGACAGCGGTTCGCTTTCATGCATGATCAACATGTGTGTTTGTTTTCAGAGCTCGACGGTCTTGTTGTTTCAGTTCTTTCCTTTTCGGTTTTTGGACAGGGGAGAAGCAGAGCAAAACAGCCAGCAACTGGGAATCTGAATATGCATCCCACCACATAGCACAGAACACCATGCCCAAGCCAGGCCATACCATGCCATCGCATCCCATATGAAAACAGTCCCGAGTTGTGCGTGATCTTACAACAGTGGTGGAGATAATAGAGATAATAATCACATTTTAACAAATTTAATAAGGATTTAAATACCAATTTTTACGTATATTACGTTTTTACGCTAAGACTCTGGAGCTCTTTGAAAATTCAATTCTAAACCTCGATCATAAATAGTATAAAACAAATATATGTGCAAATTGTAGGGGAATTGTGGCTAGAAATTCACAGATCTCCGAGTGCTATGCTGCTGACCGCGACTGTGTTAGGGGAGGAGTGCCCCCTCAACAGTTGGCAACGATGATGGCACAGATATCAGAGATAACGCTCCCCACTTTCAGCAGGGATGTACGGATTCCTATGCTTCTCTCCCCTCCCCAACAAAAATACGCACATTATGTACACACAGCTAAGCACATAAGGTTTATATATACATACATATGATACATATGTACATATATTTACATCAAAGTCTTATCAGCCTTGGTTTCCCACCGCCAGAACTCCTTATAAGCCCTTCAAGACAAGCAGCGGAACGAAGCTTAAATATAATCAATCAATAAATATATGTGGTTTGCGGTTGGGAAGGAGGAGGAAATCATATTCAAATAATTATTTCCCACAGAGAGAAAAATATGTGTCATCTTATCTGTGTGTGACATTATTGACATTAAAGTCTTTTGAGAATTAAATGTGATGGATTATAATACATAAATATATTTAATTTCGCCTTGTTAAGCTTTAAAAGTATCTAACATAGATAGGATACTAGGGTTTATCTTTTCCTGAGCACGTTGTACTAACTTAGCTTAAAATTTTCGTATTCCTTGAAACCTAATTTTTCTATAACAAAATTTTTCGAAAATCTAAGTTTGAAAAACTCGTAACTTAGCCAAAAAAATATTAATTTTAATTCGGAAAGCGTTCCTATGTTAGTTTTGATCAGCTTAATAAATCTGGATACTCAATTTAAAATTTTGTAAAATTTTAACCATGTAACCCCTTTGCTTTTTTATAATATCTGAAATAAAAACCTTTATTAGGTAAATAGGATAACTACTTTTTGTTTGTTTTTGAAACCTTTAAAATTATAAAACCAATCACTTTTCTTTACTCTTATTTTCCGTGGCGTTGTACAACAAATATTTCCCACTTTCGCTGCACTTTGCTGACTAATCAAAACCTAAGTAGCAGCTTTAAATACCCAATAAGTTTATCAAAAGCATATGTAGTATATAAATATATATATAAATCTATATATGTATATACATATGTAAATAATGCACATGTGTATTGGAACGTTTTGGAGCTGGGTTTTTTTTTTCTCGATATTTTTCAGAGACTTGAGTTGAATGAGACGCTGCTACCAACAGTTGTTGGGCGCGGAGGGAGATGGGGCAACGGGGCAATGGGCAATGATTCATGCAGCTGACATTTAAAAAGAGCCGGGGGGGAAGGAGATGGCGCATCGGAAGCAGCAGAATACGAAAAAAAATCTGTGTAAATAAAAACAAAAGACTTTGCGGTAAAACAGGAGGGGGCATTAATAAAGAATGCCAGAATATGTGTTTAAAATATTATTTACAATTAAATAATTTCCACAAGTAGATTTTTATTACCTTCTTTGAACTATAACAAGTAATTAATTTATATTATTTTATCTCAATTATTGGCAAACATTTTTCTATCGGTGTATTGCATCAGCCTGCTCCCTTCTTCTCTCCCTCATCCTTATCCCGCTAATGTTCTCCCCCTTCCCATATCATTGCTGATTTTTTTTGCTTTGGGAGGGTGGAATCGGGATTTCGGATGCGGCAGAGTGAGATGAGGATAGGCACACATGAATAGGGAGAAACAGCCGTTCCTTAATCGTTTTTTTACACTCATACCTATGCACTCCTTCGCATGCGTGCATATGTGTGCGTGTGGACAAAACTGCAGCAACAGCAGCAGCAGCAAAAGAAGCAACAACAACAAGCCTAATAACAAAAACCAGCACAATTGTCTTCCCTCAAATTGTTAACAAAAGTGGCTGATTGCTTTTTGGACAGATTCTGGTATTGGTAAGACTCACCTGAACTCGTTTCTATACGCGTCTGTGTGTTTCCGCTCTTTTTGTTATTTTGTACTCTTCGTTCCCTAAATGCTATTAAATTGCATTTTGTTTGGCGCACAGCACTCGCTTCGAATTAACAAACACAGATATTGGGCAAGACAACAGGAAAAAAATTATGCAAAAATAAATAAAAAATATAAAGTCAACCGATTCTGGCCTTCCTCTGACTTTGTGGCCTTTTGTTTTTGTTTCTTTTAACGTTGGCACTGACACACTGTATGATAGAGGGGGGAGGTAGATCTCCGATCACGCAGCTCTTATTTCGTATTTTCTTTGGCAATTAACGGCAATATTAAGAACAACACAACGGAACGGGAATGGGAACGGGGGAAAAAAGAGTCTCCGCGGAGAACTTCTTTGCTCGCGACTTCGATTGGATCTCGTCTCGTAAACGCTGCCCACAATCACGATTGCGATTGCCAAGCTGGGTTTGGAGAGAAATATCGATACTGTCGGATAGTTCATTCTCGTTCTGTTCTATCGATATGTCGCAGCCGCTGCGCAAGCGCCTATCGGCGGACAGACAATAAATTTTGAATTGTTAAGAATTCCAATTATTTTGTTTAAAAAGGAAAACGAGCTCATTAAAGGAAATTAAGAAATGGGATCCATGGCAATAAGGGAATGACTTAAAAATAATAAATGCATAGCTAACATAGCTGAATCTAGACCAAGGCCCGATCTTTTCTTAAGAATCTACATATATAAATAATAAAATAGTTATGATTAAGACTTACCCCAGTGAAGGCCACGTCATTGTTTACTTCCTTCCTTCAATTAGGGTAATCATGGCATCGAAGATCACTTCCTGTTTATCCAGTTGTATTCCATTGGCCACATCATTGTTTTGATCACTGCCACTATTACCACCGATGTTAACACTAGGTACCCCTAGGACTGACTGAGCTCGCGGCGAACAAAGTGCCTCTATTTATACTTCCCGGCGCGAGATAACAGAGAAAGTGAGAGCGGGAGAGTAAGAGTTAGGCAGAGAAACTTACAGAGAAAGAGTTAACATCTACATAGACAAATAATTTAATAGTCATGGTTAAGACTTACCCCAGTAAAGGCCACGTCATTGTTTACTTCCTTCCTTCAATTAGGGTAATCATGGCATTGAAGATCACTTCCTGTTTATCCAGTTATATTCCATTGGCCACGTCATTATTTTGATCACTGCCACTATTACCACCGATGTTAACACTAGGTACCCCTAGGACTGACTGAGCTCGCGGCGAACAAAGTGCCTCTATTTATACTTCCCGGCGCGAGATAACAGAGAAAGTGAGAGCGGGAGAGTAAGAGTTAGGCAGAGAAACTTACAGAGAAAGAGTTAACATAGATCTGCAGATGTACAGTGGGAGTTGGACATCCGAATAACATAGTGATCGAGAGCGGGAGAGGGAGGGCTGTCAATGCTAATGTTAAGAAATTACTCCTTACATACAGAGAAAGAGTTAACATAGCTCTGTATAGAGATCGCGGGCGTGAGAGTTAGTTCATTAGCTAGTTAATTCTTTCAGTTAGTTGCAAGCTCCTGACTTAGTTAATAACAACTAATTCTCTGCAAGGTTATAAATAATATAATTTTTGATTTTAAATATATCACAACCAACTGTTGTTGCCGTACTTGTATTGTTTTAAGTAATTATTCTTCCTAGTTTAGAGCTTAAATTATTATAAACAAATGCTAATCGGGATTTTAATTTTAATTTTAAATGTTACCTTTTACCAAATGATAAAAAAAAAATTGTATCTAAACTTGTAAAATTTAATTTTTTATCGATTAAGATTTTATTATATGTACCTTATTTTCTTAAAAAAAATGCAGTAAAATATTTGATTGCTTTAATTAATATACATCTTTATACAAATATCCAACAAAGGACAGACACTGGGTCTGAGGAAACTCAGTAATACACCAAGAAAATAGAGATTAGTGATAAAAACAAAAACAAATAAATCAAAAGTAATTATTTTACAAATATGTTAAATTATTTTTTATTAGCTATTTTATGGTTTTTATGTGCAATTTTAGTTGTGTCCACATGTATGCACAATTTGCATGTTTTAGCACCGTTTGCCTTTCACCTTTCGCCGGCTTTTACTGAAGGTCGTTGATAGCAATTAAAGTCTCGTTAGCAGTGAAGATAAGGTACTTTTAAGGATTTGTACCTAAATTTTATAAATAAAGCAGGTGAATTTATTTAAGTGCAAAAAAAACACCCCCAGGGTATCGGGTATAGGAATCCCCTTGGAATTTGTACCAAATTCTTGACATCACTGGTCATTACTGGGGAAACAGGTGGATTGCTCTCGATTTTCTGCACCTCTGCATTCTAGGATTAGACTGCAGCCAGGATGCGTCCAAAATGGGTGCGGTTTCCAGCCCGATTTTGGGAATCGAATCCTTTGAAGCGGGTAGTACGAAAATATAATGATCAAGGAAAATCCTTCTTTGAGCATCTTAAAAGAGGTGTAAGCCACTGTCGAGGTGGGGAACTACTCCAGACTACAAGATAGTGATTAGTTTATTAATATTACAGTTATTCCAGAGAACCAGGTGCGTGGGACAAGGCAGAACTTCCTTCACAATGGCACCTTCCACGAGGCAGTGGCTCCTGTCCTGGCGGTGGCTCAATTCTTTTGCATAATGCCCGTTAGCGGTATATGTGCCGTCACCCATCGAGGATTGAGCTTCAGCCGAAGGAGCTGGCGGTTCTGGTATAGTCTCCTCTACCTCTGTTCCACATCCGTGGACCTGATGTTCAGCATACGCAAAGTGTTTCACGGTGTCCTGGATGTGCGCAGTGTGGGTGAGTGTCGGAGTCCACATTTTATTTATTCTTCAACCTTAAGCCTTCACATCCTTGTGCTCCTTTGTAGAACCCATCGTTTTCCACGTTAGCATCCTGGTCGCCTCCTGGCAGTTCCTTAACTTGGCCAGACTCTGGCCTGGCCTGATGCATCATTGGGCTGCCGTTGAGGATCGGTTGCCGGGCTATCGTTGCTGTCGGGATCGGGATCGTCTTGCTCGTCGCATCCAGCTAGTGGCCTTCCTTCTGCTGGCCCTATCCCTGAGTTGGGTGAACTATTAGTTACCAAGATTTAGTCCGATTCTGAGCTCTCAATCCTCGTCCTTGCAGTGGAGCACCTGCTGAGCATCATCTCGATGGTGTACTATGACTTCTGTCCTCAGAGAAGCGATCCCGTGGAGTCATATCTGCGCGGTACCAGTCTCCAGCTCTTCTCTGTATTTTCCTACTCCAACTGGCTGGGTTGGCTGGGCAAGCTGCAAAATGTGCTGCTCACCTTCGGCTGGAGTTACATGGACATCTTCCTCATGGTCCTGGGCATGGGTCTCACCGAAATGTTGGCCAGGCTGAACCGCAGCTTGGAGCAGCAGGTGCGACGGACCATGCCGGAAGCCTACTGGACCTGGTCGCGGACCCTTTACCGCTCCATAGTGGAGCTCATCCGGGAAGTGGACGATGCTGTTTCCGGCATCATACTAATCTCCTTTGGCAGCAATTTGTATTTCGTGTGCCTCCAGCTGCTCAAGAGCATTAAGTAAGTTGGTATGGAGGAGCCATTGAGATACTGAATCCATCTTGTCCTTGTTCCAGCACAATGCCCTCCTCAGCCCACGCTGTCTACTTTTACTTCTCGCTCCTGTTCCTGCTGGGTCGCTCCTCGGCTGTGCTCCTGTTCGTATCGGCGATCCACGACCAGGCCCGGGTGCCCCTGCGGCTGCTGCGATTGGTGCCCTCGGAGGGCTATCATCCGGAGGTGTCACGCTTTGCCGCTGAGCTGGCCAGCGATCAGGTGGCCCTCACCGGGCTCAAGTTCTTCAGTGTCACCAGGCAGCTGTATTTGATGGTGAGTTGCTTGGAGTTTTCCCTGGACACCATGTTCAAGGATTTATTATATTATTTCCCAGGTGGCGGGCACAGTGGCCACTTACGAGCTGGTACTCATTCAGTTCCACGAGGACGAGAAGTCCTGGGATTGCGAGCTAAACGATGACGACTAAGATTTCGGACTGTGTTTGTTATGGCGACAAAGGGGAGGCTGCCTTCTTGTTAAATGGTTCTCATCACGCATACGCAGTGTTGTCTCTACTTAAGCACAATTTCTGCTGGGTTTGTTCTTTGATCTAATAGATTAATATGAGGGATTTTACTATACTTGCTTTATAATTTCGATTCGCTATTAGAGAGATAAGTCTTTGCCATGACTTATGGTTACTGGTTATCAAGCCCATCACGTATACGCAGTGTGTATCCTGAAAGCTCACATTTCATTACGCCAAAATTTATTCATTTAATGTGGTTTTTGCCTAACTGAATTTATAAGCGGTTGGCATATATATTTGTGCATTAAAAATGCAACTCGGTTGCATTGGAACAACATAAACACTATGCTACACAGCAGCTGTCACAGGAATTGGAGCTGGATAACCAGTTTCCATCTGCCCGCTTTTTCTACGCGCTTTTCGCCATTTACTTTCCACTTTTCACATCATTTTGGATTTGGATTTTGGTCCAGTCGTTGTCCAGTCGTTGTCCAGGCGTGAGTATGGGTGATGCAATGGCCAACCATAAATGGTGCACGCTTCCTAGGCACACCGCAATGCGTGGATAACGGCCATTGCATTTGAACTGCAACAAACTGAACCGAATTGAACCAGTTGGCCAAATGCCAATGCCGATTGCCTGGCTCCTCTGCATCTCTCCAGCTCAGCTCCTCCTCGACATCCCTCACAACCCACATCCCGCAAATCCAACTCCTCGACGCCTCGACGGGCCGACACTTCCGGCCAGCGGTCCGGTTCCAGTTGCAGCCAGCTCCAGCTCCAAGCCAGTCAGCGAGCCAATTGTTAACCCAATTCGAGACGAATGGAGTTCGGGGATCACATCCCGACATGGTCGCTTTGGGGTATATAAAGCAGCGCATTCGGTTCACCGCGCAGACACACATCGCGCACTGCAGCACCCGTCGAGTCGTCGTAACTATGGCCAGATATCAGAGTATCATTCACTCCCTGGGCGGGATCGGGCTCCTGTTGATCCTGGCACTCGGTGATCACTTGGTTAACGGCCAGTACCTTCCATCGCCTCGCTATCCTGGTCCCGTTGCAATTCCACGGCCGCAGAGATCCCTCTTTGGTCCTGGTCCATCCATCGGCTGGAGCAGCGGCGGTGGTCATGGCTGGAGCAGTTCTCCCAGCTTCGGATTCAGTCATTTGCCGCCATCCTCCAGTCCGCATGTGACCAAGGATGAGCTGCTGGCTTTGCTGGCCGCCTGGAAGGATGTGGAGAAGCCAACTACACCGGCACCTGCACCAGAACCGGAGGATGAGCCAGAGCCGGAGACCACGCCGGCTCCACCACCGCCAGAGGACGAGCCGGAACCAGAGCCGGAGGCTCCTGCGCCCGAGGCCCCAGCTGGACCTCCGCCCGGCGTTCCGGTGACCGTTTCCCTGCCCGCCCTGGTGCCCATTCAACTTGCCGCCATGTGGCAGCAGCCAGGACCCGGAGCAGCGGTCGGTGGACTGGGCAATCTGGGTCTGGCTGGCCTGGGCATAAGTAATACGGGTGTAGCCCTAAACAATCTGGGAGGCGCAGCTGCTGGAGGCGCTGCCGCTGCCGGAGGCGGTGGAGCGGCTGCAGCTGGAGCCGCTGCAACGGCACGCTCCGGACAAGGTCGTTCCCAGGCGCGGGCTAGAATCGGAGGACGAGCACCAGCCATCCGTTTCCCGGTGGCCAATCCGCGTAGCTTTGCCTCGGGCAACTATGTGGCGCCCAGGCCGCGTTATTATCGCGATACAGAGCCAATGAGGTGAGTACTTAAATCTGGAAAATATCATTTTGGAAAATATATTTAATTTTAAAACTTTAAGCCTTGAAAATTATAATTGAAATAATTGAAATATTTCAAATAACTTATAATTTTCTCTATTTCGGCAGCTATAACGTGATGGCATCTCCACAGTATCAGCCATATCAGCAGGGTCCGGTGCAACTGGTGAACGCCTATTGGCAATAGTCTACAAATATTTTAATTATGTTTATAATTGTACTGCCCATAACTCTCTCTCTATAAGCTCGGAACTGTACAAAGCTATATAGTTACATATATGCACATGAGTATGTATATAGAATGCCATGAATGCCTGTTAACAAAGTCGTATTTTGTTGTTTTTTTTTTTTGAAGATTTACCAATAAAGAAATATTTTAACAAACTATTTAAACAAAGATTTATAATTGGGGCATTATTTAAGATGGGAAATCGCTTGGGATATTGCTAGAAAATAGAGAAATTACTTTAAAAAGACACAATTTTTAAAAGGATTAATCCCTGATACCAGAATTACAACCAGTTTTCCTGGGGAAATGGGATAGAGTACAGGGTTTCTCCTGTAACGTATTTATCAATAAAAGCTATAAACTAATATTTGGAAGACAAACTTTATAAGCCCTAGCAGTTTCCTATCGAATTATAATATTTAGTCGAAAATCGGGCATAATTAAGATTATGCTCATTTTTATATAGCAATTTTTTTAGAAAAATCCAAGTTTAAAAAACTAATATTTTTAAGAGTTAATTAAGGAATAATAATAGCACCATAAACACTTTGGCTAATTGAAAACGAGTAAACCATAGATATATAATTAACGTATTCAGTGCGAAACCAGTGCGTTTTATCATTGCAAGTTGCACAACTCCACGAAAGGTGCCACTTGTAATTAATTGATTTCCGAATAGCAAGTCTTTCGTCGCTCATTAGCACCTGTTTGGACCAATTTAAACAAGCCTGGCTTTTAGCCAGCCAATGCAATAGGTATTAGCATACGCTGGGAGCTTGAAACTCAATAATTCACTTATATCACAAATGCCAGAAACAAATCTCGGCTTTCGTCACATTTTCACTGACAGCTGTCGGCGTCCATAAAAGCATCGCTTATGAATTTATATACATACATATATATATACACATATGTATATGCCAATGGACAGGACAGGACACCTAGCCTTATCGGGTGAGCGTGTTTGGCTACTGAGCATCGAGTCCAATCCATGCCAATTCCCGATGGTGTTGTAGCCTCACCCAGTTTACGTGATTGCTATGACTGCTCCAGATTGCCGACAAATGAGACATTAAGTGTACGATGATGGTCTTCATGGCACGAAACTGGATTCGTAATCCAGTTGGGCGCTGCTAGGACAGGGCATCTTCGAAGCACCAAATCGAAAGACTGCAGTTACATGGAATTTGTTATTATTATTATTATTATAATTTCGTATAAAATTGTAAGTTTGTATAAGGATCTAAATAAAAATAATTTATAAATTACTTGACAAGACATTACACACTTTGCTTCACCGACATTGTGGCGGCATCAAATTGATTATCTAATTTTGATATTTGAATCACATGCAAAGTATAGAAAGTTGTACAATTTAAGCACAAGAGGGAACCTGTCCTATTGCAGCCCTTTTCCATTATGACATCTATATACCAATTGATTTTGAACAGAGAATTTTATGCAAAGACACTACAATAATCAACAAATAAGTCTGACAGTAAACAAAATAAATATATATCGACTATTAGTTAAGTCTTTGGTCTTTTGTGGCTAAAAGGAAATTACTAGTGTAACAGCTGGCGTGTTGGTGCTTATGGCATTTTCACACATTTCACTCAAATGGAGATTGTTGTCGTGACTGCCACCTGTATGGACGATATACAAACGATGATGACCAAAAGCGCCGTCTCGCGGGTAGGCGTAAAAAACAATTAATACGTGCATTACGCACGAGAGCACCGCCCATTCCGTGCATGTGCCCAGTTTTGGACTTCCCGTTAGGACGCAGATCTCGATCTGGATCTGGATTTTGGCTTATATGCACCAAGCAGACGTGATCTCTTGCGTAATACGCGAGGAGGGGCTGAATTGACTAATGCATAGCAATAAATAACAAATTAACACATGGAGAACAGAGAAATGAGACTAGATTCCAGCAACACGACGCCAAAGTATCCAAAGACTTTGGTGCAACGCCAGCAGAGCGAATGCGGCGGCCAGCACATAGTTCAGCCTGTAGATGGCGGCCTGACAGTACAGCAGCACAATGCCGGCCAGGAAGTACAGCACGATGGAAAGCATCCAGTAGCCGGAGCTGCCAAGGGATACATGTGTTCAACGAATTCAATAGAAGACAGAGTTACACTCACCATTTTTGAGGCGCTCGCAATTGCAAAAGCAGGCTGAGAGAGCCTAAGACCACAATGCTGGTATACAGATTCGGATCTGGGAGCGCTATTCCGTGGCTGAAATGGGGAAAGTTATATTTCTACTTATACGGTATATTCCTCAATAAGAACTCACCGGCGACTGCGCAGCCAGGCTAAGCTACTGGGAGCATTGAGCAGAAGTTTCATGAGCAGCATCAGGAGCAGGGTGACATGAAAGGAAAAGTTTTGAAGGCCCAGGCAAGGCTCCGATTCCTCGCCTTTCTGTTCCTCCTCCTCCTCATTCTCCTCATTCCCTTCCTTCTCTTGCAGCTGATCTTCATTTCGTTTCTGTTCTCCTTCAGTCACATCATCCTGAGCCACTGCTGCCGGCTTTCCTCGCACCAGATTGGCCGCCTTCTGCCACAGGAAATCCTCCAGATAATCCTTGTAGGCATTCGACAGCATCAGAAAGTAGAAAACAAAGGCCAAGAGCAAGGCTATACCGCTACACGAGCCCACGGCCGTGGCAATGGTCAGGATGCCATACGTGATCGGCAAATTGGTCATTATCGAGATCATTATGTTGGAGCTGGCCTGCGATAGCCGGGTGAGCCGCAGGGCAACGCGGTAGAAGGCATTGCCGTAGAGCGTCAGAGCCAGCCAGGTGCACAGAGTGGCCAAGAGGGACAGGGCCATAGCCGCGCAGTGGATAACAATGGACACATTGATGCTATAGTCCAGGTTCTCTGGTTCTGGCAAGATCCGGCTTGTAATGATCAGTTTCTTCAGCAGGCGACAGCCTGAAAGAAAGATGTGTACAAAATTGGCAGAGATCACAACACACGTATACAAACAAACCTGTGACTACATAAAGGGAGGTGTACTGCAGATAGCCGACATAGGGACGTAGGCTGCGGAAGCTTCCCACCTCGTGAAACAGCTGGACCTGCTTTCTCAGCACGATTAACAGGACGCAGGCTAGGTGGGCGGGCAGCCAGCCGTAGAACTCCAGCACCAGGCGGGATAGAGCCGAGGCATAGGAGTACTCGTAGCTGGGAAAAACATATGTATGTGAATCAGAGCGAGAAGGGGTGGGTAAGCGAAAATGAGTGAGAAGGTATGAGCGGTACTTTGCGTTTCACAGTTCTCACCTGATCCGATACCGACACACGGGATCCAGATACAGATCGAGTGTCACCGGGTTCAGCGTGGTATTGTAATGCCTCGGCACCAGCGTCGGAACATTGGCGAATAGCTGCGGCTTCTGGTCCACCGATCTACAATGAATGAATGAAGTAACCATACGTTAAATCTTTTCAATGGAATACCCGAATTTTTTAGCTTACTTCAATGTCTGGTAGCGCTCAAAGCCTGCTGCCCAGGGGACACACAGCCTGGCGGTCACTCGATATTCCGCATTTATGCACTGCAGCGGCTCCACAATCACCCGAATGCTCTGATAGGGATCCACCATCTCAGCGATGCGAATGCGATGATGCAGCGTGCCCTGGAGCGTCTCATTAATCAGCGGCAGGCGGGCCATGGTATACCAGCGGGGCATTCGTATGTCTGATACCCGCTCTTTGGGATCGTAGATGTCCAGATTGTAGCCGGTTCGTCGTTGACTGGGCGGCAGGCGCACCACCACATGAGTCCACTGCAGGTAGGTCTTTCGCAGGTTGTGCAGATCCAAAATAGCAATGCTGCGCGGATCGTGATCTTCATTGGGCAATCGCTGCACGAGATGCATCAGCGAGATTGCCTTTTCGCTGGATTAACCAATCTGTTAGATGTCTATTTTTAAGTTTCTTCGTATATTTACCAGTAAAGTTGCCCCGTCTTGTTGTGCTCTTCGGCGGCGCAGCCAAATAACCAGTCATCATCGTCCACATTCAATGCTTCGATGGCCATCTTCTTGTACCGCTCCTGGCGCTGCAGTCCAATTAGATCATAGTAGATGCCCTTCAGGCCATTGGTGAAGAACTTGTTGATCACCAGGCGCTTCTCTTCGTGCCAGTTGCCAACGGCTCCCAGGTGTACAGTGCTCTGTTGACGCCTTCTCGGCTTCTGGTAATTAAAAATGATTTAGTTCCTAGTTAGCAGCATGGAATCGTCCGGGAGAAACTCACCACAAAGTGGGCCAGGGCTGACTGCAGATTACGCTGCTTGTTGGTGCCGAAAACCACCGATGAGCGGTCATCGCGGACGTGGGCAATACTGAACAGGAAGCGGTTGATGGCCTGCATGAACTGCAGGCACCACACGGCGGACAAGTGGTCGCAGCTGAGACTCACCCGCGGAATTGCCGAGGTCTGCGCGAGGAAAACATTTAAGTGAAGGATTAACTAGACAGTCTCCGGACTTACCATTGCGTGCAAATCGTTGAACCGGGAGGTGGTGAGCCCAGGTCGTACAAGTAGATCCCTATTGCCGCCGCCCGTGGAAATGAGCAGCACATTGTCCAGTCGCGCCGAGCTCTCCTGGCTGGCCATTCGCACTACACTCGGCGGTCGCTGGTGCAGGCTTTCACACACGTTGGTCGTACTGGTGGGCACCGTGGCAGTGCGCAGCTTTTCCAGTACGTCGTCTGTCTGGGCATAGAAGGTCTCCAGCTGCCCGTCTAAATTAAGCACCGGCTTGTCCAAGGGCGTAGAGATGCTGATGATCGTATTGATGTGCTGGCCAATAGCCGGGTCCACTAGCACCGACTGCGCCAGCTTGCCGCCCATGGAGTGGCCAATGAGAACGATCGATGGCTGCTCGGTGCGGGCCTCGTAAATAGATAGAATGGTGCGGACGCAGAGTTTCAGGTAGCTCAGCTGCCGGTGGAGGTAGCCGCCGTAGAGTGCGGACAACTCCTCGTCAAAGTCGATGGTGTAGTAATCCAAACGGATGCCGGCATCATCGGACATGGCCTTTCTCAGGGCCACGGAGCCCAGGGAGCGTACTTGCTTATAGGAGCCGGCGTTGCCGGGAATGAAAATAACCGGCGCTCCAGTCATCTTGCGTTTCAGCGGGTCCACCGGCTGTCGCAGGCCTTCGTAGTAATAGTACAGGCCGTAGTTTGGGTACCGGTCACCATTCTTTACTCCAACAGGCTAAGAATCACGTAAAATCAGTGTTTGTACATCAAGAAACATGAATACTTACGGCAAACAATGGCTCGCTGAACATATAGGTCATCCGGCAGGCATTTGGCTCCACCTCCGCGTACAGGTGGAACAGGCCGAAGATGAAGCAGCAGACGGAGCCGATCACCAGCAGTACGGCGCAATTTCGAAACATAAACATCGTAAAATTGTCAATTTTTCATAGTGTTGTTTATGTCGTCTTTTTTTGTTTTCTTTTTGTAGACAGCTGAGAAGGATATCGATAAGCGATAGGTCGCGTGAGTGTTACAAAAGGCTATCGGTGTCTTAACTTAGCCGATAGT
This sequence comes from Drosophila serrata, assembly GCF_035046125.1. NCBI lineage: Eukaryota > Metazoa > Arthropoda > Insecta > Diptera > Drosophilidae > Drosophila > Drosophila serrata. The sequence continues at coordinate 1,887,643 of NW_028256921.1, read as the reverse complement.
TATCTAAGCTTATGTGTTCCCAATATATTATTTATTTATGTACATTTTTATGATTATTTAAAATGACGTTTATGTTAAAGGTTTTTTTTTTATAAATCGGTATACATTACGCAGTCATTAATTTTTTTGGGCTTTTGTTTTCTCTAAAATGATAATAATTTATATGATTCAAATTAATTTATAAACAACCTGTATTATTTAGTATATGCAAAATTTTATAATATGCCCTTGAAGCTTATTAACACCTGCTCTGATTTATGTAAATACCCAGTTCAACTGTATTTAATCAATATTTATAGATAGTTTATGTTTATGTGTAGCTGAAGATGCGCTCATCTCTAGGTCCGTATATATGTATGTATATGCATCTGCATGGGTGTCGTACTTATCGATCACTGTGTTGTTTGCTAGTTGATCATTCAGTTAACGTACGCGTGCGCTCGCCTCCGATCCGCCGATCCTCGACGATCGATCTTCCAGATTCATATTGAAATTCCGATTCCTATCCGAACGTACCGGAATTGTCAACAAAGGCAGCGGCGCCGGCGTCAGCATCATCGATTCGAATTGACGCTTCGTAACGTGTTTACGTTTCTAAGTCTGCCCTGTGTTCAAGTGTGTGTGCTAGTGTATGTGCGTTTGAGCCAGCCTGTTTGAGCCCGGAGTGTTTGTGTGTGCGCGCTTAATTCGCGTACTCGTATTGGTGCGTTTGTGTCGTCTAGCCGCGCTTGTTGTTGTTGTTGTTGCAGCTTGGCTGGAAAAAGACAGTTTATGCCCTAGCAATAACAAAAACAAAAACAACGAGAGGCTTGCTCAGCTGCCGTCGACGTTGACGTCGCAGCCTCTGCTGGCGCATGTGATCCGTCGTCGATCCGCTCGCTAGTTGTTGCTATTTAGTGTTCGTTGTGGTGTCGCTTGTTGTTGTTTTGATCGGTTGCGTTCTGTAATATACATATATAGTTCGCCTATTATTTGTTATATATAGTGCAAAAAACCATCAAATGCCTGGAAGCAGCCGCAGCAGCAGCCGTTTGTGTCTGTCGGTGTGCCTGTAATTGTTATTTGTTGTAAATTGCACACGCACACGGCAGAAACCCGTATATATATATATATATATATATATATATACAGTACAGTGGCATCGCATCTGCGGCTATAGAGTAACTCAAAGCTATAGCATTCCATTCCGTTCCCGACCGTTACCCCAAATACACACGCACACAACAAACACACACATCATCATGGAAATTTGGCGCTCGCTGACAGTGGGCACATTCGTGCTCCTGGGCATCCTCTGCTTCTACGGCACAGTGGAGTCCTGCAATGAGGTCGTGTGTGCCTCGATCGTCTCCAAGTGCATGCTCACCCAGAGCTGCAAGTGCGAGCTGAAGAACTGCTCCTGCTGCAAGGAGTGCCTGAAATGCCTGGGCAAGAACTACGAGGAGTGCTGCAGTTGTGTGGGTAAGGTCATATCAGTCCGATCGCGGTTGCAGCGCTGCAACGCTGCTGCTGGGCGGTGGGTGGTTTAGGGTGCATAAATGGTCGAACCGATTGTATTCGCTGTGATGATGTGATTTCCAACGCTTTGTTTTTGTTGTTGTTATTTGACGTCGTCGTCAAGTGTGTGTGGCGCCTGTATTTGTATGGGGGCGAGCTTGCGATGTGCCAACTATGAAGTTATCGATAGCGCGCTTGAGCTGGCAATTGGCGTAGCCGTAACCCTTCCTCGAGTCACCTAGGTTTAAAGTAGCATGATTAAGGCACAAGATTGAAGAGTCCTACGTCACTATTGCACAAGGACTATGTTGTTAATGTACCCTTGAAGTTATAAGCTTCTGACTAAACTTATTATACCCTGCAAGGGCATCGATTTAACATTTAAATATTTTATATTGTGTGTATTGTGTTTTGTAATGATTGCTAAATAGTCTCATATATTTTCGTTAATATCCTTATCAGTTAAAAATAACAAATTAATTTTTTGACTGGCAAAATTCTACGGGTCAAGCTTTTCTAAAACCAAAAGATAAAATTCAATCCTTTTATCAGGATGCTTAGATTATATTCTATTGTTTACTTAAGGGCTTGGGCATAAATCAAATATTTTCAAAATACAAACTAAGTATCGAAAAACTAATAAACTTAAACATAAAAGTCTTAAATTGATTACATATTAAAGGATAGGAATACCAATTTGAGTCATAGGCAATGCGAAATCTGAAAAATGTGTTTGAAGATGTAAATAAATAGAATTGGAATCATCACGACCGAGTTTTTGTGAAATGCAATTTACGTTGGATCCACATTGATGTGTTTATAAACAAATCGAGCATGACGTTCAAAACAAATGTGCACACGAGATCCGAGAAGGAAAAGCGTGTCTTTTTTCTAAAAATACAAATAAATATTTTTTAATTACCATTTGCACAATAAATCTGGCTTTAACGAGCGAAGAAAAGGAAGAGGAAATTATGATTTGCACAGTTTTTATGGGACACTTCAAATATATGGCTAGTTTCAATTTATAGTTTGCTTTTGTTCATTAAATAAATAATTTACAACAATTTTACAGAGCTTTGCCCGAAGCCAAATGACACACGCAACTCGCTGTCCAAGAAGTCTCACGTGGAGGACTTCGATGGAGTTCCTGAGCTGTTCAACGCCGTTGCCACTCCGGATGAGGGTGACAGCTTCGGCTATAATTGGAACGTGTTTACGTTTCAAGTGGATTTCGACAAGTACTTGAAAGGTCCCAAGCTGGAGAAGGACGGTCATTACTTCTTGAGTGAGTGTCAAATGATGCAATTGAACACGATATCCCTTTATTGTCACTTTTCCTACTTTCAGGAACCAATGATAAGAACCTGGATGAGGCGATTCAGGAGCGCGACAACATAGTGACCGTGAACTGTACGGTCATATATTTGGATCAGTGCGTATCGTGGAACAAGTGCCGCAACAGCTGTCAAACAACAGGTGCCAGCAGCACGAGGTGAGATATCCATTTCCTGAGATAAAGTAGTATCTTTAATCTAGAACGAATGATATCAAGAAAGGTGTTTAAATAAGGAACTCACCTAATATTGAGATCTAGTGAGATTTTTAAAGGACCTTCGATCTCTTTTTATATAAATAAACAAACGCTCTTCTTCCTTGCAGATGGTTCCACGACGGATGCTGTGAGTGTGTGGGCTCCACGTGTATCAACTACGGCGTGAACGAGAGTCGCTGTCGAAAGTGCCCGGAGTCCAAGGATTTGGGCGAGGAGTTCGAGGACGCTATGGAGGAGGAGATGCAGGACTTTGGCGACAGCATGGGCCCCTTCGACGGACCCGTAAACAACAACTACTGAGTGCACCAATGCCATCATACAACGAACAGAGCGGAATGCAGAAACACATTTAACAAATTTAGCTACTCAATTCAGTGACATTATTATTATGTATGTATGTATGTAGTACGAAGTAATATTTGTATAGCACTATTATTATTATTTTTATTTACGAAAATCGAATAGGCGCTTTGAATTGTTTTACTTATTAAACCGGCCAAGATATATACACATATATATATAAATATATACAATTTTTTTAAACTAAAAGAAACGTTTTTTAATCGGCTATCGAATGTGTCCGTTCGTTTGCCTATCGATATCAGCATCGTTCTACGTGCCTCCACAATCAGCTGATGGTTATCGATACCCATGAGTTGCCGTTTACGGCAAAGTAAATTTCGTGTGTTCTTTCGTTAGTTAAATCATTTGCTTTCGTCGGCCGGCACATTAACAAAATAAGCGGGGTGGCCAAAGGAAACTTCGAGCCGGCTACTGGGCATCGATCCCCCACTATCCAAGGAAGATATCTTCTTTTACTGACCTGTCAGATATACGAAACAAAGTTACGTATTCTACGTATTCCGAGAGCAGTTACGTATTCACATTCGAGTTGTGGGGGCTGGCCACTGGAGTAGGGAATGATGTTGAAGGGCCTGCGGCACGTCCGGAGCGTTCTGCTGCAGCGTGGCGGTCAACAGTGGGGTCCGATCCGTGGCGCTGGCGGTAAGCAGGGTGGCACGCCGGGCATCAATCCGGAACTCTCGCTTCTGCAGCTCAGCCGGCGACAGGTGAGTAGATTTGTAGGTGCTTCAGACAGCCCAATAACGCCCATTCTCCCTCCTTGTGCTGGCAGATGAAGCAGCTGCAGGCCGAATACAAGGCAATTGTGGGCGTAATAGCTCGCTCCCTGCAACTAACTCCCCGGGAGGTGCGTTTAATGCATCTGCGCTGCCTAAGTACATCTGGAAAAGAGCCGAAAAAGCCGACGCAGGAAAAGGAGGGAGCCAAAGGTAGGACAACGGATGAGTCTAGCAAACAGAAGCCAGCTGCTACAACTGGCAGCGACGAGAGCAGCACCAAATCCCCAGAGGATGAATCGTCCAGCTCTGCTAATCCCTCAGCTAACACCAGCAGTAGCAGTTCCAGCGGTGATTCTGCTGAGGATCCCAACAAGAATAACAATGAAAACGACGAGAAGATGCGATCCGTCCTGACGAAGGCCGTGCTGTGGTTGTTCACCATCTACATGTTTGTGGCCTTCTTCTCCCTGCTCATAACACCGCGCTCCGATAGGCCTGAGGTGACTGCAACCCATTAAGGAGTAGTTCTTCTTTTACTTAACACATCTGCACTTATATCAATTTCAGGGGTCCACGCGCTACGTCTCGTGGAACGAGTTCGTTCACCACATGCTGGCTGTGGGCGAGGTGAAGGAGCTCATCATTCGGCCAGACATGGAAATGGTCACCATCATTTTGCATGACGATGCTGTGATCAAGGGCCGGAAGGTCTCCTCCACCATCTTCCACATGGCAGTGGCCGATGCGAACAAGTTCGAGGAGAAGTTGCGCGAGGTGGAGAAGCGACTGGGCATTAAGGACGGTGTGCCGGTGACCTACGATCGACAGACGGACACCACCGGCCGCATCCTAATGCTGCTGCTGGTCTGCGCCCTACTCATGTCTATTGCTACGCGCATGAAGAGCGTCAAGAGTCCACTGAGCATGGATTCATTCGTAAGCTGCAACAAATAGCTGCTTCTTTGATCCCTTATCTCAAACTAAACGAAATTTCAGAATCAAATGGGACGAGCCAAGTTCACGCTGGTGGATCCCTTCGATGGTGGCCGCGGTGTTCTTTTCCGCGATGTAGCTGGCCTCAGCGAGGCCAAGCAAGAAGTGAAGGAGTTTGTCGACTACCTGAAGTCCCCAGAAAAGTACCAACGACTAGGAGCCAAAGTGCCGCGCGGAGCCTTGCTCCTGGGTCCCCCTGGTTGTGGCAAGACGCTCCTCGCCAAGGCGGTGGCCACCGAGGCCCAGGTGCCGTTCCTCAGCATGAATGGCTCCGAGTTTATCGAAATGATTGGAGGACTGGGAGCCGCCCGAGTGCGTGATCTGTTCCAGGAGGGAAAGAAGCGAGCACCTTGCATCATCTACATCGACGAAATCGATGCCATCGGTCGGCAGCGCTCCGGCACGGAAAGCATGGGTCAGAGCAGCTCCGGCGAGTCGGAGCAGACGCTTAACCAGCTGCTGGTCGAGATGGATGGCATGGCCACTAAGGAGGGTGTCCTCATGTTGGCCAGCACGAACCGGGCCGACATCCTGGACAAGGTGAGTGATTCTAGAAAGGAAGGGAATTGGCCATTAATTCATCCTTCATTCGCTTTTAGGCCCTGCTGAGACCTGGTCGCTTTGATCGTCACATACTCATCGACCTGCCCACATTGCTGGAGCGGAAGGAGATATTCGAGAAGCATTTGTCGTCGGTGAAGCTGGAGTCACCGCCCGACACATACTCGCAGCGGTTAGCTCGCCTAACGCCGGGTTTTTCGGGCGCGGACATTGCCAACGTCTGCAATGAGGCTGCCCTGCATGCGGCGCGGAACACACAGAAGGAGGTGAGCAGCAAGAACCTGGAGTATGCCGTGGAGCGTTTGGTTGGTGCGTATTCAAAATGATCCTAATAATTTAAATACAGAACTTAATATTCACTGATGTTCCAGGTGGCACTGAAAAGCGTTCACATGCGCTGTCACTGGCGGAGCGCAAGGTGATTGCCTACCACGAATCGGGACACGCTCTGGTCGGCTGGATGCTGCCCAATTCAGATATCCTGCTCAAGGTGACCATTGTGCCGCGCACGAGCTTGGCCCTGGGCTTTGCTCAGTACACGCCCAGCGAGCAGCATTTGTATAGCAAGGAGGAGCTCTTCGATAAGATGTGTATGGCATTGGGTGGCCGTGCGGCTGAGAATCTGGTCTTCAATCGTATTACGACGGGCGCACAGAATGACCTGGAGAAGGTGACGAAGATTGCATACTCGCAGATCAAGAAGTTCGGCATGAGCAAGGACCTGGGTCCTATCTATGTGCGTGATGCCGACGAGACTGAAAGCGGCGGTGCGATGGGCAGCGGTGGCAAGAAGCCCTTCTCTCGGGCCATGGAGACCCTAATTGACAATGAGGCGCGTCATGTGGTGGCCAACGCCTATCAAATCACCGAAGGCATACTCACCGCCAACCGTGATAAGCTGGAAAAGGTAAGTCTTCTGTGCCTATTTAGAGAATCGGTTCAGTAAAGCCGAAGGTCTTGTCGAAGTCCATTTACAAAGGTTTGCTGCCCCTTGTGGCGTCCGTTTCGAGTGAAATCAAATTCAAATCGCATCTGGAACTGGTTACATTACTTGGATTTATGTTCCGTTCATTGTATTTTGGTTGCTTCTATCATTCATCATCTGGTTTAGAAACGGCTATTCCCGTTTCTTGATAGTTGATTAACTTTATGTCCATCATCGATCACTGAAAGCAATTCTAACCCTACACATCTCTCTTTCAGCTGGCTGAGGCTCTGCTGGAGAAGGAGACACTGGACTACGACCAGGTGGTGGAGCTGATCGGGCCACCGCCACACGATATTGGCAAGCGGCAAGTTGACGCCGTGGAGTTTGAGCAATCACTAAAGAACCTGGGCACCGAACCGGACCCAGCCAAAGCCTGAAGCGAAGGTCAGAATCAGTCATAGTCATCAGCCACCGCCACGTGCCGCAGAATCGCAAGTGCCCAAGTCGCTCAGCTTTCCACACCACCCCTGGTTCATGTTCGTTAATTGTAAATAAAGTTGTTTGCCTTATTAAATGATTTCCAAGCGGTGCTTGTTCTCAAATTGCCCCGCTTAAAAGGCGATGCGATACCTAACTAAGGTAAATTTACGACAGATCGGATAATACAGTACAGCTTGGCAAATTAAGAACGAATTAAAACAAGAGAAGGTAGGCTTTTCTAATAAATTATTATACCCTTCGCAAGTTATTTTGATGTTAGTCAGAAGCTTCTACTTATGTGAAGGAGTCGATTCCGACCCCATAAATCATATATATTCTTGATCAGCATCAACAGGTGAATCTTTCTAGCCATCTCCGGCAAAAAAAATAAAATTTTCAATTTTTTGAAAAATAGCAAAGGGGTTACATCGTTAAAATTTTTAAAAATTGGCAAAAATTTTAGTTTGTTTTAAATTTTAAATTAAGTATGCAGTTTTTTTAACATGATAAAAACTAACATAAAAAAGCTTTCCGAAATTTAATTATTGCATTTTTGGCGGAGTTATGAGTTTTTTAAATTTTGATTTTTCGAAAAAATTGTCATAAAAATTATTTATAAATCTTGATTCAAAGAATGCGAATATTTTAAGCTTAGTTGTGATCAAATTTTGATTTAATCTTATAATTCAATTGCAAACTGTAAGGGTATATAAACAATAGCTTCTCAAATATAAATTCCTTCCTTGTTGGAACTGTCTTAAAATAGATATACCAATTAATATATGATTTTAGAGTTTCAGAGGATTTACCTGGGAGATATATTCTATGTATATCTCAATCAGCCATAGCCCCCTGTCGATCATCGTCACCAATGTGCCAGGAGAGATCAAGAGTTTAACAACTACTCTCGTCAATGCGTTGATGCTGACCTAGAGCCGGCTGCTGACACGCACTGTCACTTAGTGTCCGATCTGATGGTCATCCACTGGTAGCCGGAACCACTGCCGCCGATTCTCCAGGGGATATCGAAGCGCATCGATGCTTTCTTTGGCAGATCCGAGTTGCGCAAATATCAGGGTCTACCACATTATGTATAATTTTGCCTTAATGGATACATTTCTAAAGATCAACCAAGATGATAGAACCTCTATATATAGTGTAGAGATCTCTTACGAGGGGGACAAAAGAAGAGAAACCCGTTTTCCATTGCAACCAATTCGAAAATGATTTAGTTTTCACTCATATTCGATTTGGATGCGATTTATGTACCAAATGCGGTATTCCGGCAGTATCGGTCACACACATACTCTTTGTTCATTGGGGTAACTTTAAATATATAATGTTCATTATAACATATAAATAATTAATTGAGGAAATTTATTATAAATACATTATTTAGAAACCTGAATCCCTAGCCAAGGGCAGGGATCTCCAAAGATCTTTAAGATGAACTGGATAATTGTTTTAATTATTGAAAATTAATGCAAATGGGTTGCCCGATTTCTTAGATTATAATAATTAGTTTAGTAATTATAGCACTAAAACCCCCCCATAGGTATTTCCAGTTCGATCAATTGTTCCTTAGGTAATTATTTAAATAAAGTTTCAGTCAGTACGATCGGGCTTAGGCGCAATAATCCGATCTGGACCCAGCATCGCTCTTGAACTCGCACCTCCCAGAGGATGCATAAATAGGCCCGGCTTTCGGTGGGTCTTGACCAGTTCATCAGCTGTCGTTGCGGGAAACACAGAACACGGATATAATACGGATATCTATATACATATATAAATTTTCGCTGAAAAATGCAGTTGATTGGTGCGTCGGCGATCAAGTCCCTGGCATGGATCTGTCTCCTATGCCTAGTGCCTATTAGTAAGCAGGCTAGTGGAGGATTCCGTGAGTAGACTCAAGTATACTAAACAAGATTTTGATGAAATGATTTCCTGTAATCAACCACAGCTGCTCCGCTGAAGTTGTGCAAAGTGGAGGATGAGACCTGCTTCGTGGCCCAGGCGCAGGCCTTCCTTAAGGCCTTCAAGCTGGGAATTCCGGAACTACAGGTGGGCAGTTTGGAGCCACTCAATTTGGGCACTGTGCGCGTGGAAAGTGGCGGCCACTCGGAGTCGGTGTCATTCAAGCTGTTGTTGACCCAAGCGAAGCTTTACGACCTGGCCAACAAGGGCGTTGTGAAGAGCCTGAAGGGATTCGTCAAGGACCCGACCTTTGGCAAACCCCTCAAGCTGGTCATGGTGATTGATGTACCCCAGCTGGAGTTGCGTGCTAAGTACGATGTGAATGGCAAGCTCCTCATTCTGCCCATCATCAGCAAGGGCGATGTGAGCCTCAAGATGAATGACGTGCAGGTCAAGTCCCGGATTACGGCCATGCCGGAGAAGCGATCCGATGGACATACTTATCTTAGCATCACCGACTACAAGGTGCTCACCAAGATCAAGAGGTTAGCAGCATTAGAATCCGGGTAATCCCTAGAATCCATAGCATATATATCACCATTATCTTCTCAGTGCCAACTTTAACATGTCGAATCTGTTCAATGACAACGTGGAGCTGCGGGAGAGCACTTTGAAGGTGCTTAATCAGGAGTGGAACACCCTGGCCGTCGATATCCAGCCGAAGATCAATGAGGCCAGTGCCATCGCCATGAAGTCCATCTTGCAGCAATTGTGGAACAACATACCCTACGATTCGTTCTTCACCAACTAGGTAACACTGTAGTTAATTATACACTAAAGATTGTACGATTCCTGCAATCGATATCTTTAAATAAACAATATATGGCATTTAAATAACAATTGAAACGAGCCCGTATATGAAGATCAAAAGGAGAGCAAGGACGAAGAATCCTGATGGGGAGTAAAAGCGAGGATTTAGGTTTTCAAGGCTAAGAGAAGAAGGACAAGTAACGAGAGTTTCAAATAAATAGTTTCCTTTTTTCTCATTTCTTCTCTTTTCTTGGTATTTTAAATATACAGCATATTAAAAATGAGAAAGGAAATCAACTTCGGGAAGCTAATCCAATCCAATCCAATCCAACCAATGATATTCTAATAAGTATAATAAAATTGTATTATTATTAGTGCTAGTAGTTAGAAATCAACAAGTATCCAATTTAATAACAATCATTTTAAAGGAATCTTTAAGATTTATCCAAGTTCGATTATTGTTATTTATAATCATGTTTTTGAACAACGATTTTTAGGTTCGGATATTTCATATTTATAATCAATATACAAAACAAAAGATAAAAAGACTCTATATGAAGGATCTTTCGAAAGTTGATTAGCTCTGCAAGAAAATAGAATACAAGGAATCTGAATGAAAGTATCTTGGAAGTCAATCAGCTCTTAATTATAGACCTAGGTATGATCCCTCCGATTGTATCTATATAAATATATATATATAATATAATTGTCATGGTTAAGACTTACCAGAATTGAACCCACGTCATTGTTTACTTCCATCCGGTGAAGAGCTTCTTCTTGTTTATCCAGATGCATTGCACTATCACTCCCACTATCACCATAAATGTTACCAGCAGCCACTCCGCGCACCAAATGAGGCCCGAGGGCCGGTAGCGCCCTGTATTTATAGTGTCCGAGCAGAGAGAGCAGAGAATGTGTGAGCGAGAGAGTAAGGGCTATCTCTAGAGAAAGGCAGAGAAAGAGTTAGAGAGTAAGGGCTGCTAATGAACTGCATCTATCAAAGATCAATATATTTATATATATTATTAGTAATATTTCAAGTTAATTAAATCCATAATAACTATAAGAAAGGGTATAGAGAAACCTCAGCCAAAAAACCAAGCTTCTAACTCAAATCATAGCACCCTGCAAGGGTATAAATATATTTAATAAATTAATTAAGAAAATATACCCACAAGATTTGATAGCAATCAATTTTAACTCAATTTAACTCAAATACAAACGCTGGGCTTGGTGTGGGTGCTTGGCTCAAAGTTTGCTTTTGAAGCTATTTCATTCGATTTTATTATTTTGTGGCTCAATATAGAAATAAATAAATTAAGAGCGCTCTTAGACACAGTCACATTAAAACTGAAATGGATTCTCAAGCGGTTTAGATAGTAGTCCTTGAAGATGCACAATTATATTGCATTGTTTTTCACTTCCTTTTGCTTTCTGGTCTTAATCCACCGCTGGGTGGGTGGCTATTGTGTGTGGTTATCCTTCGAGATCATCTGGCTTAGAACTATGCTTGGAGCTGCCCCTCGTTGTTTTCCTCATTCGTTGTGTGGCTCAGATTCAGACTTAGATTAGGGAATGTACTTCCGGATCATCCGAAGAACTAAGTAGGAGGCGGAGGAGGAGGAGTGGCAATAAGTTGGGGGTTTCTGTGGGTAACAAGGTCTACCTACACATGGCCCAGATCCCTGCGGGTCTTCGGTAGCTGCTGCTGCTGTGGTTGGCTTCGTCCTAGGGATCGACGTCGGTCACGTTGGTAACCCGATTGTGTACGTCGGTCAGCAGCACCTGCGGGTTTAGCTACCCATCCCCGTGCTGCGTCTGGTCCTCCTCCGGATGCTCCAAGATCTTGCTGTCCGATGAATTGATACTCTAAAAGATGTCAAATGATCGATTTACGATTAGTACGGCTTGAAGACCTCTCACTTGAAGGACCATCGATTGTAAATCAATGGAAATTCAAGGCAACTCTCTCATATTTAACAAGTCAGTCAATTAACCTAAGTAAATACCTTCAGCTTACGGTGCTTGGCATCTTTGTCATTGTCCGGCGGACTCTCTGATCCATCTGTGGTCTTGATGAACGACGAGTAGAACGAGGAGAAGCTGGATCCATCCATGTCATCGCTGTTACCATTGCTGTCTGTGTATTTCTGGAAAATATAAGATATTCGGATGAAATCAAGTGATCTCTGAACCCTAAGCCCGGCACCCCGTCTTACCTTCGTATTGGTGGGATTACTGCTGCAGGGCGGGTCTGAGGTGTAGTCACCCATCACGGAGGCAATGGGCGAGGAGTCCGGCACCTCCTTCTTGGAGGAGTCCGAGGGAGCCACATTGGAGCCCGGCTCTGCCTTCACGGAGGTTGCCTGCGAGGAGGGCCTCTGGAGTTGGGCGGGAGTCACCGAGTGGAAGGCACCCGGTACCTTGGTCGTCGTCGCTGGTGGGGCAACCATCACCTGGGGCGGCTGTAGGAACCAAAAATGGTTAGAAGACGGAAATTAAGCTTCTTGGGATCTCTCAAACTCACCGTGTACACCGTTTTGTTGTAGGATGACTGTGCTCCGCATGGCTGATCCGGCACCTGCATGGCATTGGCCATTCCTGGAAATGGCATGGGTTGGTACATCATTGCCGTGGCTGCCGCTGCCGCTGGATGTGTATAGAAGAGCGATGGATGCGGATACATCACTCCGGCCATGTACTGGAGTGGCATGGCTTGTGCCGCCGCCGCTGCCGCCGCTGCTGCTGCCTGCTGTGAGGTTGTCGGCTGCTCTGGATTCTTGAGGGGTAGCTGGTGCTTATGGGAGCGTGGCGAAGGACTGGGGCTGGGACTAGTGGGCGCCAGAGAGGCAGGGATGTAGTAGAAGGTGGGGAAGAGGCCGGCGGACGAAAAGCTGCTCTGGGCCATGGCCGTGTGCGTGGAATGGACGGGTGTGGTGATGCCAACGGAGAAGGGTGGCCACAGGTTTATGTTCTGGGTGCACTGAGGATATGAGGAGGGTACCGGTGTGGTGCTACCCACAGAGGAAGTTCCAATTCCGGTTCCTGTTCCTCCTCCTCCTGTTGCTGCTCCTACTGTTCCTGTTCCTCCTCCTGCTCCTGCTCCTCCGCCTGTACCTCCTGTAGTTCCCGATCCTCCGGGTGTTCCTGCTCCTGGTGTACTTGTTGGCGTGCCACCGCCCCCCGTACCTCCTCCGCCCGCCACACCAGCTCCGCCGGATCCCACGCCACCGGTTCCGCCGCCTCCTGTCGTTCCCTTAGAGACATCACCAGTGCCACCGCTAGCTCCGCCACCACCGCCTCCGCCTCCGCCTCCACCTCCTCCTCCTCCTGCTCCACCTCCTCCGCCACCGCCTCCCGTCAGGGTCAACTGCTGCTTGGGCTTGTTGGCCTCACCCTCCCAGGAATGGGATCCACCCCGCTTGATGCCATGACCCGGGCCACTGTACTCCAGCATCTTGAGGGTGTCGTTGGCCGAGGACTTCTTGCCCTTGTCTCCAGTACGTCCGCGGGACTCACGATGCTTCTTCAGCATGAACTTCTCCATTTCGTCATTGTGCTTGTTCAGCAGCGATTCGGTGAGGGTCACTGGTGGTGTGCTGGACGAGGAGTTGTTCCCGGTGGTGGTGGTTGTGGTGGTGCCCGTTCCAGTGCCCGTGCCGGTACCACTTCCGCTTCCACTGCCTGCCGTATGGGTATCCGTACCCTTGCCAGTGCCCGTTCCGTTGGCTGTTCCAGTGGCAGTACCACTTGCCGTTCCTGTGGCTGTGCCACTCGCGGTTCCAGTACCTGTGCCCGTGCCTGTGCCCGTTCCCGTGCCCGTTCCGGTGCCAGTTCCAGTACCTGTGCCCGTTCCCGTTCCGGTGCCTGTGCCGGTGCCAGTGCCACCTGTGCCGCCATTGCTGGTATTAGTCACACTGCTCATGTGGACATTGCTGCCGGTGGTGAAGTGGCCGGAGGAGCCGCTGCCGCCGCTGCCCTCGAAACCGGAACCGAAGCCCTGAACGGGACTGAGGGCGCAACGCGCATCCTCGCCCCGGCTCACGCAGGTGCCGCCACGTGACTCACGGGGCTCCCGTGACTCCGCCGGCTCCGTCTTGGGAGGATCGGGGTCCACGGGTGCCGTGATCGGCTTGCTGTTGAAGAAACGCAGCAGGTTCTCGTTATAGTTGAGCTGGTTGTAGCTGGGCGGCGTCTCGGTGGAACTCTTACTGTCATAGTAGTCGTGGTGCGGCGAGATCTCGCCCAGCATCACACTGTCCCGCTCGGACACGGTCAGCTCGTTCTCGTGCGGCAGCTCCAGCTTGAGATCCGCCCGCGACACCTCGTCCATCAGCGTCTCCATGAAGCTGGCCAGGGCCTGGCAGCGACGTGACACCTCCTGCTTGACCGTATCCGAGGGCCGTGACACTGTCTCCGCCAGCAGTTTGACGATGTCCTCCTTGATCCTTGTATTCCGGCCCATGGCCTCCTCGGAGATCTTTAGCTTGCATGTGGGCGCCGCCTCGAATACATCGCACTGCTTGGGACCTGGACAATTGGATATATAGATAGTATAGGTTTATCAGATGCAGCTCCCGATGAACTTACCCTGAAAGACACGATGGTGACCCACCACAAACTCCAGCTTGCGGGACCAAGGATTCACGAAGCTAGTCCATTCCGTCTCCAGGAGGACATAGCAACCATTCTGGATGAGAAACCGGTATGGCTTACTGCAGAAGGAGGCACCGGCTGTCTGGCCCTTCTTCATCACCGTCTCATACGTCTCCTTCATGGCGGCGAGATCCTCATGGTGGTAAAAGTCCATAATGCTGCGTCCTGTGAGATCCTGCGGCAGGTAGCCCAAGGCACTGACTGCAGCACTATCCACATGCGAGATGATGCCCGTGGCCGTGTGCTTGATGGCAAACTTGGGGCTCTTCTGGGAGAGCACCTCATCGGGAACTGTGGGATAGGAAGGAAGATGAGTTAAAATAACCTCAATAGGTCACACCGACTCACCTTTGTAACTACTCTTGATGGGCGTGGCGCAGATGACGAGCAGCATGTTGGTGCCATTGGACACCAGGTAGTTGTCCGGTCGAGCCTCCTCGGGTGCCTCCCTGAAGGTCAGTCCCAGGCGGAAGGGCTCGTAACTGACGGAGCGACCGATGACACCGAAGCCACCGGACTTGAGGCCTCGATAGCGACGCAGCATCACACAGAAGGTGCTCCTGGCATCCTTGGGCATGCTGCCCCGCGACTCGGCAATGGGTATCCCAGTGGTTATCTGACTGGCGAATGTGGCACGGTCCTTGATGTGCACGAAATCGATGAAGGACCGACCCAGCCACATGTCCCGCGGAAAGCCCAGGACATCCGTGATGCTGGGCGTGGTATACAAAACGATGCCATCGTGCATGGAGATCACACAGCAGAAGCTATCCTCCTTGACGCGTTCCACACGTACTCCGGGTGTTCCTGAGCCGCCTCCACCGCCGCCAAGTCCGGCCACGGATTCCAGTTTGCCTGGAGCCGATTCCCAGGTCTTCTCGGACTTGCCACCAATGCCGCTGTCCACACAGGACACGCTCACATGGCAGGGCAACGAAGGAGGCAGAGTGGTCACCGACAATGGGGATGGTATGGGAAAGGTTTGGGTGGCCTCTGACTTGGCCACACCAGCTCGCTGCTCTGCCTCCGATTCCTCAGTGCCGGACTCCTGCTGCTGTTGCTCCTCCTCCTCCTCGGCATCGGGACGATTGCAGTCCTCATTATCCTGCAACTCCTGCAGGCTCTGTTGGTCAACACCGTTGGCATCGCCAACGTTGCTTTGGTTCTGCCGTGGCTCCTCTGTCCTGTCCTCCCTCTCCCTGTCCAGTGTGGTACTGGGATGTGGATGTGTCTGGGTCTGGACTTGACTCTGGCCAGCTCCCTTGTTCTTCTTCTTTTTGCGTGACTTATCCTTGTTCCGCTTGATGATCATGTCACTGCTGCTGGCCTGAGTTGAGGGTTTGCCGCCATAGCCGCTGCTCCCGGAGGAGTGGCTGCCACTTAACCGGGACTTGGAGCTGCCACTAAAAGGGGAGAGCGATTAGGGATTAATAATGACAATAAATACTCTAGGAAATTCTCCTGTTATCATATTTATCTCTTTGGGAAATTGCGCTTTTGAGAATTGCTGCTTTGGCAATTTTCCCAGGAGGTACTATAGCTTATAGTATCTGAATCTTATAAAGATTGTATGACATACCTGCGCTGTGACTGACTGTTGCTGCAACTGTTCGAGTAGGCCGAATCGGACACCTTGGTGTTGTGTGTGGACTCTGTGGACTCACCGCCCTCCATTGTGTTTGAGTTCTCCAGTTTTTCGACTTTAAATGTGCAGAGAGAGTAATCTGCCAAAGAAAATAAATTTAAAACTAATTAGGAAAACCATCAAATATATACAAATATATCAACTATTAACTAGAAATCTTTTTGAGCAGCCTTCAGAAGAGTAAACTTTCCTTAAATTTGATTCACTTTCCACTACTTTGCTTGTTGTTTTTCATTGTACTTTATTTATTTATTTAAATCCTAACGAACGTGAATCAATTTTATTGAGTATTTCACAACTTCGGTCACTGCGAGTGACGAAATAAAGTCACGAAATCTGTTGCCGCCATTTCTTGTTTAATTTAAAAACAAACTTCTAGCTTGGTGATTGAATTTCCCTTTTAAATCTCTACCTTAAAGGTTTCAACAAAACAAAACAAAATAGTCGTAAGCAATTTGCACCTTAATTAACACTACACTAGTGGCATATCAAGGGGGAAAAAGTAAAGTAGAACTTGCCTAAGGTGAACTTTTACTTTATTTTTAATAATATATAATAATATTACTCTGAAATAAGTAGTGTTGATAATATTTCTTTACTAATTCTCTTTGAAATAACTATTATTTCGTTTAGATATATTTGTGTTCGTCTTAGGCCGATTTTACTGTGGCCTGAGTGGGTGTGCGCTACGATGCATTCACGTGCAGCTGCAGGCGCTGTCAGTTGTTGCTCTCTCTCTCCAACGGATGCCGTTATGCAGGCAGCAAAGCATGCACAGATACGGATACAGTTCACAGATACAAAGATACATAGATACACCTCTTTACTATTAGCGTCAATTTATCATTTTTCAAATAGTTATTGGTTTTCAATTTACAACAATGTTTGACCTTCTTTATAATTCAAACTAAAATATAGTTTCAATTATTCAAAAACTATTCATTCGTTAGTTATCACTTGATGCAAGACTTTTGCAGTCCAGTGTTCTCTTTGTAGCGACTTTTGTATAAATATGCTGACACTGACCAAAGTATTTCTGATGTCTTTTATTTGCCAGGCAAGCATCTCATATTTCGTTGCCCAAATAATTACGAGTATGTCATAAGAAGTCGAGACGGTGATTATATAACCCTCACACAAATCACACACAAAAAAGAACAACAAAAATAATAAAAAAGAAAGGTAAAATTACATTATTATTACATAATATTCTGATAGATATTCATATTAAAGAATCGATTCACGGAAAGAGAAGGAAACCCTCGATTAAATAAAAAAATAAATGAAAAATGGGAAACAGGAGAAGCAAATTAACTGATATTATCAAAAGATAATAAATGTTTAATTAATTTTATCTTTCCTGGAAATATTAATATTTTTATAATAAATCAAAACGAGGCTCAAAGATGTGGTATAATATATTAAAGCTTCTATACAAACTCTAACCAATTGTAATTAATTATAAATATAATATACTAAATTTATATTACCCTTTACTTGAGTTAGATTAAAAGCATTATTTATATTCTTCATTATATGTATATGAATCACTCTCCCCTTTTAGATTAAAAAATCAAACTATTTGCAATTACGCCTCTAAGAATAGATAGCAACCAATCAAGCCACAATGCAAGTACCGTTTGTATAATCTCCCTTTGGGGAAAAAAGAATCCAATTATCCAACGCCATACGTCAGAGGACGAAAGGAACATCCCGGCTGAAGGATTGGGCTGCAGGATTACATATGGTCGTGCGTCACGACAACGGCGCTGTTAGATAATGGCAGCGCAGGATTCAACACACAGGACACACACAGAATGCCGCACAGATGGTGGTTAAAACACAGTCACATCGTAGACAAAGTCATAACTGCTGCCATTTGTGGTCTATTTGTGGCATCGATTGCAGGAGTGAACAAAGGCAGATGATAGTGAATGTAGGGAGTGAGACTTACTTAAATAATTCTTTAATGGATTTATTTCTGGGTAAATTTCTATCTAAACATATTTAAAAAAAGGAAATGTGGCGTGAATACTGATGATTTGTTACCAGATTTAATTCGAAACTTGTAAGCCTTTTACGAGGACTTTATTTTACATTCATTATAATTATATATATTATATATTCATAAATATAAATATAATATACTCAGAACTGAATATATTGTTTATTCAGAAGCGTATAATTAAGCCTTGAGTGAAAAAACGTGCAGCAAAAGCCAAGCTTAAGGCAAAAATGTCCATATTACGTATACGTATTTTCGTAAAAGAATAAATATAAATAAAAACTTGTCAAGTTGAGACAATGATTGAATAAATAGATAACTAAAAAAATAATTAGAAAAATGTGTCAACAAATTGAGTGTGATTTTTTTAAAATACAAATTTTATAAAAATCCCACTGGTACCACAGGTCGTATGAGTAATATTACTAATAACTACGCTAAGGCTCAATGAAAATGAAACATTTGAAGAAAAATCTAATTAGAACTTGTAATCTTGTGGTTTTTAGTTATATTTAATAGTTTTTTGGTAGTTTATTTAAGTAAATGGGACTAGGAGTATAACGTATACGCAATTTCGTTCAAGAAAAAATATAAGTAAAAACTTGTCACGTTAAAAGAATGATAGAATAAATAAATAACTAAAAATTAAATACAAACAAGAAAGGAAGCTAACTTCGGCACGCCGAAGTTTATATACCCTTGCAGATAGAACTTCTATCAATAAAAAACCATACAATAGAAATGATATATATTTGTGTTAAAAAACAGTGAAGTAATACCTGCTTTCATTGTATTCACCTATACATATTATATTTGCAGTTTTACATTCAAAGACCTGCATTTTTCCTCTACATCAAACGATCGTTTGTATGGCACCTATATGATATAATAGTCCGATTTTCATGAAATTTGACACAAAATTTAAGACTAATATAAAATGCCTATACCTAAAATTTGATGAAAATCAGTTGAAAATTGAAAAGGTTATAAATTTAATTGTATTAATTTCTCGATCGTTCCTATGGGAGCTATATGATATAGTAGTCCGATTTTCATAAAATTTTATGCAAAATTGTAGAGTATAGTAAAATGGCTATATCTCAAATTTGATCCAATTCTATTGAAAACTGAAAAAGTTAAACATTTTTTTGTAAAAATTTTCCGATCATTCCTATGGCAGCTATATGATATAGTCGTCCGATCCGGCCCGTTCCGACATATATACGAGTGAGAGTATATAGAAGGCTAACTACAAAGTTTCATTCAGATAGCTTCAAAACTGAGAGACTAGTTTGCTTAGAAACGGACAGACGGACAGACGGACAGAAGGACAGACGGACATGGCTAGATCGACTCGGCTGTTGATCCTGATCAAGAATATATATACTTTATATAATCGGAGGTGTCTCCTTCACTGCGTTGCAAACTTCTGACTGAAATTATAATACCCTGCAAGGGTATAAAAAGTGTAAGGAAAATGGGTGTGGTTTTCTATAAATACAAATTCTATGAAAAACCCCACTGGCACCACAGGTCGTATGTGTAATTTTACTAAAAACTGCGCTAAAGCTCAATGAAAATGAAAGATTTGAAGCGAAAACTTATTATAACTTGTAATATTGTGATTTTTAGTTATATTTAATAGTTTTTTGGTAGTTTATTTAAGTAAATTGGACAAAAAAGTAGCGTTTTTAAAGAAATGAACTCATAGTGTATAGCTAAGACCAGAAATTGTTGTCTGAGGTCAGAAATTTAAACAAATCTCGCTTAATTATTTAATCAACAATAAGTTAATCCTCAATGGGTTGCATATTTCTTTAAAATACAGTCGCTGTAGGACACCCATACATCCCGAGTCCTGCAGGGACCACGCTACGTATGCGTAATATTCGTTTAACAAGCTGTAATTTGGTGTAATTCAGTCGCATAGGTTCGACAATCGTTGAGAATTTAACAAGGGTCAGGTATGCCGAGCAGAGCTTTTGTTTACGCTGCGATTACTTATGGCTGTTGTTTTTTTTTTTGTGCAACGTGCACGGTGCGATACTGATATTTGTTTTTTTGCCAATTCCAATGCCCATATTCCTATGCCGACGACAGCGACGACTGTTCCCGCCGATTGTTGGCCTCTCGCTCTGGCGACCGGCCCGGCACTTAATAATAAACACTATATACACTCGTTACGAGGAACGGACGACGTGGGCTTTATGTAAGTTGCAAGGCCCCAAAGAGTTGTTGTTGTTTGCTTTTTGCAATATGATAATAGGCAAAGCGACGCGACACGCCGCTTTCGCTCTCTTATTCTGATTCTCCTCTCATTTTATTGCAACAACGTGACAATTGCACTCACTGGGCACACTTACATGCTCTCTCTCTCTCTCTCTCGCTGGGCACTCTTGAGTGCTTATAGATTCAGATATATCCGGGAAATTAGGTATTACGATATCTGGGATATCTAGGGATAGAGTTCACTGCACGCCCTTCTTGGTAATATTTAAGGGTAATGGTTAGTGGTCACTTTCTGTGGCACCAAAAGAAATAAATATAAAATAATTGTATGTGTATCTGTGGAAGTCGCTATTTCGATTTAATTCGATATTTATTTGTTCGCTGTTCGACTTTGACAACGAGCGCGCTTCACGACCGTCTTGATGGAAATTCGCACGAATACTGAGTGTGTGTTAGGAAGCTCCACAGGTTTTCCCACAAAAACAAAACTGCAGCTCGCAGCTTGCAGTTCATTCTCATTCTCATTCTCATATTTTTCATTCTCATTCACTCGAAGCTCTCCAGCTTGGTGAGCAGGGGGGTTTCGGTGAGACGGGATCCGTAGCTTATCGGCTGACATAGTTTACCGTAGAGCTCTGGGCCTTAACCCTTGGCAGGGTTCTAATGGACAAAAATGTGGCGAAAATTATGCATAACGAGAACTCAAATTAAGAGTTAGAATTAGGGGTTAAGGAATTTATTTTTTAAATTAAATTTTTTAAAAAACATATTTCTTATTAATTAATTTTTCGAATTTTAAGAACCAGTGCTATACAAGCATTTTCTTTCTTTAAAATTTCTACTTAATGTGCTGAAAGCTTTAAATGAGACTTGTAAAAGCTGTTATATATTATTTCGTTTTAAGTATTATATTATTTACTATTTGATTAATTGTTGAAATTATTCCAGACACTTTATATACAGAATATCCAGGATATTATTCTCCAGAAAATCAATATATTAATATTATATTTAAAAAAAAATGTATGTATCTAGAAAGCAACCAAGTTATCATAACATTTCCCATTTCTGTATCGAACGAACCACCGGACATGGCTAAATCGATTCGGCTGGTAATGGAGATCAAAACCAAGCTTCTTTCCCATAAAAACGTGCAACGAAAATAAGGAGCAGGGCATAAGACCCATGGCCACAGACTTGGGGTTAAGCCAGACCAGGTGGCGGCCACCTGTATGCCTTCGGAGAGGGCAGAGATGGGAGCTTGTGTGGCCGCCCGGTGGGTGGTGTCTGGGCGAAATGGCGGAGGGTGGCGGCGGGTGGCTGTGGCAGCACGTTGACTCTTTGCCTTCGCACGCAGTCCGTGTGCTGGCTGTGCGTTTGTGTGTGTGCCAGTGGGCATAGTACACTCTAAGAAACTAGATGTGATTGCCATGAATATATGGGAGATTTTAAATCAGCCAAAAGTTTATGCAAATAAAAAATTGTTTTAATAGAATAGAAAAGATAAATTCTTGCTTGACATTAAAATATCGAATTTAAATTCGCTGTAAACCTAAAAACTCTATGTTTTTATGATATTACATTGAAAGAAATCGGTTTGTTGTAACCGTATTGTTTTCAATATAGATTTCTGTGAAAAACAAGTTACACTTTCTTGCCGAGTGTAGTGCGGGGGGTGGCTGTGCCGGTTAAGTCACGCATGGAGCCACGTGAGCGGAGGCTTTTCACTGCCTATACGGCCTTTTGTGGCAGTTCTCGCATACTCGGAATTTGCTTTCCCTTGTCGCATTTTCGCCTAGCCGCATTTCGCACAATGACTTTTGCATATAGGCAATGGCGGCATAACGGTATTAGTCACTCGTCAGCTCTCGGCTCCCGCTGCAGTATTAGTAACTCTTGCTCATGGTCTCCGCCTCTGGCTCTCTCGCTCAGTTTCCGGCTCTTGGTTGTAAGTGGCGCCAAGCTTTCCCGTCATCGCCCCCGTACCCCACCCCCACCCGGCCGCCGCCCACCTGCGATGTATTTGAATGGAAGCTCTGGCACAGATGCGCGAATTCAATTGCAGATTCGACTGGTGCTACGGATGTGGCTGGCGGCACGTACGAAATGCCAATGACACTTCATTTTCAGACAGCTGATATTCCGCCCGCTGCCACAGACCAGCTGGTTATCGATTGCTTTAGCGGGTATTTTCAAATGGCGGATGGCAAGCGAACATTCTGTGACTCCCAGATGGCGCCACTACACTGGGGGCGGCCATTATTTCCGGTATTAACACTTTTTATCTTTGAGGGGACATTAATGACCTTCGAAATGGAGCACATCTAGTCTGCACAGTGTACTTTACTTTATTGTATTGAATTGTATGCATTAATCTCAATTTGGAAAGCCTATTTACTATGTTGACTTTTATAAGGTGACTAATAAATATTAATTTAAATAGTAACACATATCAGGCTTTAATATTGAAAATATGAACAATTTAAAGAATTTTAGACAATTTTAATAATGTTATCTCTTATCAAATGTTAAAACAAGTTCAGTTAAAATTGCTGTCGAATTTCATTTTCAATGTTTTATTTATTATTGATTAAGATTTTTATTGCACATCAAAATACAAATGACCTTTGGCAATCATTGGCTACTTGGCCTTCGTAAACCAATAAGAAAACCTAAAATATGTTTATTTTTGATATACATATAAGAACAATCATTTTATATGCTAATTTTTTAAATAAATGAAAGTTTTTTTTTTATCATAACTGAACCAAAAATGCATTCATTTCAATTCGGATAACTTTTCTGTGCTACTTTTTAATAGATAAATAAACCTGCATATTTAGTTTCCAGATTTAAAAAATTAAAAATTTTGTCAATTTTTTTTGACAAATTCAACGATGTAACCCCTTATAAAATTGTGAAAATTTGTAAAATTTTTGAAAATGTATTTTTTCTGCCAGAGGTGGCTAGATCGATTCTGCTGTTTATGCTGATCAAGAATATATATAATTTATAGGGTCGGAAACGGCTTCTTCAGTGCTTTGGAAACTCCTGACTGAAATTATAATACCCTTTCAAGGAGTGTAATAATGTAGCATAAGTTGGTGCCAAAATTAGTTTTGAAATTATCGAAAGAATAAGATATCAATATCTTTAAACAATATAAAATTAAATTACACTTTAAACTTTGTTATACATTTGTAGGTATCCCTAAAACAAATTGCTGAATCACTTTTAATAATAATTAAGTAAAGGTATCCATGGCAATAAAAATATTAATGGTCAAATAAATGCATAACTAGCACAGATAAAATAAGACCACGACCTGATCTTTCCTTAAGCATCTACATATATAAATAATATAATAGTCATGGTTAAGACTTACCCCAGTAAAGGCCACGACATTGTTTACTTCCTTTCTTCAATTAGGGTAGGCATCGAAGATAACTTCCTGTTTATCCAGTTGTATTCCATTGGCCATGTCATTGTTTTTATCACTGCCACTATTACCACAGATGCTAACACTAGGTACCCCTAGGACTGACTGAGCTCGCGGCGCACAAAGTGCCTCTATTTATACTTGCCAGCGCGAGATAACAGAGAATGTGAGAGCGGGAGAGTAAGAGTTAGGCAGAGAAACTTACAGAGAAAGAGTTAACATCTACATATATAGATAATTTAATAGTCATGGTTAAGACTTACCCCAGTAAAGGCCACGTCATTGTTTACTTCCTTCCGTCAATTAGGGTAGGCATTGAAGATCACTTCCTGTTTATCCAGTTGTATTCCATTGGCCACATCATTGTTTTGATCACTGCCACTATTACCACCGATGTTAACACTAGGTACCCCTAGGACTGACTGAGCTCGCGGCGAACAAAGTGCCTCTATTTATACTTGCCGGCGCGAGATTACAGAGAATGTGAGAGCGGGAGAGTAAGAGTTAGGCAGAGAAACTTACAGAGAAAGAGTTAACATAGCTCTGCAGATGTACATAGTGATCGAGAGCGGGAGAGGGAGGGCTGTTAATGCTAATGTTAAGAAATTACTCAGAGAATTATACAGAGAAAGAGTTAACATAGCTCTGCAGATGTACAGTGGGAGATGGACATTCCGAATAGCATAGTGCTCGAGAGCGGCAGAGGGAGGGCTGTTACTGCTAAGAAATTTTAAAGAAATTTTCTGTTAGTTGCAAGCTCCTGACTAAATTTATAATAATTCTCTAATCCTCTGCAAGGTTATAAATAATAAAGTTTCGATTTTAAGTTTATCACACCCAACTATTTTTTCCTTACATTTCTTAATTTAAATAATTGCACCTATTATTATTCTAAGGAATAATGTTTTCTTTATAAACAAATATCTATATGCTGAGCGGGGTTTTTTTTATAATATAATAATATAATATAAAATATAATATTTATTTAGGAAACCTTCGACCTCTTCTTAAGGATTCCTCCCCATCCTGGGGGCAGCTCATTCTTTATCAACTCTTAGTATCACCCTCTGCGGTGGCTGTGGAGTAATTGAATTTTATTAATTGGCGGCTTTACCGTCGTCGAGTGGGTGTGAAAATCCATTTGGCCAGGGTCACGTGTGAGTGTTTGCCAAAGTTGAGTCCTTATCTCCGGCGGCCACACACGTGCCACCCGCCAGGCAGTCGTCCGGCAAAGGACTCGACGCCTGCCGGGAAAGTGATAAAGCGCCTTCGAATTAGCCACCAAACTGGTGCTAATTTGATTTTGATGCTACCGCGGCCACTGTTGACTTTTCCTTCGCCAATTCCGCTGACTTTTGAACTATTTTGATCCGAAATGATATTATTTGATTGCCTCTAATCGGATTCCGGGGGGTGGATTTCCGCCCAGGGAGTGTGACTTTCACTGAGATTGGGATTAGGCCAGAGTTCCCAGGCAAAGACCAACCCTCTGGCCAGGACCTGCTCATGAATACGAATTGTGATCTAAAATGGAGGGGGATCAGGATCAGGTGGGTTGTAAAAGAAAGGAGGAGGCCACACCTTCACAAGGTCAAAGAGGTTCTGAAAGAGTCACTACCAGACAATCAAGGAGTTAACTTTTTAGATTCTTTAGTATTTATAAAATTTTAATCATCAAAAGCTAGCAAAAACCAAACCAATTCTTTAAAAATAATGTTTATAGAATATCCCATAAAAGATAAACAAAATAAAATTATAAAAGAAACAATAAAATATTATTTTGAGGAGGCAAGTTGGAACTTGAGACCCAAGACGCACTATTTAAATTTCCCTTTCCCTTTCCCTTTACTTTATAATTAAAACTCTCTTAATAAACGTTCACTAAGGATTTAAATTAAATAAAAATTTAAATAGAAATGAAAAAGGATTTATTGTTGTTTACAAAACTGACCACTTACCTCTTCAATATTTATCTAGATTCAAAAATGATATCTGAGGAGCAGCCTGCTGAATCCCTTGGAACTCGACATCTAAGCTTCTGCTTTTGTCTGATAGCAATAATTGTTTCCGTATTTAAAAATATTTTATATTGTTTGAAAGGCAGGAAAAATCTTTTGGGAAATAGAAAACATCCCTCAAAATCCATTGACTTGGCTCCGCCTCCTGGCGCCTGCGCCCCGAGTGTCCTTTGCTCCTGCAAAACTCTGCACCTATTTTCACTTCGGACTCCTGCCAAAGGATAATTATCTAATTGATTATGAGTTTAAAGCGGCGTGGAAAAAATCCGCGAAAAGGCAAATTTCCGTGAAACTTGAAAAGCGGGAAAAGGCGTTGAAATTTTCACGCTTAATGGAAAAGTTTTGTCGGACCTTAATCCTGGGTTAAAGTGTGCAGACTTTGCTTTAAGATTACAATCTTTGAATGGTAAAAAAAATAACAAAGAACTTCCTTTAATTGAAAAAGGATTAAATTTGATTAAACAGGGAGATGGAAAAATATTAGAAAGTTTAAAAAATATATTATAAAGGTGCACTTACAATTGTATATTTTTTATAAATCCTGATCATATAAGATTCATACAATTTATATAAATAAATATTTGTGATAAAAGAATCTCATTTTAAATGGTATGCCAATCAATTAAGGAGCTCTAAAGACTTATAACTCTGAATTTTTTTTACCAATTTTAAAGTAAATTATAAAGTAAACTTAGACATTTATTTAAAGCTGAAATATGCCCGATTTATAAAGATACAGGGTGCCAAATTACTCTATCTCCCTATCCCGCCGGCACCTTTTAACCCATGTGCAACATACCTCACATCGCCATTGTTAAAGTCCAATTCCAAGCCTCCGCCCCTTTGTGTGTATCCCTTGTCCAAGGGGTTGGTATGCCATGGTCCTTGGTCCCGCCTTCTTCCATATCGCCGAGGGTTGAACAGAATCAGTGAATCTACCAACTCAGAGCTCTGCTGCTCACTTTGTCGCAGTCCTTCGAGGGCAACACACACTCGCATCCTGACCAGCAGCAGGAGCAGCATTGCCAAGAGATGGCCTGGCTTCCCAGCAGCTCCAATGGAGCAGACAATGCGGATGAGCGGAGCACAGCCTCCAGTGGATCATCCGGTCACAGCAGCGGGCGTCGCGACGAGGCCAACAGTTCACCGCGTTCCGGAAACGGAAATGGAGCCACAGTTAGGGATTCGGGACGAACAGCTCCGCCGGCCCTGTTGCGTCATGCCACGCCCCACCTGCAGCCCAAGACGGAGTCCGTCTCAGATGGCGATGGAGATGGTGATGCAGAGCTCTCCGACTTTTCGCTGAACGACACCGAGGAGGATGAGGAGGATCTTCGCGACTATATTGTACTTAATGGCAATCAGGCGGATGGTAAGGATTAAGGATTAAGGACTCTATCTTAAGGAGTGTGTGGGTTTCTTTTAACGAACTGAAATCAATTAAGATTGAATACAACAGTAGGGTAGGAAATCGAAGATGAGCTGATGCACAGATCTACGTATACGATTAGTGAAAACAATGAGTAACAAGAAAGGAAGCTAACAATAATTAAACCTAAACTAGGTATATATATTAAATCGATATTTTTATACGCTAATTTTTTAGGGAAATCAAAGTTTTTCAAATATCATAACTAAGCCAAAAATGCATTCATTTCAATTCGGAAAACTTTTCTGTGCTAGTTTTTAATAAATTAATAAATCTGCATACTTAATTTACAGATTTTAAAAATTAAAATTTTTGCCAATTTTTTTTTTTTTTTTGACAATTTTATCGACGTAACCCCTTATGATATTTTTAAAACTTTTGAAAAATTATTTTTTCTGCCAGAGGTGGCTAGATTGACTCAGCTTTTCCTGCTGATCAAGAATATATATGGTTTATAGGGTCGGAAACGACTCCTTCACTGCTTTGGAAACTCCTGACTGAAATTATAATACCCTTACAATGGTGTAATAATAAACCATAAGTTGGTGCCAAAATCAGTTTTGAAATTATCGAAAGAATAAGATATCAATATCTTTAAACAATATAAAATTAAATTACACTTTAAACTTTGTTATACATTTGTAGGTATCCCTAAAACAAATTGCTGAATCACTTTTAATAATAATTAAGTAATGGTATCCATGGCAATAAAAATATTAATGGTTAAATAAATGGATAGCTAGCACAGATAAAATTAGACCACGACCTGATCTTTCCTTAAGCATCTACATATATAAATAATATAATAGTCATGGTTAAGACTTACCCCAGTAAAGGCCACGTCATTGTTTACTTCCTTCCGTCAATTAGGGAAGGCATCGAAGATCACTTCCTGTTTATCCAGTTGTATTCCATTGGCCACGTCATTATTTTGATCACTGCCACTATTACCACCGATGTTAACACTAGGTACCCCTAGGACTGACTGAGCTCGCGGCGAACAAAGTGCCTCTATTTATACTTCCCGGCGCGAGATAACAGAGAAAGTGAGAGCGGGAGAGTAAGAGTTAGGCAGAGAAACTTACAGAGAAAGAGTTAACATAGCTCTGCAGATGTACAGCTCTGCAGATGTACATAGTGATCGAGAGCGGGAGAGGGAGGGCTGTTAATGCTAATGTTAAGAAATTACTCCTTTCATACAGAGAAAGAGTTAACATAGCCTGGAGATGTACAGAGGGAGTTGGATAGTTAAAGCCAGAGCAAGAGAGGGAGAGGGAGAGGGAGTGGGAGAGGGAGAGGGACAACAACATTTATTAATTAACTCTATATTAACTATATTTAATATTTATATACATATATATTACATATCAAGTATATATTCCAAATCCCAATTACAGCCAATCGATCGCTATCCAGTTCGCCACGTAGTCACTCCCGCAATGGTCTGCTCACAGCGCCGCCCAGCTCCGGCAGTTCTGGATGCACTGCCTCTGGCGGAGCTGTGGGAGGAGGCGGATGTGGAGGCACCGCCGGAGGAGGCACAGCATCTGGAGGCGGAGGTACAGGTGGCCATGTGGTAGGAGGCGTTCGCAAGGTGTTCACCAACACACGGGAACGATGGCGGCAGCAGAACGTATCCGGTGCCTTTGCCGAGCTGCGAAAACTAGTGCCCACCCATCCTCCAGACAAGAAGCTATCAAAGAACGAGATCCTTCGATCGGCCATCAAGTACATCAAGCTGCTGACCGGCATCCTGGAGTGGCAGCAACGCCAGGTGCCGGCTCATCCGCCGTATCCTGGCTCAGGTCCGGAGACCAATAACAATGACAATCGGACGGTGAACGGCCATGCGGATTCCGATCTGGAGCAGCCCGACATCTCGGCCGTGCGGCACATCAAGTGCGAGCGAACGGACGGAGGAGGAGGAGCAGGAGGAGGAGCATCCACAGTGCCACATCGAAATGGAGGAGGCAATGACTTGCTCATGATTGCTCCGGGTGCTCTGGTCAAGAGCGAACACCTTCTCGAGTCGCCACTGCCCTCCAATCACTCGCATGGCCATATCCCTTCCCTTGCCCATTCCCTGCCAGGCACAGGTCTAGTCCCTGTTCCGGAATCAAGGCTAATCAGCAGCTCGACAGGAGCCGTGGTGCCAAAACTGACCACCAGCAGGAGCAGCAAGCGACGCCTCAAGTCGGAGGCGGGTGCGGGTGCCACCGATCTCAGTCTGAGCAAGAGGCGCCGCACATAGGAGTCGAAATAACAATTAATTCTTAATGAAATATATATATATATATATTTTTTTTTTTAATAAATTAAAAGGAAATTAAAGTGGAAAACTTGGATCTTAAATAAATATCATGTGAAAATATTTACCTGAAACCTTAACACACCTTGAGATATCCTTGAACTCCTTTCCCTTTTCTCAAAATAAATCAAATCGCATTTGTTGTGTATATTTTTTGGTTTGTAATTTTTATTGTTTTTAAATTAATGTTGTTTTTCTTTACGCATTTTGTCTCGTGTTGTTCTTGTTCTTGTTTTATTCTCGTTTATCGTTTTCATTTCCTCTGTCAAAATTGTTTTGGTTTCCCTCGTTTATTTTGTTTTTTTTTTTTTTTTTAATTTGCAATTATTTTAGGTTTGTGTTTAGTTTGTTAATTAAGTTTAAGTTGGTTTTGATTGGGATTAGGTTTGCTTTTTCCTGTTCTGTTTATTTTTGTTTTTGTATTTTTGGGGTAAAGGGGGTAAGTTTGCCTCGTTATTTAAGCGAAACTCTGAAATTTGTTCTTTCATTTTCATATATATATATATATATAGGTATATATGTTTCTTCTATGCATATATATGTGTGAGTGTGTGTCTGTGTTTATATTTTATTTCCGTTTCCTGTGGTTTCTATCGAAATCGAACAGTAAGTACTTACAACTGTGTGTGTGTGTGTGGATTCTGTGTGTGTGATTTATATATTTTTCTGGTGTACTTAGATTTAATTACTAAAATGCTTTGGGACTCGATTTGCGGGGGGATATTAAAGGTGTTTTGCTCAAATTCCGAATTCACTTTGTTTATATTTTTTGTTAATTTTTGTTTCTTCTTTTTTTTGGTTTTGTATTTTTTTTATTTTGAATTGAAATCATAGTCGTAAGTAAAGTATGTGCGTGTGGATGTACGAGTGTGTGTCCTTGTGTGTCCTTGCCGTGTGTACATAGTAAGTATATATATGTTATGTAGTTTAGGTTTAATTAGATTTTGATGCCACAAAACTCAACGCTCGTTATTAATTGTATAAATTGTATCATTTAGTTTTTAGTACAAAAAAAATATATGCTTGTTCTCATATAATAATAATATATGCATGTATAGGGAGATTGAGTTTGAGTTTGAGTCCGAGTTCTATGGAAATACATACAAATAGATTTTGCTTTCCCCATAATTACTTTTGCTCAAGCGAATCTATAGGTTTTCTAAATCTGAAATCGAGATTGAAGCACTTTAACTTTGATATACATAGATGTATGTTGGGGTCTTTCGAGCTTAGAACCAATCGAACCGAGGAGTAAGTAAGTACATATAGTTGCGATTGGAGGAGTGTCCTGTTGATCTAATGCCTTAATTCTAATCAATCATCTTCATTCGCGTCGGTTGTCTTTTTAATTCAATTTGTTTTAAATTAGTTTAGGTTTTCAATTGCAGCTAAATGGTTTTGTTTTGTCGATTAGTTTGACATAATATATATATATATATATGTATATATATATATATATCAAGGATCCGGCCTGGTTCTTTCATCGTTCATTGTTTAATTTAAGATTATGGGTGGCGTCGCGCGCTAAAAGCGTTTTCCTCATTCATTCATTTATATTTTCCATCTTTCATTCATTTTGTGTTTACGTGTTTTATTTGTTAGCTCCATTGATCCTTTTGATCCTTTTTATCCTTTATGCTTGCTTTTCTTTATTGTATATATATAGTGTATATTGCAATCGATCGCTTCCTAGATAATCGTAGTTAATGCTAGACTTGGCTTAAGAACAGGCCACCAAAAATGTTGCTATACTCGTTACTCGTTACTCATTACTCGTTACTCGTTACGTTGAGATTGTGGTTTTCCTAGGCTTCTTATTTGTTTTTTTGTTATATATATTTTTTTCTTTGAGTTCGGGTCGGGATGCTACTAGGATTACGAATGTTTTTTTTTGTTTAATATCTCGTTTATATAATATCTATATCGTAATCGGTATAGATGCACTTGCGCGAGTTTAGTAAACGGTTTCCCCTTTGCTTTTGCTGTTGACCTGGATTTTCATTTCAACATTTTCCTCTAGTTTTTCCTCTCGATCTCATGTGTCATATATTTGCCATTTTACTTTTACTATGGATTGCTAACTTCTGTGATCTTGATCGTTACTTGTATAACCGCATATATGCATTTATATATACATATATGTATATATATATAAACATTAAATGGGACAAAAAATTTTGATTTATTTCACTAAGTAATTTTCTCGATTTATTATATCTTGGTTTTATGTTACGGTTCTTACGATTTAGTTACGTGTCGCGAGCTATTTATTTAATGTTATTTACTATATTTTGGTGGAGGATAAGGGAAATGGGAGACGAGGGTAGTGGAGTTTTTTTGGTTTCAACATTTTTCCTTGCTTTCTTTTCTAGCTTCATATATAAATTATTATATATTTGGGGTTGTTTCAATAATACAAGATTATTTTAATTATTAGTTATGCATAGTTTAAAGATGATTTTTGTTTTGGTTTTTCCTTTCTTTCGTTTTTTGTTCTTGTTTCTTGTTTTATGCTAAGTATTTGCTTGCGCCCAATGCATATAGCTAGATATACATACATACATGTGTATGGGTTTGTGGGAGGTGTGTGTGTGTGTGTGTGTGTGTGTATGTGAGGAGTGTGTGTATTTTGTGGGGGAACTTCCTTTTCCGATTTGTGTTGTGTGTGTGTGGAAATATCTTGCGAATAACATTACATTAACAGAGCGCTACAATCGCGCTAACCGGACGCCGCTGCCTCGGTCTCGGCTCCTGCTCCCGATCCTGTCGATCCTGCCGCTCCATTGTCACCGGCCTCGGTTTCGTTGCCACCACCCGAACCTGGCCCAGATCCGGCAACCTCGCCATTTCCGCTTCCGCCACTGCCGCCGCTGCCCCGACTTCCGTTTCCGCTGCTGTTAAGGGCGCTGTTCGATTGCGAGCCTGCGAACGAGATAAAT
The DNA here is from genome assembly GCF_035046125.1 of Drosophila serrata. Classification (NCBI taxonomy): domain Eukaryota; kingdom Metazoa; phylum Arthropoda; class Insecta; order Diptera; family Drosophilidae; genus Drosophila; species Drosophila serrata. The sequence goes on along the minus strand of NW_028256921.1, from coordinate 1,855,155 downwards.
GTAGATGGCATTTCGTATTCAAGATCGTAATTCTTAATTATTGAAAGGAGAATGTTGGAGCCAAGTGAAATTGAAGTGTTTCCCCAACTATAGCCTTTTTGAGTCAGACTTACCCAGGGCGGAAGTTGCCTGAAAGGTTCCGGAATGTTCCACCTTCACCTTAAACGAACTAATCTCCTAAGAACCCAATTATTTCTTAATTTATTCCAAGAATCTCTGTACTATCAAAGGTGTTTTATGGTCAATTCAAAGGCAATTCGTAATTATTCCAATTAAACTGAAAACTTAAAATAAAATTTCAATTCAGATAAAAACTTAATCATATGATCATATTTTTAAATTTGAAAAAAAAACCATGATTTTCACTGAAAATTAAACAGTTTTTTTTCAATATTATCACATTTTTTAAGAGATCCCCATTTGGAGTGTTGTGAATGTCGCAAAACGGAAAGAGATAGAGAGAGATATAGTACATTGATCGGGCGATTGATCTCTTCTAGCATGCATACAGAGTGGACAGGACATCAAGGACACATCCGCATAAAACGTAAAGAAGGAGAGCTCATACACTGAACAAAATGATATACTTATTCATATACATGGTATATACTACGTGAGATAAAGGAAAGGCAACGGAAAGGTTTTACTTTCGTTTAAATATTGTATTTGTTTCTCATTTTATTTGTTGTATCTTGTTTTGTTGTAGTCATTTATTATCATTATCATTACGGCTTCTTTGCTCATCATTATCATCAACGATTCTATATATTATCATGATTATTACAGCATTACATATACAATTGTCAGAGTATGCGTATGTACGTGTACGTGTAGGTGTACAGTGTACTTGTGTTGGTGTATTTTATTTAGTATAACTTTTCTTTTCGCTTGTTTTTTTGTAATTAATTAATTTTTTTGTTTCTTTTTTATTTGTAATTAGCAAATTTAAAAATAAGGTAAATGTGTTGAATTTTTTGTTCTTTTTCCTCTTGATTTAGTACGCTTGGTTGTTGGTTTTTTTTTTGTTTTTTGTTTTATTTTATTTTATTTATTTATTTTTTTTATTTTTATTTTTTTCTTATGTTTTGTTTTTGTGTGTGTGTGCCTAAATTACTAGGAAAAATGTATTTTCTTCTGCGTGTGTGTGTGTGTATCCATTAATCGTTTATAATTAGCATACAAATTAGTTTAGGGTTTCGATTATAATAAACTATAGAAATAAATATATAAGTTTTTTGCTCACTTCTCCATCTAATTTGTAATTCATCATTTATCATCATCATTATCATTATCTTCCATCTTGCTTATGCTAATGCAATCATATATTTGTTTCTTCAATCATTTCATTTGCTTTTTTACATTTCTGCTAACCATAATATATATTCTGACGAAAAGTAAGTGTAGTAATATTTAGCAGCTCTGAGGGGAAGGAAATATTTTTTTTGTCGGGAAAATATAGGAGTGGGTGGAAAGAGGGGGGGAAGAAAGGGCGACACTGACTATGCAATACTAATTAATTTTGGACCTTATCTACATATTGCAACTAAACCGTCGGTTCTCAGATGCCAGCTATCATCATAATCGTCTATCGTCCCTGCTAACTGATATCTGCTATCTGTATCCAGTATCCGTACTCTGTATCTGTTCTATAACGTCCAAATCTCGACTATAACTCTTGTTTCTCGACTACTGGCTAAATAATAATACATACATCCTTCGTTTAGATATCTGTACATATATATTTTGAAGCAATAAAAAAAAAACAAAAAAAAACATATTTAGTGTACGTGTTTCTTGTTTACATCAATAATAATCGATAATAAGCGATTATTTGGTCGATTAAATTACGATTTCCATGCGCTCTCTCTCTCTCTCGCCTTATTTATTTCGTTTTGGATGCTTTTTTCTCTCAGTGTATGTGGTTTGTCAATCAATTATTTGCTTTTATTTATTACAAAATAATAATAATAATTATTTAATAAAAATAAAAATAATTTATTTATTTAATATATGTATGTATACATAATGCGTGTGTTTGCAAAAAAAAATTGTTGGTTTTTTGTTTATATTTATATAAAGATTATGTATATATTATAATATATATGAATAGTTTAAACAGTTTTGCTTTTTGTTTCTTGTTCTTTTGTTTTTTTTTTAATATATTTTTTTGTGGTTTTTACGTTTCTTTTCCTCTTTTGTTTTATTTTTGTTGTAATCATTTGCTTTAAATTTAGGCTTTAACATAACATTAACTTTATGCTCTCGATTTCTGCTTTTGCTTTTGCTTCTTACTCGCTCTCTCTTGCTTATTATCTTTAGGGTAAGGTTTCGGCATCCTGATGAACCTTCCCACCTCAATAACTTTATCATTATCATTATGTTTATGTTTATCTTTATCTTCATGTTCCTCCTTCGCCTCGAACTCTTCGTCATCGGTATGTACTCATGCTTTGATTTAAGGTTAAGTATTAATTATTATTTATTTAGACATGTGGCTATTGGATCTTGCTCAGAATTCAATTGCTGCACTCGCTCGATTGGAGTCAAGTCTTAATTGTTACTACACAAAACTTTCAGTTATTTCAGTTAGCGTTCAGTTGGTATTAGTTAGTAATTAAATACGCGGTCTTCTTATCAGTTAAACATACTAAAAACAAGGTGGTAAAAATAAAAAATATGCCATGACTCTGTTCAATATACACATACAATAATTATTTATTTAGACTTTTTCTATGCGTCAAAAAAAAAATAATAATAATAGAAATAGGAATAGGAATAGAAATAGAGATGTGAATATGGGAATAAAAGTAATTTATAGCGAGACTGAGTGAGAGCGAGAGCGAGAGGGAAGTAGGAGGGAGAATACATAATATATATAATAATTAAAAATGACAATCGATCAGCGCTTTACTATTATGTATAAATTTATGTGTGTTTTCTTTCTTTTCTTTTTTTTGTATTTATTATTTACCATTATTGTTTATTATTATTATGCTTATTAGTTTTATTTTAGATTTAAAATAAATTTAATTTTACCTAAGTAAAATGTGTTTTTTGTTATATTTTTGCGTTTTGCCTTTGCATCTCTACTACTTCTACTTTTACTTCTGTTTTTGCTTTTGCTTTTGCTGCTTCTGCTTTTGCTGCATCATCGGTTTCTGCTTTCAGCTGCTGCCTTCAGCTTGTGCTGCTGCTTCTCTCATTTCTGCTTCTGCTTTCGGGTTATCTGTTTATCTTTTTGTAGTTTTGCTGCTGTTCGTTTTCTCATCAATGTTGCATTAATTAGGTTTATTAATTATTGTGTAAATATGTTGTATGTGGGCTGTGGTATATCCTCTTTTGTTTTTAATTATTATTGTTGCTGTTGCTGCTGCTTCTGCTGTTGGCTTAGCATTTTTCGTTTTGGCTTCTAAATATATGCTTGCTGCTGTTTATTATCATACATATATATATACGTAGATATATATATATATATATATACATATATATAGAAGTGTGTGTGTATGTATGTGTGTAGGTATGTTACTATTGCCCCTATGAATCTGTAAATAAAAAGTTAAGAAAATAAACAAAAATCAAATTAAAATTAGCATCACTAAAAATAAATTAAGATAATATATGAAAGTGGGCTTAAAATGAAGTGTAATGAAAGACTATCAATAACGATAACATAACACATAAAAAGCTGTGGGATCAACACTAATAACCCAAAATAATAATAGTTTAAGAATGCATTTAAAGGCACAATTTCTTGAAAGGTTTCACTGATATCGCTGTGCATGGGGAGATAAACCCTTTTTTAGACTGACCAGCCCCTGGAAAGTTCGTCCTTAGAGTGACCAAACCGCAAGGAGTTCATCTTGAAAAGTGACTAACCCGTGGAAAGTTCATTTTTATTATTAGATAGACCATTTATTTCCTGGCAGAGAGAATTAACACCAACTAACTTTTCACAACTCTTAATGCCCGTTTTTTTTTTTAATACTGCTTTGAGAATGTTATGAACTAATTTTTATTGTTCAGACTGCACTGCAGGGGAAAAACATATTGCATAATATGCCAAAATAAAAAAGTTGAACGGGAATTTGTATTGGATAGACCTTTGTTTGAACGTCGTGTTGGTTTGGATGAATTTATATCTATGGGGTCTTGAATAGTTTCTTGAGTGGTTCGATTATTGAGATTCCTTAATGGTGGTGGTTCTTCTTTTTTTCTTTCTTTCAAAGAAACTCCCTCTCACACTGCTCTGTGGCTCTCTCTCCCTTTTCCCTGGGTCGGCTCGGTTCAAAGGATAGGTGCTGGGGTGCTAGGTAAATGGTGGATGCGGAATGGTGGATAGTGGATGATGGGGATTTCAGTACGGGGCAATCTGGTTACGCATAAGGGGCTGCTTTATCCGCAATGGTAACTTGGTAGATCGTTTCACCATAAGATTGGCGCCAACTGATGGGTTGAGGATGAGGTGATGGTTAGCAATGGATGAGTTCAAAGGTCGTATATATGTGTCCTAAATATCGTATCGTTTGGCAAAGTATTGTGCGAAATACTGATATAGATTCATAAGCTATTCCTTAGTAAACTATAATATAAATAGAATAATGTTTCATTTGAAAGGTTTAATGAGAAATTTAAATAATTAGGATTGATATTATACAATTTAATTATAATCTAGAAGTATATGTTGATCTGCAAACTATATTTTGTATGAAATCGAAACTGGAATCGATTGAAAATGAATATGCTCCTGTTTTCCATATTGGAATATAGAATAAATATTGGAATATGGAAGGCATTTGCAATATTCTTTCACTTTTCCAATGCTTAAGTTAATTCTTAATACAATTTATGCTTTTACGATACGATACTGACTAACATAACGCCTGAATACGGGATGAGGATGAGATCGAAAATGAGGATGCAAAAAGTGCACATGGATGTGGCAAAGGAGGGGGGAAACCGCTGGCTGGCCAACCGCCTACTCACCTGTTACATTGGCGCCACCGGCATTGGTCGTGCCGGCTGCTGTAGCAGCTGAGCCCGCCGCACCGCCGCCACCGCCACCACCACCAGCTCCGCCGGCGGTTGCGGCATTTGACTGCTGCGCAGTTGTAGCAGCAACGGCTGACGGCGCACCAGATGCTCCGCCGCCGCCGCTGCTGCCATTGTTACCGGAACCGGTTCCGGGTCCGCCGGCACTCGCTCCACCGCCGACCGCCGATCCTGCTCCTGCTGCTGCTGCTGCTGCGCCCGATCCTGCCGTGCCAGCTGCCGCAGCTGCTGCTGGTGCCTGCGACTGGGTCTGGCCGGATCCTTCCGCCGATGTGCCACTGCCCGTTGACGATGCGCTGGTGGTACCGCTAGCGGCAGCAGAGGCAGCTGCTCCAGCCGCTGTTCGGTTGCCGGTAGCTGCAGCCGCATTCTGAAGATGCTTGGGCAACAGCTGTGGCACTAAGCTGGGCTGTATCGAGAGCTCTGTGGATAGGATGATGGATGAGGAGGAATCATTAGATACAAAATATCTGGCAAGTAGATTTCAGCGGCACTCACCATGCTCTGTGAAGTTGAACAGTGGCGGCATTTCGCGACCATTGGGCAAGGTGTGGTTACCCTCCATGCGGAGCTCATCGAAGAACGGATGTGCACAGGCCTTGAGCGGGGTAATCCGGGCGCTGGGCGTATACTCGAGCAGCAGGGACACCAAGTTGATAGCTTCTGTAGGAGTGCGTATGCGGAAAACCTGTCAAAGGAACAAACGAGGCAAATGATCAATTAGTTTGTGTGTCACAATCATAGGCAAAATGTCCGTGGGAGGAGCATCTTTGTTGCAGGACACAAAAACAGGGCGGGACATGGAACAAGGACAACAGGACAATTGGGCAACAGGGCGGGGCATCATCATAATTATATCATTCGCATTTTTTGGACAGGACACAAAATAGAGCACAGAGGAAAGCAAATAGAGTGACACATACACCACAAGGCTCAAAAGGATCCCTGATGATCTTGTGCAACTCCTTTTCAACTGAGGCAAGTAGGCAAGAGGGCAAGAAACCAAAACAATCAATTAAATTCAACTCCAAATCAATGTAAAAGAACCAATGTAGAGCACCACCTGTACAGCTGCTGTTGGCAAAAGCTGGGCAAGATCAAGCCGGAAGCCATGAAGGAAGCCATTGTTTCTGCAAAATGAATAGCTATGCGAGCAGGGAAACTCAAACAAAGATGTCAGGCTGCGGATAATGTTTTATTACGATAGAAAACTTTAGACTTTCCCTAGTTAAACTCCCCGGTTATTAATGGGTTATTTTGCAATGGCATTATGGCTTTATCAGCAGCATATAATATTTTTTGAATAATGATTTTTTGACAACAAAATTTTCAATTTCAGTTTCATTTTCGAATTCGTTTCTTGGCTTACTCTCAATCGTTGTTTCTGGTTTAGGGCATTTGGAAATTGGGTGCGTTCGAGTAGTGACTGCAACGAGTTTTTATATACACAACACAGATTTTATCGGTTAAAAACAGATTTTTTGAAAAGAAGGGGAAACTGGGTGTAATGGGACGAGGCGTTGGGCTATCCCTGGAGCGAGTGAGAGAGATACGAGTGAAGGAGGATCGATACCCGGGAGGGGGGAATAAACATGAACGATAAGCGATAATCGCACTGGAAACTAAACACTCGTCACTTACTTTCTGCCATGGATGACTCTTAATTTGTGGAAACTTGAATTCCGTATAGTTTGGATTCATTTCGCGTATCTGTTCTCTTGTCGGTGTGCCCAGAACCTTGATGACCTCAACTAGTTGATCGACACCGGAATCGCCAGGGAAGATGGGCTGGCCCAGCAGCAACTCGGCCAAAACGCAACCGGCACTCCACACATCTGTAAGCAAAAAAAAAACATGGTATAAATTTCAATTTATAGTGAACATAGAGGGAGTGATTAAACTAACCGATCTTTGTTGTATAATTGATGGCGCCAAAGATGAGCTCGGGGGCACGATAATACCGGGAACAGATGTACGACACATTCGGCTCACCATGCAGCAGCTGCTTGGCGCTGCCAAAGTCACAGAGCTTTAGCACAGCCGTCTCCGGATCGAGCAGTAGGTTCTGCGGCTTGATATCACGATGGCAGATGCCCAGCGAGTGGATGTAGGCCAGACTCCTGAATAGTTGGTACATGTAGAGCTGTCGGATAATCATTGCAATTAATCATAAACCCATGGAGAGTGAGAGTGAGTGTTATTAACTTACCCGAATAAAGTTGATTGGTATCGTTTGCTTGGTTTTGGCATATTGGCGAGCCACTTTGTATACGGTTTCTGGTATATATTCGAGGACTAAATTCAAAAATACTTCATCACGCTGCCCAGGGAGAGAGATAGAGATTGGATTAGTATATACATTTAATTAGAAATCACTTAACAAGTTTAGTTTTATGTGATCCATGTATGGATATGTGGGGGAGAGTTTTGACCGATGAAGTTGCGAGCTCTCAACATGCGTTGTCAGGTTTCAGGTTTCTGGGATTCGTACATAGATCTCAAGGTAGCATAGAAAGAAACTAGCATAGCATTTTAGCAAACTAGCATATATAGCAAGGGGGAATTTCGATTCACAGGAGCGAAGTGTCTTGTACCATGCGATGTACTCTGGCTGTACGCTTCACTGTACTTTCTTCCTCTGCAATTCACATTATTATTACATAGCATTTCGTATGAGGAAAGATAGACAGAGGACTGAGAGACTGAGTTTGTTCTGGCTGGCTGAATGATCTGAGACTGAAGATTCGACTGTTACGTGAGGGAGGATACCTGGGGCTTGAGCACACTCGCAAATATGCCCAAATCGATGGGGAACTCGGCCAGCTATGAGCCCCGTGTTTCAGTATCAGATCGGTATCAGTTTCAGTTTCGATATGCAAGTGAAAGAGATTCAATTCAATTCATTTCAATTGTTAAACTTTGCTTGGAAACCTGTCAAGAAACGCTCGGCTCATTAAATACATATAATTGTAATCGAAATATTAAACTTGATGCGGAGGGAAAGTCATTTGCCAATTGTGTACATCTCATTAGAAGGTTCCTCGATTCCCCCATCCGTGCCAAGTGATCAAGATTACCGGATATAGTATGTATGTGCTGGCAACTTCAGCAGTTCGTTGTCTGCCCAAAAGGGGTACCCGAAACAAACTCACCTTTTCACCGCTCGAATAGAAAAAGTACAAAAGCTTTACAATATTACAATGCTCCAATTTGCGCATAATTTGCAATTCACGATTCTGTAAATGAGAGATTAAATCAGTTAATAATATATATATGTAGATGTAGATTTTAATCACTCACCTTAAATCGTCTGTCTTGTAAAACTTTTTTGATTGCCACCAGTTCACCGGTGTCGCAGAGCTTCGCCTGGAACACCACACCGAAGCTGCCATTGCCGATGACCTTTGTGTCTGTATAGGAGACCTCTTGTACACGATCAGTGCCTTGGCCGGGGGTTGCGACGACTGTTGTGATTTTGGAACCATCGCGACCTATCAAAGAGCAAGGGATTTATGTTAAGTAAAGTATTTAAGTTGTATCTATGATATATAATAATAAGTAGTACACACACACATAATATATATTTTAAAAAGAGAATCACTGGTGCTAGTGTCTTTGAGTTATATCTTTCATTGTAAACCACCATTTTCCCTGCGTTATCCCCCTTAAGACTCTATTATCTATACACCTGTGGTCTCCCAGGCTCCCTCCAGTTTCTCCTTGCTCCTATCGACCTCCTTTGGAATGGACAGTGCAACACTGTGCTCGGGCCACAAGTCGTTCAGCTTGCCAATCAGCTGCTTCATGCCTGATATAGCCAAGATATATACAAGCAAATGTATATATATATTTAATTATAAATATATATAATCAAGAGTTAATCGGGGCAAAAGTCACACATGCTTGGGGGAAAACAATGAGAACAGGGATTACGTAGAATGTAAGTTAGTGGGAGACTAGGAAAGATGGATGACTAAGAAACCCCAAGATTTATATTGAAATCCGAAGAGTTAAGAAAGGAGAAAGGAACAAGATTCGAGTTCTCACAAGTATTTAGTAGGATTTGTCAAGGATTAAATTGAATATCTTAAAGAGAGAGATTTCTTATTTAAAGATAAGAAACAACGTTAGAATCAAGTTCTTAGATTGCTTCAAAACTTGTATCAAGTAACAAAGTATCCAAATCCTTAAATATTTATATAAAAAATACATAAATATTTTTCCTGACTCTTTGTTGTATTCCTTTTGCCTTTTATTTATTTAGTTTTTATTTTTATGTCCCCAATTAATTTTGGCATTGGCGCCAAAGATGCCAATGATAATGATGGCCCTGATGACGACTATGATGGGGCAGGCCAGCTGCGGGACTGCTGCGGGCGTGCTCTTGGGACTTGTCTTGGGTCTTGGGGTTTGGATATAGGAGGAATGATTCTATGTGGCATGCAATTTCAATTTGGGGGGTTTCTTCTCTCTTCATCTCTGTACTTGGATCCTTGTACTGCTTGCCAGCGGTGCCTCCGCCTCCACCTCCGCCAAGACTGGCAATGCTGGCTCCACTGCCGCTGGATCGATGCAGAGGTTTGGTCTTTTTGAGAGTGGCGGCCACCACCAGTGAGGATGAGCAGGCGGATTGAGCCGCCTTGGCGGCAGCGGATAGGGGCTTGTGTTTGCCATTGGAGGCCTTGGATTTGGTGGCATGCCGGGGGTCTGAAGCGCTGCTGCTGGTGGTGGTGCTGCTGCTGCTGCTGCTATTGCTACTCCCCGATGAGGAGCCACTGCTATCCGTATCCGATTCACTGCTGCCACTGGACGAGCTGCTGTCCTCTTCGCCGGATTCGGAATCCTCAGAGTTGTCCTCATTGTTGTTCTCTTCGCTGGATGAGCGACCATTACTCTTACTCTTGCTCTTGCTCTTGCTCTTGCTTTTGGCCTTGTTCCCGGCCAGAGGCAGAGTGGGTGGAGCACCGCTCAGGGATCCCCGCTTGCTTCGGACTCCGCCTGTTGCTTTCACCACCGCCGGTGGCTTGGCCAACGAGGAGGAGCTGCTGTCTAGAGAGTTCTGGCGTATGGATGTGGCACCAGTACCCGCCGTTGCCGTACCCGAACCGGAGGCAGCTCCACCTCCATCCGATTCGCTGGCCTCGTTGTTGTTAGCGGACCCACTCGGAGGACGTTTCTTTTTGCGAATAACGCGCACCACTTTCCGGACACCACGCGGCACCGCCACGGGCACCGCCACCTGTGACCTATCCACCTTGAGACCGCCGGCGGAGTCGAGCCGGAGCCAGCAGCACGGCGAACGAAGCGCAGCAACAACGGATCACTGTGCCCGGCCAGCTAGCTAGGTGTTGGTCTGCTGATGCTGTTGCTTCTGTGGCCTAGTTTTATTTTCGGTTCCTTTGACGTTTCTCGAGATCAATCGGACGACCGATCGATCTTCAAATAGCCAAGAAGCAATAACCAATAAAAAAAAATCAAATAAAATCACCAAAAATTAAGAAAAGTGCAAGCACGCGGCAACAAATTAAATATATATATATATATATCACACAAATTACAACAACTATTGAGCAGCAAAACTATACAAAAAAAAAAAAAATAGCACAGTCTTTGATTTAGCAGCGAGTTTTTTTTTATATTTGATTTTCGATTTTTTAACTTTTTTTATTTTTGTTTTTTAGAATAAAAAAGAGAGAGGCAAATCCGCTTGATTCCAACGATCTGATCACTCGAGCCTCCGTTGCACAATTGGCCAAAAAGAATGCAAAAAACAGAGGACGACAATCGGAAGCCAAAGACACGACTGAGCACGAAGATTCACGAAGGAGCACGAAGGTGGAAACAGTGATGCCATTTTGGCCATCTTTTAGCTTACAGGGTATTATAATTTTAGTCAGAAGCTTATAATTCTGTGAAGGAATCATTTCCGAACCTATAAATCATATATATTCTTGATCAAGTTGAACAGGCGAATCGATCTAGCTATCTCAGGCAGAAAAAAAATTTTTACCAATTTTTTTTCAGAATTTTATAAGGGGTTACATCGTTAAAATTTGTCAAAAAATTTTAAATTTTTAGAAATTTAAAATTGAGTATGCAGATTTTTTAACCCATTAAAAACTAGCATGGGAAAGATTTCCGAATTGAATTTAAAGCCTTTTTGGCTTAGTTATGAAAGTTATTCATGATCCAGGTGCAAACTTTAAGGGTATACAAACTTTGGCTTTCCGAAAATAAGTCGCCTTTTTTGTTAAACGATATTTTTAATAGAAGTTTAGATATTTATTGTGATTTTTATTTTGCCATTTCCAAGAGGTTTTTAAATATATAAGAAAACGATAGATAAACTAGGGAAAAATCTTTATTATTCCCTTTATTCATAATTTATTTCGTTTGTATTTTTATTTTTATTTAATAGCGATTTTTTCTAGCTAGATGAGCAGCACTAAATGGCATCCGAATGCCAGCCGAAGTTCAATCGATACACGTGAGATGCACAATCGCTTTTAAGCCCCGACGCATGCTTCCAAATGCCAAAAGCAAAATAAACATAAATAATAAATAATCAAATATGTTTGATAATTATTTCGAGCAATTTGTTGCAATTTTTGGTGATTTCACATTTTTAATTGCAGGAAAATTGCGGTCTGCAAGGCCACAGAGAAGAAAGAACCAAACCGACAGAAGACAGACAGACAGTGGCAGCCAAGCGTGGCCAAGCATGCGACAGCCACGCCCCCTTAGTGGCGCATCGTGCCACATGACGCCCCCCTTTACTCTTCTATGCGACTGACAACTGACAGTTCAATGCGATCGAGAGAAAGAGACAGAGCAGAGAAAAGAAGAGCGAAGAGTATAGAATCAGAAGAATCAGAAGAGCCCGAAGAAAGGGCCACAGAAGAAGAGCATTCAAAATCAAAATCAAAATCAAAGGATATTTATGTACATAATGCTTACGCAGTCAAAAAATTGTAATCAAATTTTATTTTAATTTAGAGAAGCAATTAAAAGAGAACAAAATGCCACAAAAATTAAAAGAAGAAAACGCAAATTTAATGAAATCGAAAAAAGGCCAAGAAGATTTAACCCGCTTCTGACATTGACATTGTTTCTCATTGCCTCACAGGGGAAAAAATAGAAGAAATATTGAGAGATGGTTAGAAATAAGTTTTGAAAATTGGAAAATTTTAAACTTAACAATTACTGCGACTTACTGTATCTTCTATATATTGGTAATCTATAATGTCTCACTAAATGTATATTATTCAACCAATTTTGTGTATGGATCAATATAAATTAATTTCATCCAGTTGTCTTTAGGTTCCATACATTAATCGATTTATTTCGATAGTTTAAGAAATGTTATAACTATTCTCCATATATAAATAAATTTTCTTTGATAGTTTAGGAAATGTTGAAACTAATCTACATTTATATGGAAACATCAATACTACCTACAGTTTCCATCTTTAGTACAAAGATTAAATTTAATTCGATAGATTATGGAATATTAATCCCTAAAATTTATAGCCAAAATATTTCGATTTATTTTCATTCTTTTAGAAATTTAAAAACCGATTTAATTCCATAGTTAATAAATATTAAAGCTAATCTTTATCTATACTCCCTATAGTTTCTAACCTATCTATATAGATAGTAAAGGACACATCTTAGCATATTTGCTAACCAAACACTTTTACCCTCTGGCAATTCAATTTACGTTTATCGATTTGATCGATTCATCAGGTGTACATCGTTTCTATTTTAGCTCTTTGGTCTCACATTAATCAATTGAATTTATTCAGAGCTACGAGCGGCTAAATCAATCAAATTATCAATAGGTACACAACCCACGCACAGACCACATTTCCCTCCTTTAACAAACATTGAAAAACTATACCAAAACGAAGAGAAAAAGAAGAAGGAAAAGGGGGCGGTGGGTGGGTGGGACACATGGAGCTGTCCAAATGGGAAAGCAATTTGTTGTGCCGCCGCCAACGGACGACGGAAACTAATCGATATACAAGCAGTTGGCACCACTTGGCCGGGCTAAAAGGGGTTGCCATTTTTGTGGCAAGACGAAGACGGGAGGTTAAAGTGCAATAAAAAGAAAAGAAAAACAGGCCAAATCTATGGATATATCAGAACAACACCTCTCCCTCTGTAAATGCCTCTCTATAAAGCCATATGGAGTCATCGCCGTGCCAAAAGCAAATTAACAAAACTCTTTTGGCTAAAATTAAACACACAACCCACGCCCACACAACACGGAACACAACACAACACAACACCCACACACTCTCTATTCCTCCCCTATTCCTAGTTCAAATTCCATGAATATACATATATATTTCGAGCCCTAGAAACTCATTCAAAACAAATGGTTATACAGAACCTATAATTTAACAGATGGAAATCAAGCTTTTTGGAATCGATAATATATATTGTATATAAGGGTAGAAGGTCCTTGAAATGTTGCAATTTAAATGCAATCTAGTTTGGAAATAACCTTAACTGTAGTATAGTATTTGCCTTTAAATTATAAACAAATTACGCATTTAAAGGAAAAATCACAAGCCCTTCAACAGCTCATTAAAATAAGAAAAATATGATTAATATATTTGTTTCAATCAAAATCAGCAGCAATTTTTCACCTTGCACCTTTTCATTAGCTGAGCTTCGATGGAAATTTAAAAATATATATACTTATATATATTTGTATATATATAATCATATATATATTTATACATTAATTTATATATTTATTTGTATATATTTATATATTTTTTATATATATTTATATATACGCACACACACTATCAATGCTGTTTATTTAATTCAAATTGTAAATTCAATTAAAATTGATTTCATTTTATTTTCTTTGGCTAACGTCGCTACCTGTCGATCACCCAACGATTTTTGTTGTATTTTTTCTTAATTTTTTTATATACCCTTTCAGGGTATTATAGTTTTAGTGAGAAGCTTGTAATAATATGAAGGAATCATTTTCGACCCTATAAATCATATATATTCTTGATCATCATCAAAAGCCGAATCGATCTAGACGCCTTAGAAAGAAAAAGAAAAACTTCAAATTTTTTGCAAATTTTATAAGGGGTTAAAATGTTCAAAAATTGGCAAAAAAAAATTTTAATTATTAATTAAATTGAGTATGCAGATTTATTAACCTAATAAAAACTAACACAGGACAGCTTTCCGAATAAAAATTAATCCTTTTTTGGCTGAGTTATTGAGTTTTTAAATCGTTGATTTATCAAGAAAACTATGATATAAAAATATCGGTAAATATCGATTAAAAAGAAAGTGAATATTTTAGTTGACTTATTTTATGATCGATTTATCTTATTCGATTCTATAATTAAATAGCAAACTTCAAGGGTATTTAAACTTCGGCTTTTCGAAGAAAGTTTTATACTATTTACTATATTTCTTTATTTATTTTTTATTTTTCGGGTTGGGAATAAGGGTTGACTAGGCCAGATGACGACACCACGCGGGCGGAGATCACGAGATGCAGGCAGACTTTTGGCAATATCATTTGGTATCTGCGATCTGCAGGCTTTATCACACTTGGCAGCCATTATCACTGAGAGATCTCTATATATTATTTTCTAAAATATTTACCGCTAAAGCATACTTTTGGGTGGGGGCTCTTATTTTTTCTCTCTCTGTATTTCTGCACTCTTTTGTCGTAGCCATGAAGCCAGCCAAGTGCCAAGAATTCAACAGAAAAACAACAAGAATACAAAATAAAACAACAAATCACGCAAAGGCAGAGAAATTGTTGTTAAGAAACAACAACAAAAAGGAGAAGCCATTGTTTGCATAAGAGAAATCGATAAAAAAGAGAGCCAAAGAAAGAGAGAGACCAAAAACTATAGCCAAAACTCTCTTCCATTTTGCAGCTGTTTAAACAATAAGCCCAAGCGTATAGCTAAATTCAAGTTTCTAAAACAAAAACAAATTAGTAATATAATATAAAATAAAAGCAAAGACGAAAAACAGCTGAGCAAAAAAATAACATGTGACTTTGGGGAGATCGTCGGCAGAGTACAGTGAAGCCTGCTTATCTTTAATCAATGGAATTTTAAGCACACAAACAACACACATTTAACATTCAATTATCATTGATGATATGCCATTGCTATTAATTCCCCATAATATTTCCATTGTATATATGTATGTATATATATAAACTCTGTATAAATCGCCTTTTCAAATCTTTATTGGCCCATCTAGCCAGTCGATAGATGCAAAATAAAGATTATAAACTATTTATAAACCGTTTAATTCGTTTCACAAAAAAAAAACAAGAAAGAAAAAGGAAATAAAAACCTTTAAAATTCCTCAACATACATTTTTCGTATCTTTTCTTTTCTATTTCTTGCTTTTTGCATCCAAAAATATCTTAAAAGGCATCGAGATAAAAACTGTTTATAATTTATACACAATTTATTATTCAATAATTCGAAAATGTAGTGTAAATGCAACACAACAGGTTGCTCTCTCTCTCTCTCTCTCTCTATCTCACTCTCTCTCTCTCTATTCTCTTTTCACTTTTAGAAAAAGTATCTGTGAGTGCATTTTTCCTTCAATAAGTATCTTTTGGATGATTTTTCTTATATGTTCATAAATTAAGTATCTTTTAGGGAATTTTCGTATAATAACTTGATCATAACAGATGTATCTTTTAGAAGATTTTCAAATTAATAACTTTATTATAAAAGGAGTATCTTTTAGATGATATTCACTTTATTTTCTAAAAAAATATGTATCTTTTTGAAGACTTACCCTTAATAACTTAATCATTAAGTAGTATCTTTAAGAGGATTTTCCACTCAAGAAAATTCTCATAAAAGAAGTATCTTTTAAATTAACTTCCTCTTATTCCTTCCTTTTAATATCTTTTATTAAAAAAGTATCTTCAAAAAGATTTTTCTCAAGAAGCTTGATCATTAAAAAAGTATCTTTTAGATGATTTTACCCCTTAATAACTTCGTGATAAAAAATGTATCTTTGAGAATATTTTCTCTTAATAACTTGATCATAAAAGAAGTATCAATTGTTCAACCAATTGTTCATAAGATAAGTATCTTTTAGAAGATTTTCCCCCTTAATAACTAGATTAAAAAGTAAGTATCTATGAGAGTATCTTCTTCCTAACAACTTATCTTTTAAGAAGTATCTTTTCGATGATTTACCCTTAATTACTTGATCATAAAATTAGCACAGCAACAGCTGTAGAAGAGACTAAAAGACTGTGAGTAAATCCTGTTTTAAATAGTAAAATAAAAAATTTAATAAAACAGCTAAACAGCTGCTATTGATGAAGCTGCTGTTGCCATCCCCTCTTCGAAAACCGAAATCAAAATCTAAATCGTTATCTCTACCCACCAACCCCCCCAGCAGAGCCAAGTAAAGAAATAACAAAAAAACATATTTTTTCGCCTCAAATCAATGGCTAAAAAAATAAAATTAAGGCAGGGCAGTAAAAGGGGGGAGGGAGGTTGCAAAACAACACACACACGACCAGAACAAGAAATAAAAAAAGACATCAACATCGACAACATGAGAGACACGCCTCCATTTTTTTGGTCACAAATTTAGTGAATACGCACACAAGTCTTCTAAATATATATTTATTTATATAAACATGTATTTCAATACATATATTCCGGTGTATTTGAACGCAAAAGAAATCATTTCACGAGCTCAATATATGTAGCATGTTTTGTTGGCTTTGATATTTTTGGAAAAGTGTGTGTTTTTTTGTGCTTTTTTGCCCTGTCATCCGCTGAATGAGACGAGAAGCGCGTGATTGTCCCACGAAATGACAACAGCAACAACTTTGGACCGGGTAATCTCTGCTCCCAAATCCCCAATTCCCCAAATCCGATCTAGATTCGGATCACTCCCCCATTAAGGTGTGTGTATATATAATAATTATAGAGTGTGAAATAGTGATGTGATCTATAACTATATAGTTTTATTTGTTGAGATGGTTTTACTCCACTAAAGATGGATTTCAAGAAGCCATTCAAGATTTAAACACCTTCTTGGTTAATAATTTGTAAAAGCTATTTAACTATTATAGCTTTTTATAAATTATATAGTTTAGAGCACAAATATATGTATATATACAATAAGTTCAACATAAGTTTAGAACCACTCTGTTTTCGAATAGCGTAACTCATCTTATTGTTATATTTTCCTTTGAATATATTTTGCTATAATTTAATTTCTAAACTGTCAATTCCTCTTTTAACTTTAAAACTTAGTGAATAACCTTTTCTATTTCCCTTTCTTCTTTTGAAGCACATTTTTAGTTGAGCGTAACTCATCTAATTTTTATATTGCCCAATTTCCTTCTTCCTATAACTTTAAATTAATATTTTTCTCTGATTAAAATTTTGAATTTAGACACTCACATTTCTTCATTTAACTTCAATCCAACTAGAGAACTCTTTTAGGTTAAACTTAACCCAATTTTTCCCTCTGTATAGGCCCTATTATCAGCGCCAAAAGGCTCTATCAGCCATATTCTTATCACTTAGCATCTGTGAAAGCTGCAAATCATTTATACGACTCTGGCCGGATGGAAACTGAGACAGCAAAACATTTGTAGCTGTTGTTAAATGAGATGAGTTTAGGGAAAGACGGAAGGGATGGGGAAACTGAGGCTGGAAATGAGACTAAAACTGAGACTGGAACTGATACAAACAGGTGACAAGCACGCTGCGACATAGTGCCTTCGCTGTGTGCCATAAAGTACTTTAAAAATAATATATATTGTAATGCAAGGGGGGCCCTTTGTTATTTTTCACAGAGCAGTGTTATTAACGCTTCGCTAAACTGCCACGGGTACAAGATTCCAAAATGATGCAACACAAACAGTAAACACTATATGTAATAATTAAGTATGTAAGAGCAAAAGTGTAATTGGAAACCCTACTTAAATAACACCTTTTAAATATAGAACAAAGATTACTGTCATAATTATATTGAATTATTTTTGGTCAACTCATTTTCCCTGTCATCTTTTGCGTATTTAATACTAAGTAACGTGGACTCTTTTGTACTATCAGACACGTTTTAAGTATGTATATTTTATATTATACATATATGTTTTTAATCCAAAGTTTGCCAGTCATAAAGTATAATGTGTAAAGTACGAGAAAGAATCAACATGAGCTAATGCCCTGAGCTCCTCCTTTTCTTATCACAGAAGCAAGGAAAATGCAACAACTGAACATAATATGGCCTGTTGTAGAGAAAATTCCCAGTTTTTTTCCGTCTTATCTTCCTTTTTTTTACAATAAAGACAAGATCGCCTTTTATATGGGCAATAAGCACAGGGAAGAGATCCCTGAACATTTCCGCTCTGATATATAACTTTTGCCTTTTGTTTTATCGCACACAGAGAATGAGATGGAAGGAACAACAAAAAAAAAATAAAATAAAACTTGACAAAGCTATCAGAAAAGTGCACTCGTTCAACGACCCATATACATATATGTATAAATAATCTCATAAATTATTAAAGTACTTTTCCAGGAAGTAAACAATTGTCATTCCCATAATTTCATTCATAAACGAATCAAGAATTTTCACACACAAATATCACTTATCACTTATCACTTTCCATTTAAATCCCCGAAAATTTTCCATACCCAAAAGAATCATCATAATAATAATACTTATCTATGTGAATATATATAAATATGTGTGTGTACATAGAACAATCTCACCCGATAATCATCAGGAGAAGGGAGTTTTTTGAGGAATTTCTATCCATTCATTCAACACTTACCTAGAAAGGGAAAGAAAAAAGGAAAATTTGTTAGTAAATCATGTTAGGAACAATAAAATATATACTATATAAAGTTAATCTAAACCTTGGCTAAGCAAAAGTCTTGGCTGTGTATGTATTTTGGAGTCAATTATCTTAGCTAGATACATTTAGGCCAAAATTGTTTAGGCCTTGAATGTGAAATATGTAATAGTTCAAAATTATATATAATTATATAAACATTTACTTTTAGTTAATGGTTTCAAAATTATGCCTCATACAATATATAATTTACAGCAGTTTTATGGCTACAATGATTGAATTTAAATTGATTTAATTGACACTGATTTTTTTTAAATAATTATCTATGAGTAATAAAGTTTTCCACAAGAACATTCATAAATTATGAGAGGAATCGTTAATCATTAATAGATAGCTTCTGGTTCAGATTTTATCTTTATTAGAGATTTAATTGCCTTTCTGTATTTTTTATTAATAATTATATATGATTAATAAAGCTTTCCGCAAGAGGATTCATTTATTAAGCAAATTCTAGGGGAAATAATAAATTACGAGGCATATTTGAAGCAACTACTGGTTTGTAATAGATCATAATAATATCAACATCTTAAACCCTTTCAAAAGCAATTTCTATATAGTTTTTGAAACTATTTCACAAGCTTTTGATCCTATATAATTTTCCCTTTTCTTTTAAACATTAATAAGAGTAGGTTTACCTAAAATGTTCTTAAACTTTTGCACCACTTTGATCCCATATAATTTTCCCTTTTCTTTTA
Source organism: Drosophila serrata (assembly GCF_035046125.1). Classification (NCBI taxonomy): domain Eukaryota; kingdom Metazoa; phylum Arthropoda; class Insecta; order Diptera; family Drosophilidae; genus Drosophila; species Drosophila serrata. The sequence continues at coordinate 1,835,499 of NW_028256921.1, read as the reverse complement.
AACATTAACAAAAGTAGGTTTACCTAAAATGTTCTTAATCTTTTGCACCTCTTTGATCCTATATAATTTTCCCTTTTCTTTTAAACATTAACAAAAGTAGGTTTACCTAAAATGTTCTTAAACTTTTGCACCACTTTGATCCCATATAATTTTCCCTTTTCTTTTAAACATTAACAAAAGTAGGTTTACCTAAAATGTTCTTAATCTTTTGCACCTCTTTGATCCTATATAATTTTCCCTTTTCTTTTAAACATTAACAAAAGTAGGTTTACCTAAAATGTTCTTAAACTTTTGCACCACTTTGATCCCATATAATTTTCCCTTTTCTTTTAAACATTAACAAAAGTAGGTTTACCTAAAATGTTCTTAATCTTTTGCACCTCTTTGATCCTATATAATTTTCCCTTTTCTTTTAAACATTAACAAAAGTAGGTTTACCTAAAATGTTCTTAAACTTTTGCACCACTTTGATCCCATATAATTTTCCCTTTTCTTTTAAACATTAATAAGAGTAGGTTTACCTAAAATGTTCTTAAACTTTTGCACCACTTTGGTCCAACTGACGCAGGACTGTGTTCTGGCCAATTTGGCAGTCTTAACATTCTCGCCACTCTCATCGCTATCGCCATCGGCGTCTCCCTCGAGATTGGGCTCGGCTCCTTGCTCGATATCCTCGCCGGCGGCAGTGTCCTGCGACTGGTGATCCTTTTTGGGGCGGGTGCTGGGTATTCTATCGTAATGGTTGTCGTGGCTATGACGGCGCATCTTCACGGCCTCATCTGAGCCGGCATCCACATCCTCCTCCACATCCACCACGAGATGCTGCTGATGATGATGATGAATGGTGGTGGTGCTTGGTGGATTGGGTACCGAGTTATGTTTGCTCTTAGAGCTAGTATCACAGTGTGGTTCATCCTCTTTGGTCATACCATCCTCCACGGCCCCGCTGGCCGCCAGATTGGAGGCGACGGTGGTGTTGCGCTTCTTCCGCTGCTCCTCACTCCGTCGCTCCCGCTTCATCAGCTGCTTCTGTTGCTTGGCCAGGAGTTGCTTCTGTTTCCTGGCAAACTTCTCCCTTAGCTTGGGACTGCCAAACTCATCCAAATAATACATGGTATCCTGCAGTCCATCCTTGCGATTGATCAGCTTCGAATCAATGTGTGAATCCTCGCTGATCTTGAGCAGGGGAAAGTAGATATGCCCATCGGTGGCCAAGCTCTTGGCATCCCGTCGCCGGGCCAAGGCAGCGGCCACTGTAAGTTGAGCCTGATCTGGAGGCAGGAGCCTGGAGCTACCCACCTGCTGCTCCTGCGGTTCCTTCTCCTCCTCCAGCTGCTGCTGTTGTTGTTTCTTCTTGAGCTTGAGTGCCTCCTCTGCCGGTTGACTGCTGCTCTTTAGGTTTATAATGATGCCAGATTGACTATCCGATTGGTTGTCCACCTCCTCAACATCATCCACATTGACACCATCATCTTCCTCATCATCAACATCGACTACATCATCATCATCATCATCGTCATCATCCACATCCACATCGTCGTCACATATATCCACCTCATCAATGCGATCCTCCACATCGAATCCTTGAGTCCCAGTGCTATTGGTACTCTTGTACTTGATGCGACTCCGCAGGATATTGGCACTGCCAACGCCACTGACCTGGGCACTATGATGATGATGATGATCCGCACTGCCGCTGCTGCTCAGCTCCAAAGCGGATGAGGCACGCACACGATGTGGCGCCTCCTCGGGATTGATCTCTGAGCAATTGCTGCCCAGGCTTTCGCTGCTGGATTGTCCCGACTCCTTGGAGGCAGCCGATGAGGATGTATTGGAGGTGGCTGTCGTGTGATCCTTGGCTGGCTTCTTGCGCATAGCTCCTCCTCCGCCGCCTCCGCTGGTGGTACCTCCACCTCCTCCTCCTCCTCCTCCATTTTCAATGCCACTATCTTGACTGAGCAAAAGTTGCTGACGCTGCTGCTGCTGCTGCTGTTGGCGCCACTTGCCACCGGGTGGCGCTTGGGGCAGACTCAGGGAGCCGCTGCTGCTGCGGGGCGGGGGAAGCTGCAACTGAAGTTGCTGCAATTGCTGTTGCGATGCACTGGAAACAATAACACCGCTGTCCGCTGATCCCGTGGAGGTTTGTGAGGAGAAGCGTTCGCTTAGAGGGATTTTGATGGGTTGGCTAATTACGACCACATTGCTGTTGTTATTATTGTTATTATTATTGTTATTGCTGCTACAATTATTATTATTTATATTATTGTTATTGTGGTTATATATTGTTGTATTTTGATTGGTGGACAGTTGATTTAGCGCTGGCGCAGCGCCTGCTGCTGCTGTCGCTGCCGTTGTTGTTGTTGCCATCAGGTTTTCAATTACTCTTTTTCAAATACTCTACTATTTTTTGTTAGAGTATTAAGTTTGTGGGTTAAATTATTACCAAATGTCTCACGGTTTATTTTTATAGATTTTTTCCCTTTTATTTTGTTGGGGTTTTTATATTTTTTTGGAGCGTTTCACTCCAATGCGTTTTTAATCGTTTTTAGCGTTGATTTTTCGTGCTTTTCAGTCACATTGCCTGCTCTTGTTAGAATTGAAAATAAATTAGTGCTGATTTTTAAACAACAGCCGCCGTTGTTGTTGTTGCCGTTTTTGCTGCATTTTCAAACATTTTTTGGTTTATTGTCTTTTTCCTTTTGGACCGGGCTAAATTTAGCTCAGCATTTTGCGTTTCTTAATTTGATTTTGTTATTTTTTGACACCACAAAAAAAGGAAAACAAAAAGCACACACACACCAAACACAGAGAAGATATAGAGAGAGATGTGAGATTGGATATTTCGCTACTTTGCCTGACTGTCTGTCTTGTCTGCTTTCTTCAGTTTTATTTATTTATTTTGATTTGATTTGATTTTATATTTTTTGCGTGCAACATGTGCGTCCGCCTTTGAGGTTGCGAATGAACTGAGAACTGAGAACTTGGAATGCGAGAAGTCGAGATATTGAGAAACTGAAACTGAAACAGAGAGATTGAAACACTCAGCATATGGGGAGAGTTCGTTCCAAAAGTTATTATCGCTGACGCACACGGCGTCCCAGCGGGTCAGCGGAACGAACGGCAAATGGAACACTACTCAAGAGAGAGAGAGAGAGCGAGCGAGATGCGACTGAGCAGAATGCGTCGACGCTTTTGGAACTGAAACCCATGCCTCCTGTAGAACGGAATGAAATGGAATGGAATAGCTGCAGTTTCTGGAGCGAGAGAGAGAAGGCAATATCTGCTGATAAGCTTCCGTAGCCTGCTCTTATTCTTGCCTTAATCTTATCAGCACCTTAAAATGGCTTTTTATCGGCCAAAAAACAAAAGTAAAACAACAAAAATAATAAAAGAAAACAACAACAACAATAATAGGGTCGGAGAGCCCATTTTATTTATTTATGCATATGGCTAAGTTGTTTTGCTTTTTCAGCTTAATTTACAACTGCACACATTTATCAGGAGCGTTAAAGTGCGAAGGTGTTAAGTCAACAAGAATATAAATATAAATTAAGCAACTCATGAAAAACAGCTGATCGGCTAAAAATAAGAAACAGCTTAAATGGTATTAAACCGAATATCACTTCAAAACAATACACTAAAATCTTAATATCATATAATAGACAATACTAAAATCAATATCCTTAGCATATTAATGAAAAATTTCCAATGGCAGACAAGCAATTTAATCTGCGACGTCAAATTAATGTTAGTACTATTTACCGACTGCGGCAATATGTACTTTGCATTTTATCCCCTCCACCCAACACTAATGGAATTCAAACAGGATAATGCCGCACTATGGAACGCTTCAGAGGAAAAAGGGGAATGAACGAAGGACCACAGGAGAATGATAGGTGATTCGAGGAGAACGCGATTTCGAGGACAACGACGCATTACCGCAAATTAGAGGAGTGTCCCAAGCAAGTCAAAATGAATTGAAATGAAATGGAAGAAGCTAAAAGTACCACCTAAAGAACAACGGTAAACGTATAGAAGGTAAACATTAACAAAAAAAAACACACAAAATAGAACACACAGCACACACACACATATTATATTATGGTCAGCAGACGACAGTGCGCAATAGACCAAAGACGAGACCCATAAAGGCAACAACAACAACACAATTATTGCATGAGTCGCCGGGTCTCTCTCTCTCTCTCTGTCTCTGTCTCCGTCTGTCCCTGTCTCCGTCTGTCCCTGTCCCTGTCCCTGTCCATTTCCCCCTCATATACGGTTTCAGGTTGAAAGCGGTTTCCCGACGATGACAAGTGTGGTAAAGTGGCTGGTAGGGGAAGAGAGGGCCAGAATGGGGCATTACGGAGGGTGCTTAGATCAGTTTGTTGGCTTAGTTGGTTAGGTCATGCAATGTCGCAGAAACAAAGGAAAAAAAGGAAAATAATGATGGAGAAGAAGCAAAACGAGAAGAACCCACACCCTCGAACTACTGGGGGGTTAATCCAACAGAGCAAACTAAGCCATATTCCGCCACACAGGGTGCTGGCTCCTTCCAGAGCTTGTTTCTCTAAGGGAACATATGTTCGTTAAGGCAAATTGGTAGGTATTGCACATTTACTGAAGTACAAAAGGACCAAATTTAACCAACAAGCACACCCTGTTGGTCTTGCTGAAGCTACAGGATGTTTCCTGCACATCTTAATCAACAGGGCTTTCCAGGAGCTACAGGGTGCATCCTGTACAACGTGTCCTTTGCTTTCAATTCTTTTTTAAACTTATAAATTCATTTCAAGTACATAAATGATATATATATACATAAAGATAAAAAGAATAGCTATTTATAGTAAATATCCAAACAAATAAAATAACGAAATTGGTCTCTTTGTGGAGGCATTATAGAAATGCGTCGCAAATTATGACTTGCAGGTAAACATGTCAATAATCCACGCCCTTTCACCTTTCTATGTGCCTGCTCAACCAACTAACCAGAATTTTAAATCATCTCACTGAACAATTTTCTCCAGACCCTTCGTGTCGTGTCGTGTTGCTGCCCTCCATCAACTTTTTCAAACTTTCTTTGGTTAACCCATGCGCGACTTTGACTTTGACTTTCGCCTTAACTGACATTTTACCTTGACGATTATTATATAGTATAAACGCCCCAAACGCTAGTTGAAGCAACCCTTTTTTTCTTACCACCACTGCGGTACTTGCTTTTATTTTTATCGACTTGGCATTGAGCTTAGACTAGACGCAACCCCATTATTCCCTTTCTCTTCTCTAATAACTAATACCTATAAGTTATTACAAATACCCTGTCTTTGAAGGGGACACTAAACGTTTTAGGATAAGAATGTACTGAATGGAACAAATATAGCTTATGAAAGTATTTCTTTTAAGTAAATATTAAGAAGAAGCTAAAGCATGTTGGTCTAATCTATTAAGACGCTTTTAAAGGCATTCTAAACATGGTTAAAGTAAAATAATAATGAGGTTTTCTTATATCTGATCATTTTAAAGAGTATTCCTCAAGACTTTCCCGGCCATTTCCCATTCTCGTACAGCAATTATTTGTGGAATAAAATTTTCATTTGGCGCCGGGTCCGGAGACTTGCACTGTTCTCCACGTGCCGGGGATCCAGTTTCGAGTCGACTCCAATTTGAATAGCAAATGAGCTGGGGCCGGACTTAAGTGCTTGGGCTTCCGAGTTGAGGAGGCGGGCCCCCTTCTGGGGGTCTGAGAAAAAAGGGGAATACTGTGTGGGTCTCTTGGTTGTTTGTTTGGTCTTGAACTTGCATGTCGATAATGCGCCCTGACATTTACCGCGGTATTAACAATGTAATTGCCCCGAGACATGTTTTTCCTGGTTATTTTTACAGCTGAGAATTATTGATTCAGAATGTTAACATTTGTTGTGTTCCACAAGATTCCCACTCGTTCCGTGCCTTTGTATTTTTTTTTTGGGTCTAGGCTATGAAACCGAATTGAAACTAAAAATAAAATTACGAGACGACGCGGCATCGAAAGTGAAATGAAAAACAGCAAATAAACTAAAGAGAATGCACTAAAAATAAAGACCCAATTTGCAGGGAGACCCAAAAATACATCATTTCGTTTCAATTCCAACGTCCCACCGCCGCCTGTTGCTGTAAGAGCAGCGCCATCTGATGGCCGCCCAGTGAAAGTGAAAGTGAAAACTATAACAAGAGCATAGAATATAAATTTAATTGGGGGGAAAAACAAAAGAAAAACTGTGAAATATTTACATTTCATTTATGTCGAAAGAAGAAAGGAGAACGAAAAAGAATGGCCCCAGGAAAATTGTGCTTATATTTGCCAAAGACTCGAGGATACCAAAAGAATACAAAGGAATACCAACAAAGAGTAGTAAGCGCCGCGGGAGGCACATTCATTATTTATATATCAAAATACAAATACAAATAAAAATAGGAAATAAAAGCAGCACAAAATTAAGCCCAAGAAGCAGCTTGTGCACTGTTATCGCTATCTCCTGCTAATGACCGATGCGGCAATCAATAATTAGAGCTGACCAAGGCAATTAACCCATGACAGACCGCACATCATCATCATCATCACATCACACCAGCGGCGATCAACGACCAAAGGCAGGCATATGACTTCGATAGCACACAGCTGGCTTCGATTTTAGCGATAACGATAACGATAAACCACCTTAAACCGGTTGTCAAAAAAGAAAAGAAACAAAGGAAAGATTTGTTGATCACAAATATCTTTCCATTGTTGACACTCTTTAATCTGGTTTTATTCCTATTTATCTATTCAAAGATTAAAACTGAATAAACACAGTGTCTATCATTATTTACAGCACGATAACAAAGGCTTTATTAGTCATTAAACATACTATCATTCTTCAAGTGGAAAATATTTAATACTAATCTGTTTAAACTCTATAAACATAGTTTTATAATGTAACCATAGATATGGTGTTACTATTAACTCGACCTCTGCTGTGTTTGAATGCAATTTTCCTGGCCAATCGATAAACAGAGAGACAATGAGAGAAGCAACAAAGGGAAATAATGGCACACAAAGACCGTTAAAATGGTGAAAAGCCAAAGAAAGAGGCGCCAGCCAGCTATGGAAAATCATGCATTGAGGGGGTTGGGTGATGCAGAGTCAGAGGAAAAACCAAACGGAAAGGCGAAACAAGTAAAAATTTAGGGGGAAGAGTAAAGGAAATGGTGGTAAAAGGCAACACGCGATTAGTGAATGCCCAACCCCGCTAAGTAACACACCAACTCACACCTCCTGGCACAACTCACACCTCACACCTACTACCCTACTACTTAAAGCCATGGTAAATATTCGATAATCAAGCAAATATGTTATAGAAACTGATAAATATAAGTAAATAATATATATTTCTAAATTAAAACAATCAATATTCGTGCGGATTAGGCATGAACTTTGTGTGTGTTTGTGTATTTACTGGTATCATTAGAGCGGCAATTATATGATAATTATTTAACCCAATTATATGACAGGCAGGCCAGTGTGCGTCACATGTGGAAAACAATGAAAAGCAAGATCGGATGCGATTTTTCGAGACTTTGAAACGATGATACTAATTCCATTAACAATCGTTCCAGATTAGTTATTTATGGAACACCCTGGAATTGAACAAAGAACTGCGTTCCAGAGATTACGAAAGGATTAAGTGCAAATACAAATCCCCTCAAAGCCTGATATAAAAACCACAAATTTTAATCATAACCTGCTTTCAGAGGAAAAGTGTATGTATTAATTACAATTCTTAAATGGGAATTATCTATAAAATGGTCAAGTCATTTTCTTAGTTAACAATCTATCAACTATCTTAAATTGCTTAGCAAATTCAATGATTGTTTAATGAAATTTGATAAAAGATAGTCTTATAGATACTCCCATTAGCAAATAAATGATGAAATATCAAAGCACTTGACAAAAATGATTGCCACAATCAAGTAGTTTGAGTCACTCTCTCTCACTCTCCCCATTCACTTTGGATTCACTTTCGGTAATAAAAAATCGATCGAACGAAGAGTGGGCTGATGATGAATGTCAAGTTGTCGCCACAAATCCAACCACTAATTGTCAAGAGAGTGACCTTGTTGCGATCCGTGGGCGGAAGTGGGTGGAAGTGGGAGTGGCATTACTACAACTAATGCAAACTACTGAGCCACCACACGTGCGCACCGCACCACACGAGAAATCATGAGCCAATCTTATCAGTGGGAAAACAGGCAACAACAAAAAGTTCAAGCAAATTGCCTAATTAATCAAAAATAATAATATAAAACGCTTAGCTAAAGTGAACTTTGCACACAGGCACAATTGTGGTCATAATAATAAGTACAAACGGCACTATTACTTTAAATCATTTGAATAAATATATTGAATATAAATTTATATTAAATACAGATCATATTTTATACCCATGAAGGGCATTATAATTTCAGTCAGGAGATTGCAACTCATTGAAGGAGGCAACTCCGACCATATAAAGTATATATATTCTTGATCAATAATTAACTCTGAACACTAAGTATCTAAGACCGGTAAGTAACTACGATCTATAAGTAGCTATGATCAGTAAGTATCAATGACCAGTAATTAACTATGATCAGTAATTACGTATGAGCAGTAAGTAACTCTGAACACTAAGTATCTAAGACCAGTAAGTAACTATGATCAGTAAGCATCTTTGACTAGTAAGTATCTATGACCAGTTACTACCTTTGAACACTAGTAAACAATGACTTGCAACTTTTGAAACACAACACATGCCTGAGAGGTGGCCGGCAGCAGTCACTTCGTTCCGGGGAGGTGAGAACCAGTTGGGAATCATAGGCACAGATGTGCGAGATTTGTTTTGGAACAAATTTAAGCTATTTCATTCAAACTATGGGGCTATTCTTCTATATAATTTTACTAGTATATAATTCGAAGAAGGGCGAATCGGTGGACTATATATACATATATATAGCTGACATAGGAACAATCGGACGATTCATTAAACTATGATCAGCAATTATCTATGATCGGTATGTTTCTATAAACATTAAGTAACTCTAAACAGTAAGTATCTATGACCAGTAAGTAACTATGATCCATAAGTAGCTATGATCAGTAAGTATCTATGACCAGTAAAAAACTATAAGCAGTAAGTAATTATGAGCACTAAGTAACTCTGAGCAGTAAGTATCTATGACAAGTAAATAACTATGATCAGTAATTAAGTATGAGCAGTAAGTAAATCTGAACAGTAAGTATTTATGACCAATAATTAACTCTGAACACAAAGTATCTAAGACCAGTGATTAACTATGACCAGTAAGTAACTATGATCAGTAAGTATGTATGATCAGTTACCAACTTTGAACACTAGTAAACAATGACTTGCAACTTTTGTAACACAACACATTCCTGAGACGTGGCCGGCAGCAGTCACTTCGTTCCGGGGATGTTAGAACAAGTTGGGAATCATATGCACGGAAGTGTGAGATTTGTTTTGGAACAAATTTAAGCTATTTCATTCAAACTATGGGGTTATTTTTCTATATAAATTTACTAGTACATAAGTCGAAGAAGGGCGAATCGGTGGACTATATATAAACATATATAAAGCTGCCATAGGAACGATCGGAAGATTTTAAGAAAAAAAAGACTAACTTTTCCAGTTTGCAACCGATTTTCATTAAATTTAGAATATAGCCGTAGTATATTAATGTAGAATTTTTTGTAAAATTTAATGAAAATCGGACTACTATATCACATAGCTCCCAAACAAACGATTGTTAAAAATAGAGGAAAATTCAAAACGGTGAATGTACAAGTGTAAATATAAAGTGTATAGGTGCATGAATATTGTATTAATTCCTAGTGATCCAATTTCAAGCTGCAAGAGTATACAAGCTTTGGCACTTCAGATTTCCTATTAGCTTGACCACTAGTGTACTTGCAAGTGTACTAAGTACTTTTCCGTGTTAAATTCGAAACAGAAAGGAATGGGACAGGGCTAGGATGCCATAATTGTTATATTAGAAGAACGTCAAATGGATCGTGTATCGCCTATCTATATGGCCCCCTCGTCATATTCAAGTATGCACATAAAATTGTTTATATATAAACCGAGAACAGCGATTAACTTAAGTTGATAAGCCCCATCAGACTCTAAAAAATAAAAAGCTCCCGCTCTGAAAACCCCCTGACAAACCCCTTTTTGGTGCGTTGCCAAGCAAACTTCAGCTCTCCTCATTGTTAATTGTCCTTTGTTTTCGTTTTTCTTTATTCGTTATTTGTTGTTTTACTGCACTTTATTATCATAATTACATGCACACATATTTCGCCAGAACAACAACAGCACATTGCTCAATGTAAACAAATAAACAAGCCAAAGAAAATCAACTTTACTCTTTGATAACACAATTACAAAATATTTTTGTTTATTTTTTCTAACTGGAATTTATGGGAAAGTCATTCCAGTGATTATAAAACAAAAGAAACAAGAAAAAAACGCAGAACGATTTGCATATATGGATTATATAAACAACAACACAATGAGTCAGCTATCCAAGGAGCACCGATTAATCTCCATATTATAATGGGATTAAAGTTTAATAAATATTTTTAATCTAAAATTGATTTATGTATATTAAAATAAATTTCATGAGTCATGTTCATGTTTTGGAAAATACATTTCCTTATTTATACTTTACAGGAGTAAATCCTTTTGAAGAAAAACCCCCTTTTTTATGTGGTTACTCATCAGAGTCAGTGGGTTAAAGCCACTGGGATTGTCGACATTGGCTTAGTCACTTTAAATATATATAGTTTTTTGTTACCTCAATCCAACCACACGTCAAAGCAAATTATAAACAAAACGAAAAACAAAAAAAGGCCAAAAGACAAGACAAATTAAAAAAAATAAAAAAGAGAGCGCCTGTGTGTGCTGACTAAATGCAGAATTCCAAGTACTTGGGTTGTCCCCCAAAACGTGAAGCGAGCCAAGAAAACCGAGAAACAAAACAAAAACAAAACCGAAAGCAACAAAATAAAGTTAAATAAAAATAAAAGTAAGCCAGCGAACTCCCTTCAACCCGTTTCAAAACCTAAACCTAAACACAATTTGAACCGAAACGGAAAGGAACGAGAAACGGAGAACGGGGGAGCGGAATGTGGTGGAGTTTTGAAGGAAACATACGCAAAATCCTCAATGAATTGCATCAGCCAATTGAAGTGGCTTTTGACACCACCATACAGATACATATTCCAACTGAGTAGATCAAGATAGTGTTGTGGCATAGATTTAACCGATTTTTCCCGGATTATCCCACAGCCAAAGAGGTCACTTGTACCCCCAACAAAAATGTTTATTTATTTATAGACCCCTTTTTACCATCTCCCTCTCTCTCTCTCTCAAATGATTGTGGCGTGTGTCATCAGCTGAAAAATACCAACAACAACAATACACCAATACCATTACCCGAATCAGAGAAAATACAACAACAAATTATTCAACAACAAAAAGTCAACAAAAAAATTGGAAACATTAATGAGGAGAAAAGCCGAAACCGACGACGCTCACCTCTCTCACTGAGAGCAAAAATAAGAGTTGTGCGTCTCTTTCTTACACGCATCTCCGATCTCTTTCTTACCACAATGACGCAATGCGTGTCGGCATTTACGTCAGGCAAAGACGAAAGCGAACACGAACCTCGAAGTTGCTCTTTCTTGCCATTCTTCTCTCCGTTTCTTAACTTCAAAATGTTATTGTTTTTTTGGCTTTATTGTTACTTAAAAAACAAAAGCCAACACAGTGCAGGGTCCATACAAAGGTCAGGACCAGTTTAGTACAGTGGTAACTGCCTCGAAATTTAAATATCCCTTCTCTCAATATTACGTTTATAATTTGTAATTAAACATAAGTTATTATCATTATCAAAACAGATTAATACAAAATCTTTATACTTGAAGCATCAAAATATTCTTTGTAAATATTTCTATTGAGTTTTAAGGTAATTGATTCTAATATCCCTTTATTTAGAGATCAATTACCTATCTTAAGTATCTTCAAGATAGCTTCAATTAGTTCAACCTTTTTAGTTTTAATGAAACTTCTACTGGTTATTTGACTTGATGTTGAACCCTTATCATTTCTCCAACACAGTTTTCTCCAAAAGTTTTCTCCATTTCCCCCAGTTGTACCCTATTTATGCTCTGTCGAGTCACATAAGAACTCTGATATCTGGGCAGACACTCCATTTCCCGACACCAGACAAACACTACTACTTTATAGTGGCGATAAGATTTCCCCCCCAGACAATCCAGATTTTTAACCCAAGTGCGCCTGCACTTGCACAACCTCATGAAAGGGGCCAGAAAACGAGTTCAGACCAGATTATACTGGAACCCTTAGAGCTCGGAGGGAATTGAAATTTCAATTCAGAGACAATTTGGATTCGGGGGCGTTTTAGGGTAAGCACGTGATGATTGGATTTTCGATGGACAACCTGCTAAGTGATAAACCCTATATAAATATAAATATTAGAGTCTGGAATGTTTACTGCGAGTAAAGTGCAAGGCGGAAAATGAATTCGACGCATAAATAAGCAAGTGCTAATTGCAGATCGACAGTGGAAAAGTTGTGTGTGGGTACTTCCTTTCTTCAATCAATAATTGTGGACAAACAAGACTTCACCTTCTCGCTGCTTGATGCCATTAAATTTCCATCCAATAATTTGCCAGTAGTACTTCCCTCCATGCCGTCTCTTTCTAGCTTGCTGCTAATTAAATTTGCACGTAAACAAGCTGAAAAGAGATAGAGCTACGAGTGCTACAGATGTGCTAATTGTGCCTGCTAATTGCGCCAAAAAGATTCGCAATGAAACGCAATAAAAAACAAGAAAGAAAGTCAAATTTAAAAAAAACTGGACTAAATAATACCCTTGAAATTATTAGCGACTGTATATCGATAAGAAAGGGTATCTCAAGCCCTAAAGAGAAGGTATTTCTGTGCGTTTAGGAACGGAATGGAATGAAACAAAAGGATCCATTGCCTTAAGGAGTATATCGGTTCTTTCTAGATTTCTTCTGATCGAAATTGGAATACCCTTTGCAAGGGTATAAATATATCAATTTATATGTATATCAAAAAAAGAGGAACGTTTCGTGTTCCGTTTCACATTGTTGTGCAGCAGACTGGAAAGTTTTTGGCGAGTGGTGAAAAGTCTCAGTTTAATCGGGGGGAAGGAGAGGATTGCGATTTAGTTGGTCATGCGATAATTTCGTTAGACGCCACGCGCCACTGATTAAACGTCTTCGTCTCCGCCCCATTCCGTCACCTCCTCCTCTTCACGTAGCAAAATTGCATTAAAAATAGCCAAAAGGCGAATGATAAATATTTGAAAAGGGGTCTACGGTCTATTTTTGGCTTTAGCTTTGGCCGATTCGAAACGTTTCGATGATTGTTGATCGACTAATTGGCGACCGGCTAAGTGATGCTAACTAATAAGAAACGAGTGGGAATGAAACCAAGGGCAGAGAAGGATCGTTAACCGTGCGCCTGAAACAGTTGAAATGGAATACCTAAAAAACGACAAATCAATCAGGGTAACTTTCTAAACTATATTTAGTTTAATTATTTTTTTTGTGGCCTTTTCTTATTATTATTATATTGTTGGTTTTTCCTTTGCAGCCTTGGGGCGGCGGTCGATAATCGACCTTGGCAATTGGACAGGGGCGGGAACGTTGGGAACGGGGAGTGTTGGCGTGAAGTTACCGACACCAAACAACAGGTTTCAGTGCGGTTTTAACACTGGCCTCGCACACTAAACGAAAACAGTAAGAACAACACCAATAGCACCACAAACAAAAGAACCGCAAATGGCCAAAACCAAAGACAAATCTGAGCCCAAATCCGAGCGTGCTTGTAAACCGCAAAGGTTAAAAAGCGCACCTGAGGCTATATACTATAAATATATATAAAAACGGCACACTCTCTATAGAATACGATACGAAATCAATTCAATACAGAACTCCATTCACCTGTATTTATTGCGGGAAAAAACACAACTAAAGTACAAATAAAGAAAAGAGGAGCGAGCGCCAGGCGAATGGCAATGCCAATTCCAAATCCGAATGCTTTTCCGCCATTTCCACATTCTCGCATAAATTAAGTGCATTTTGTTGTTGTTGTTATTGTTATTGTTTTGCGCGATGGATTTCCGCAAAATCAGTTCAATCAACAATTTATCGGGGCAATAGCCCCTGCAACCTGCACCGCCCCTTAATTGACAACATTTCCCTGTAGAACTCAATTAACAGATTAGATTCAACCTGCCAATGGCACTTGTCGATCAATACCATCGACACCAGAGACCTAATGACAGTGATCGGGATAGAGAACATTATATATCAGCAAATCAATTCTCGCAAATTTATTAAGCCTTAAAAGTACTTTTCTGTATTTCACAAATATCAAACTTAATGGCTTTTCGGTTACATAGGGAAAGGTGGAATGGAACATTGCCCTAGCAAAAGATATTATATTAATCTAACAATGTAATTTGCAATGCAGATACATTAAAAACCTAAGAAAAAGATAGTATTTGTTGATTGTTATCAAAATAAGAACAACTGAAATGAAACACGTTTTATTAAGTTGAGCTCAATACAACCTAAATATAATTAAGCTGTTATATGATTAAAAAACCAATCCTAAATATAAGCCAAAGGTTCAAGAAGTAGTAGCTCAATTGTGTCAGACACATATTGATTGTGTTGTCATTAAGCACGAAATTAAATTTTACAGGCAACGATGATGATGTCCACAGGCCCCCTCAATCGATTTGTATGCCCCACACACAATCCCCACAATCCAATCAACGGACAAACCCTCTTAATAAAATTGTATGCAATAAAAAATAAGTTAATTAAATGAGCGAGAAAGCAATTTTGAGCGCGGAACGAAATGGAATGGAACAGCGCGTGCTGGAGGAACTGTTTGTGTCACACTTTTATTACCCGACATTGTCGTCGACGTCGTGTGGCTTCTTGGCCAGCTTTTTTGTATCCAACCGACGACATGTTTACGTCGATATCGTTATTTTTACTCTTTTATTTTGGACCGAACTGCCACTGCCGCCTTTCCTTTCCTTTCCTTTTGCTTTGATATCAGTCCATTGCATTATACTCGATTCGATTCGATTCCGTATCATCCCCGTCCTGCTTTGTCATTATTATTGTACGTATTATTTTATTGCAAATTGAAGTGAAAAATGTTAATTGAACGATAATAAACAATGCGACAACGTCAGCAGGTTCTATATTGTGTGAAAATACAGTGCGTATCGGGTTTCGAAATAACTCAATTGATTACTCTGTAAACTGTTTATTTGGGATTAAAATATTTTTTTCAACCATTTAATTTACAAATATTTTGATTGCTCAAAAACTTAGTAATTACTAAAGTATTTTAAATTAAATTTTATAAATTAAACCATCAATTTTATGTCACGAAAACAAGCGAATTCTTTCATGACCGGAAGTTGTTGCAGTTGCCAAGTTATGAAACTCACTGTACTCACAAAACGGACTGGTATTTCTAAGTGAAGTGATGTTACTGTCATTATTATATGGCGTTGCACTGGTTTTTGTGCCATTGGCCGTAATTCGGAATTGCTTTTTTTGTTTTCAAATGTGGTGTATGTATGAATAAAACACATAAAACACATTTTTTGCAATCACATTGACATTTCTGGTTACCCAAAAATCCAAAAAAAAAAAAAAACCAATTCATCTCCAAAAATGGGCGTGAGAAATCGCCGGGGGCAACTTTATTTCGACTTTTTGTCGTTTGTTTTATAATTTTTTTAATGCGTCATCATTAGCGTCATTATAATACAACAATTAAATAAATCGAGACGTGAAAATATGTTCTGATTTCAGATATTCCTAAGGAGAGAAAAAGGCGGGAGGACTCTAGGACTGGGGAACGCATGGGATGAGTGGAACAGAAGTCAGCTGACTCCAAATGGAAATGGCAGTACCCTGTGTTGGAAAGGGACAGAGCTATGGAAGATTAAAGCCGGCAAGAACTGCATTTAACAAGATTGATTCGGTTTTGATAATGAGCAGAGACTTAAGAAGAAAGAGATTAAGATTCTAGAAGCGAAGAATATCACAAGCTGAAAACGTGAAAAATATCATTGAAAGCGTGTAATATTTTCAAAGACTTCTTATAATAATTTCTAATAATTGAAGATACAAATAGGAATACCTTAATTACAAGTTTTAGAGTGACTAAAAAACATAATGTTTTCTCAAGATCAAACATTATATAGACGCACCAATGGTCTTAATTTTCTTAAATTTAATATGGAATAAATATATTTTTAAGGCGATTCATGTGGTTTTGGCCCCCAAAAATTTAAATTCGGACTAAAGCAAAGCTACTTAACGCAAAGCTTTTTGGGGAAAAAGCTCCCTCGATTGTTCTCCTCCTCATTCCCCCCCCCCCCTCCTCCACTATGTCCCCATCACCTTCTTCTTCTTCTTTTGTTATACATTCCGTCCCGTCTGCCTTGAACCATTGACACATTTAAGGTGTGGGCGGAGCAGTGAAAGAGAGCACCGAAGAGAGGGAGAAAGGCAAGCTTAAGAGAGAGGAAAATGTGATCGTCATAATAAAAATGCAAACAATTTGCCATACAAAAAAAATTCATTACTTCAAATTCGCACAAGCGCACAAATTTGAAATGAGAAATGCCAGATGGAAGGGAATACAAAAAGAAACAGTGGAAAAGGGAGGGAAAAGAGGGGAAATGGGTGAAAAGGGGCAATAGGCGAAGCACCAGAAAAATCAACAAACAAAAAATCCAAGCGAAACAAACGAAGAAAATTAGCAAATGCTACAACATTTGTTTCTGTGTGTGTGCGTGTGTGTGCAAATATTTCATCGTCTGCGCTATTTTTATAAAAAGAAAAAAAATGTTAAAGAAAAGAAACAACAACAAAAAAAAATACAAATAAAAAAAATAAGTAAAAAAAAAACATAAAACTAAAACTAAAGCGAAAGAGTGTGCAAGAGCAAAAGCAACAACTACATAAAGTTACTTCGAATACAACATTTCGCCTTTGGGGGGCACTCGAAGAAGAAGAAGAAGGAGCAGAAAGAAGGAGAAGCCGAAGCCGAAGAATGAGGAACGAGGAGCCAAGGAGGAGGAGGAGGAGGAGGAGCACAGCCGGCACAGTTCATGCGAATTTTTTTTGGGAATTTTCCACTGGCAGCGTGCGACAGCAACAACATGAATAATTCACTTTTGGCCCAGACCACCATTAACAGCAGCAGTCACATTAATAGTCACAAAAACGGCTCTTCCTCATTCTTAGTCCTAAGCAGCACATTCGCCTTTGGTAACACTGGAATTTCTCTAATCCTGGTCACTCTATTCTGGATAACAAGGATAATGTTCACACTGTCTTAATAGTCACGAGCCTTGGTCACACTCAGCAGGCTAAATCTATCTTTGAAGTAAAGTATCTTCATCTATATCTATCCTATCCTATCTTTAGTATCTTCCAGCTTAAGGAGTAAAGTATTAAATAATTATCTAAATTATTAGAACATTAAGTGTAAGAATATAAGTCAATATCCCTGTAAATTGGATTTTGACTAGAAAAAAACAAACATTATGACATTTATTTACGGAAATTACCCATGCTAAATAAATACACAATTAATTAGCACGTATTTGACAGATTTTACTAAACAAATTTCTACGTTGCTAAGGCCGATGAATACAAGTTGTATCTTTTATCAGCGCTTAAAGCTTAGCTTGAAGGGAAACTCCTAGTTGAGTACCTATTTTCTTGGCCGATGCAGTTCTCTCTCTGACGTTGGCTGGAGCAGTCGCATATTTCAACATTGTCGCCAATAAGGAATTGCATGCACGTACTGCAACCGACTCGAACCGCACACCACCGCCACCAGCCACACCTCCCGCCCCACCGTACCACCGCCAGCCAATGCTCATTGAAGAACTTTTGCCCATAAAAGCAAATGTTGATCACTGGAATGGGGCGGGCCACAGGGACCAGGGGGGGGGGGGGGGGCAGAGACAGAGAGAGAGCCACCAACACCAATTAGCGCGCAGACGCAGCGCACCAACAACAGTAACTAATTGCACTGAAAACAATTACTTTCTTGACCACTAATTATAATCATAAGTATCTATAGGGAAGTATGTATAAAAAAGTATCTGTAGAAAATATATATAGGAAAGTATCTATAAGAAAGTACCTATAGGAAAGTACCTATAGGAAAGTATCTATAGGAAAGTATATGTAGAAAATATTAACCAAGGAAGCCTCGAAAAAGTCATAAACATTTAAAGTTTACACTACTAAGAGATCTCACGTTTATGCACCAAGTGTCCTTGTGATTCCCAAGTACGAATTCGATGAAGAGAGTAAATAAATATTTAAGACCGATCATCAATACATAGTAATGGATAAGCCATGCATATTCCCTAGATGGAAGTAATTCACATTGCCCAATCCGGGTATAAAATAATACCAATTTAATTAATAGAATTTAATGAAATAAAATTAATTTAATTAATCTTTAAATAGGTATAAAAAATATGCAATAAATAAGAGGCAACTTATTGAATAATTCCCAGTTACAACGAAATCTTTCTGTTATTTTTTCAAGTGTAAAGCACAAGCACAGTGCCAACAACGATACACAAAAAGAAAAAACTGGTTTGAAGACGACGCCGCTGCCGCCGTCGCCGCTTCGCTTCGCCACTTGTTGTGTGCCTTGCAGGAGGGAAAGAGGGAGCCAGCGAGGGCACCAAAGAGCGAGATGGGGAGATTGCAAAAACTTTTCCATTGATGAATTTTTAGCCACTTCTTCTTCTTCGTCTTCGTGTTCGTTTTGTAGTGAAGCTGCATTGTCTAAGTGTGCGTGTCTGTGTGTGCTGTGCGCCCGCGTATGACAAGTGTTTTTTTTTTTTTTTTAAAGAGCCGACGAAAAATGGCTTTAAAACAAAAAACAACAAGCTTTCTAGAACATTCTCTTCTCTGTTGCTAAAAATAAATTCCCCGCACTATAAATACAAACATAAATATATACATAACAAGCTTGGCGTTACGCAAATGTGTGTGTGCGTGCGCGCGTGTATAAGTGTTATCCGTCATGTTAAAGTTAAAGTTGCAAAATTTCACAATTCCCCGAAATGAACTCCAATTAGACGGAGATTCCATTCATCGGATTCATTCATTCGTAGCTCCATTTTTTCTATCTTCTCTACTTCTCTCTGTATTTTGCCTTTAACGGTGTAACGGTGTCAGCAGAAAAGGCAGCAAAAACAACAATGGGGCAACTAATTGGATTTCAATGCATATTGATTTCGATTTTCGATTTTTTTTTTTTTTTTTTTTGTATTATTTGGGGACACATTACACTGCACTAAACACACGGTTGGCACACAAAAAAAGAAGAAATAATCGGTCGCGTCACGAATTTGTTTCACTTTTGTTTCGCCTTTTGATTTTATTTTTATTTTTTGATATTTATTTTCTTGCTTGCTTTGCTGATAAAAGCGCAACAACAAGTAAATAGAGCCAGCGGAACGCGAAATCTCACAGGGAACGCCCGAATGGAACGGGATGGAACGAGGGGAGAGTACGACGCGACTGTTCGATGGATTCAACGCGAGTGAGCGAGTCGAAACATCGGCATCCACATCACATTCACACCGCTATCGCCAGCGACGCTGGCAGCGCAGTAGCAGCGGCGCCGCCATCTACAGCACAGGTCAAGATAATATAATCTTGAAACCTTCATAGAGTTATATCGATACATTTAAATTTTGTATTATTTGTTATAGAAGAAAAAAAATCGAAGCAATACGTCTTTAATTTAAGCAGAACCTTTTGCGACTTTTGTTTTTGGTTTTTTAATTTAATTTTATTAAATAATAAATAGTCTGATAAATAAATATGCAAATATTTTACGAGCAGTTCTATAACTTTCCCACAAGTATTTAGTTTTCCTCGATATTAGTTTACTGAACTCTGCTGTAAATGTATCGGAGCATTGAACGTTGCGAACAACCGCAAAATTGATCGCCACATGGAAAGAGAGCGGCAAAGAAGTATCTGCGAGAGAGAGTGTGGGAGAAAGAGAGGGAGCGCGGGAGTGAAGGAAAGAGCGCGCGCGCAAAAGAATTTCTAGTCGTCGAAAAGCTCATTTGCATGCGATGCGTGTGTTTATCACACCTGTGTAAATGTATCTGTATCTGAATCTGTATCTGTATCTGTATCTGAATGTGCTAGTGGCAGTGCGAGCGTGTGCGCTGCACCGGAATCTCGTGTGTCGGCTTATGCAAAAATTAGGTAACCGAGACGCAGACAACACAAGAGAGTGGAAGAGAGTGGGGACCGACGATGAATCAACACACAAAACAGCAAGGAAACAAATAGAAAGAGAGTGAGAAAGAGAGAGTGGGTGGCAAATAGCCTTGCGTGGCACCGTTAATGCCGAAAGCCCCAAAAAAATGCAGCCAAGAGGTAAAAATAAAGTACTGTTTGATTAACGAGCGCTGCCCGAAAGTATGCAAAGGCAAGAGCCAAGGCTATTTACGACTTCCACAAGGGCCGTGCCCCCCCCCCCCCCACAGGATATCTTTTAAGAGTTACCTGCTAGAACGATAGGGTTTTAATACACAAAAATAGATAATTCTTGGCTAAAAATAAATAACTATCTTTCATTTATATCTTTGATAGATAAGTAATTTAATTTAATTTAGAAACGACTTTGAAATATATGGTAAGACTTTACATATCTCAGAAAACTGGCCACGTAAATCTAAAAAAAACCTGTCTTTTTAATTATTATATAAAAATATTATATATAACTCCTTGGCTTATCGCATACAATTGCGTGGTGAGACTGTACCCACTTTAATGAAACCCTGGTCACACTAATATTGGTTACAAGTTGGCTAACAAATTAGAAGATACAACCACTTGTCTTAAAAAATATACCCTAGATTTTGCACAATTATATAACACCCAACTTGAGGAACTAGAAATCCCAGAATGCATTTAAGCCAAGACTTTCGCTTACCCGCTTTTACTTGAGGATACTCAAGGCTTACACGACAACACCCAATTTACATAGATGATGGGATAATAATAGTCAACTTACCTGAAAGAGAAAAGAGAAGAGAAATATACGATTATTATAAAGTTATTAAGAAAGAGTGGGGTGTGTGGTGACCTAAGGATACATGTATGTATGTATATTTGACATTGAGATGACACTAACTCAATAGCGTGTGCAAAAACTGATGATCCATTAGACTGTCCGTCCGATTAATGGAACCCTGTTGGTAAGTAGTGCCCTTGCTCGAGTTGCCACCATTGGCGGCGCCCTTGATATTCGACCCGCTTGGGGCGGTGGCCTTGATCGAGGCACGGTTGGCGGGCGGCGCCCCTTTGGTTGTCGACCCACTGGGGGCTGTACTCTTTATCATGTTACCAGTTGTCCCGCTCTTAAATGAGCTACGATGGGCGCCGCCCTTGACCTTGATATCACGGTCTTGATTACCCATCTTTTTAGTATTTATTTTGCATGTGTTTAAATGATTCGCCAACTAAATTACGGTTGCTTTCTATTGACCTTTGTGGGATAATGAGGAGCGCCGGTATAATAGATATTTGTAAGGCGAGTGTTAGGACTACAGATTTTGAAGATAATTTTGACGTATGGATCTAAGTGATTATTTGTTTGTTCTTGTTTCATTAACAAAACACAAGTGAAAATTTCTTTAGATATTAAAGTAATTAAGGAAATAATAATATAACCAAAGGTTGTATTATTTAAAATAGAAACTGAAGCATTTATGGAAATGCAAATGAGTAAATCTAAATGGGTGTAAGGGAACCTGAAAGGGAAACCGTAGTATTATAAATAAACAAATTAAATACTATATCTTAACTATAGTGACTTTAACTCAAACCCGTTTTAGTGGCAATACAGAGTATAATGAATAAACCTCTTAATGCAATTCTATATTATTGCATATTGCAGGGTATTATAATTTTAGTCAGAAGCTCATAATAATGTGAAGGAGTCATTTCCGACCCTATGAATCATATATATTCTTGATCAGCATCAACAGCCCAATCGATCTAGACATCTCAGAAAGAAAAAAAAAATTTGAAATTTTTTCACAATTTTATAAAGGGTTGCATCGATAAAATTGTCAAAAAAAATTTGGCAAAAATTTAAATTGTTAAAATTTGTAAATTGATTACGCAGATAAATAGATCTAATAAAAACTAACATAGAACAGCTTTCCGAATTGAAATTAATGCTTTTTTGGCTGAATTATGAGTTTTTTAAATTTTGATTTTTCGACAAAATTGTCATATAAAAATATCGATATTTATATTTATAAGTTAATCTTAATTGTGATCGATTTCCGATTCAAATTGCAACCTGAATATAAATTTCAGCTTCCCGAAGATAGTTTCCCTTCTTGCTTCAAATCAATTTTTTGTGTGAATAGTATTTACTAAATAAATACAAATGAAATTAATTTTAATCGAAATGTCGAGTAATTAAATATAAGGTTATAGCAAATTTAGAGGTCTGTGCCCTTGCTCGATCTTATTTCTGTCGTTCGAAAGGAATTTCGTATCGTATTATTTACGTACAATTGTAAATAACATACAATATTATATATATTTAATTTCTTAATTGTATTTTTTCACTGTTTTCTGTATTTCGTCAATTACAAACAACATTGATAAATTATGGATTGTGGATTTGGACCAGAGCCAAGTGCACGCAATATATAAAACCGAAAACCAAAAACCGAAAA
This sequence comes from Drosophila serrata, assembly GCF_035046125.1. Classification (NCBI taxonomy): domain Eukaryota; kingdom Metazoa; phylum Arthropoda; class Insecta; order Diptera; family Drosophilidae; genus Drosophila; species Drosophila serrata. The sequence goes on along the minus strand of NW_028256921.1, from coordinate 1,812,579 downwards.
ACGCATTTGGGGGTCGCCGATCGCGAAACAAGAGAAAATAAATAAATAAAAACAAAGAAGTAGGATTATAAATTATAAATAAAAATAGCAACAATTTAATTGCATACGCGAATTACATAAATATTTATGAGGGAAGCAGAGACAGCAACAGCAGGCGCAAAACAAAAAGCAACAATTGCAAAAACATCGAAGATCGTTGCCGCTGCATTTGCTTTGGTATGCGCACCCGTACCGCTCGCTCCACCCCATACCGCCCACCCCCTCCCTCCCTTGGCATCTATGTGGGTCATTATCTTGTTTACGCCGCAGTGACGTCGATGACGCAGCGCTGCCAAGGCGAGCAGCGATGCTAACAGCGCTGTCAACGCACCACAAATAATCGAAAGAAAAAAAAAAAAGAATGTAAAAATGCGCAAGAGAGGGGGAAAATTAATCAATTACTGCATGTTTATGCCGAAAAAATCACGAATTAAGCATATTTTTACTATAGTTTATATGTATAAGTATATCAAGGTTTAATCGAGTGATTTAATCCACATAAATCAGGTATGTTTAAAACAGTAACAAGATCAAAGTCAATTAATTATCAAATTATAATTAATTAATTTTTATCAGGGAAAAAATAGCAAAAAAAATAGTTATTATCAATATTTACTTTGAAAATATATTAAATATCCATTTAATATTAGGTAAATATCTAAATATTTATTATAGAAATCATTTTTAAATATTTGACAACGCGTATCACTGTAGACTACCGTCCACATAGTGACGATGAGTGCTATGAGTGTATTCAAATCACCTTACAATTTATTATTTTACAATTAAATATAAACCATAAATTCCCTTTACACTTTTTTGCTTGTTTATATATTACAATAAAAAAACAATAAAAAAATCTTTCCATAAAATTCTAATTCTTTCTGTAAAGGTTTATATCCATTATTCATTATAAAATCATCGTCACCATAATCATAAAATTATACACGAAACTTTTGTAATCTAAAGTACAATTGTCACTTTTATGTTTCCCAATTAATAAGTGTTTTCTGCATATCAAAAAGTTAAACTTGTTTTTAATCAACTTAAATGGGTACTAATAGATTTATAATATTTTTTCTATTAACAATCCTAGTTTAAGATCTAAAAAATGGTTGTTTTCGAATTTATTAAATATTTTCCCGATGGAAACCCCGCATAAACGCATAAAAATTGCTGGGGAAAAGCTCCTGCCACGTGGAAAAATTTGTGGGGGGGGAGGAGGGTCTCAAATAATGGCGGGGAAAAATCTCAAGGTGGCTTCGAGGTACTGACGAATGACACGAGACAACTGGAAGTGCATTCCAGGTGCCGCGAAGGGAAAACCAAATGAAAATTGAATATAATGCAAACATTTTGATTTCATTTAATTTGCAAATTGCAATGCCAAGCAAAGCAAACGAGATGATGGCTTCCACCTTGATCAATTTGTTAATAATGATTCATTGATTGATTTTCTATATAGAAAGAAATCGAAACCAAAACGTTTCAACGGTCTTCTATGTTTTTTGGGGTTTTCTAAATGATTCTGATATAATTTTTGTTTTTTATTAAAAGCTTGTCTTAAGTTCTTTCGATTAGAAACGTTTACTTTTTTAAATTAATTTATAATGTATTACATTTGAAACATTTCAATACATAGTTTCTGCCCCTCTCTGCTACAAAATTTTCCTCTATAATTCACTTATTAATTTTCCATTTTGCCATCTCATCGTTTTGCTATTTTCACATGCTTTATCAAATTCGCTTTTGTGCTTCTCCTTCGCCGAGCGTGCAAATTGGATTATGATCCATTTTTGTGTTAAATTATTAATAAATATTAATTATATGTTGTGCTCTATTCGATATTTTTAGATATCCAAATGTGTCGCATGTTTCTGATTTCTGTTTTTACAATTCAATATTCGTGACAGGTGGAGAAAAGAAGCAGAAAAATCGCGGAAATAAAAGCACAATTTCATATTTTTTGTTCTTCATCATTTGGAAAAAAAAAAACCTATGATTTATTGTAGCCAAATTTAGGAAATATTTGTATTTATTTAAATTGATTTCAATAATTTATGAGTACGTATATTTAAAAAGTGTATTTATAAAACCATTTGATTTGAATTTTTGTAGACTTTCTACTAAATAATATTCTGTTCATTTTCTTACTAGGGGAATTATTATAAATAATGAAATAAATATAATAATATTTAAAATATCTAGTAATTTTACAGAATATGTATCGATTGTGACTTAGTGAATATTAAATACAAATATTTGATAGTAAAATAATTAAGCAAGTTGATATTTCATTTTATTTTTGAATTGGACCCACTAAAAATATTATTAATATTTTTAATTTATAGACTTTTTAGTCAGAATTGAGTTGATGGAACTATTCTTTTTTATCGTCTTTGTTTCTAGGAAACTTTTCCTCATGTTTCTAATTCCTATTTTTTTCCTAGTATTTTGTATTTTGTTTATAAATTGTGTGTGCTTCTTAGGGACTTTTTTAATGAGTAGTTTTGTAATAATTCAATTGAAGATTACTTTTGCTGAATTGTGTTAAAAATGAGCCTTTGTGAAAGTAACAACTAATGTTTATTTAATGCCATTTTGTTGCTTTGTTTCGAGTCATATTTCCAAGATTTAAATTGTTTTTTTCCTCAGAATTTCTTTGGTTTAGGTTTCGTGTATTTTCCGAGGTTTTCTTTGGGGAAAAGTGAGAGTTTTTCTTGTTGTTTTTTTTTTTTTCGTGTTACCTTCGAGCAGGGAGCCGCGGTTGATCAACATGCTCGATGTCTTGAGCAGCCAGCAGTAGAAGCGAAAGAATAGAAAAACGCTGGGCAGCGGCGACGCCACTGTCGCGGTCGCTGCCGCGGTCGCAGTCGCAGTTGCTGTTGCTGTTGCAGTCGCAGTTGGCGTCAGCGCGGGTGGGCGGCCAAAGAAGAGAGTGAAAGAGAGAGAGCGGGAGCGGGTGTTTGGGGAAGAAAGGGAAGGAGGGTGTGGTGCGGGTGAGAAGGGAGTGTGGGAGTGGGAATTTCGAATTGGAGTTCTCTCAACTGTTGACCTTCTTTTTATTTCTCTTTATCGTTTTCTTCGTCAAACTTTTGCCAGCTGCAGCGGTGTTGGCGTCGCGGTCGCTGCGCTGTCGCTATCGTTTGCAGCGCAGCAGCAACTTATACACACATACACGCACGCACACACACACACAGGCACAGAGACAGCACTTAAAAAACAAGAGGTTTGCTTTTATATTCCTTTTCAGTTTCTTGGCTGAATTTCAGTTAAATTTCCGTTTCCTTCTTTTTAATAATTTTTTGTGGTTTTTATTTATTTCTTTTTTTTTTTTTTTGTTGTTGGCCAAGTAAAAATGCAAAGCGGAGAGTGGAGAACGGAGCGTGGAGAGTGGAGAGCGTGGAGAGAGAACTGAACTCGCAGCGGGCGAATCTCGATTGGAACTAAAATTTCGCAGCGGCAGCGCGCAGCGGGGGACGCAGCGCAGCAGCAGGCAGCGACGCAGCAGAGTGGCGGCAAATTTAAAGTTTTTCTTTTCCTCGTTTCAGCCACAGTCTGTTCTTTTTCTTATGTTTTCTTTTTATTCTTTGTGCGAAGAACTTTAATTTGTGGCGCGCGCTTTTTTATTTCAGCGTTCTTCTCGCCACGAATTTCGTGCTACTAAAAAAATTTGCCTTTTTCGCTGCGGAATCCGAGCGAAAAAAGTGAATAAAACAAAAAAAAAACAGCAGAAACACACACACACATACACGTTGGAGCTGTATGCAGCAGCAAATGCGGCGAATTCAAGAGAGAGAGAGAGCAAAAGAGAACCGGCGGCGAAAATTCTGAGCGACCCAAGTAATTCAAGAGAACACAACTTTTGACGCAAATATAAGAGAGAACTAAAAGAGCAGAAAAGGGAACACAAATTAAAATGCTTCAATAGCTAATAATGCATGGAAATAATGAAATTATTAAGAGTGAATTTAAGGAAAAGTTCACACTTCTAAAACACAAAGAATAATAGCCTCTTAAAACGTAAAACAAAGCTGTAGTGTAAGTAAAGAGAGCTACTCTAAAATAAAAGAGTAAATACATAAAGAGCGCTCTAGAAATTGCGGCGAAACGCCAAACAAAGTGGTAAATGCGGCGAAAATCTAGAGCACAGAAATTCAGCTAAATTACGGATTGAACTAAATAACAAGTTATAAAAAGGTAACAAAGACAAAGTTTAAGGAACTTTCATTTCAATGCTTAACCTTAAGTGGCATAAAAATAAAGTAAAACCAAACTGAGATAAGCATGAAAATAGAGAATGAGGAAACGTCTTGAAGTTGCAGCGAAAAAATAGTGAGATAGCAACGGCGAGAGCGAGAGCGAATTTGCGGCGAAGAGCAGCAGTCAGCAGGTCGCGAGGTGAAATGGGCACCCACACTTGCGCAATTGTGCGCGTGTATGGCTTTCTCATGTGCTGGCATGCGCGTCACTCCGCCGTCCGTGTGTGATTATGAGCGGCGAATTAATTTGGACGCTGCACAGTGGGACGGGTGACGTGACCGACCGGCGAACCGAACTTCCTTGGCATTTATTGCATGCCACACGCAAAGCGGCAAATTTGCAACGCGGCGAACTGGCGAGAGAGTGAGCACAGCGAGAGCGTGCTAGTGCTCTCCAATTGGGAGAATAAAAGAGAGAGAGAGAGCGGCAGAACATACGATTGTGGTGAGTAAGTAATGGGCGTGTGTGTGTGCGTGTTTGTGAGTGCACAAATCGATTGACGAGCAAAAGAGAGGTAAGAGCGAGCGAGAGGGGCTGTGTACAGGTGGACGCACAAGCAGTCGCAAAAGGGGGGGTTGGCGGCGGGAAAGTCAGGGGTACGAGCGGTAAGCGCTGATAATACAACCGTTTTTATTGTTTTTATTATTATAATTTTTTTTTATTCGCGATTCGAGGGCAAAAGCAGCAGTTTTGCTGAAAACAGCTGAGTTTTAATTGATAGCACAAAACATAAAAATATAAAAAAACAAGACAATTAAAGAGCAATTAGTGGAATTGCTTATTAAAACTAATATCAAAATCAAGTATACCCAAAAAATGCGCGTTAACTGGTGGTCTTTGTTTGTTTTCCTTTTGACTATTTCGTATTTCTTAAAATTCCCAACTCTTTTTTCGGAAAACAAGTTTCAGCGAAAAATAAAAGGGTTCTGTTAAAAAAATATATATTTTTTAATTCAATATTTAAGAAGATATTGGTAAATAAATTTTAATTGTAAATTTTTAGGCAGGTCATTATTTTCTTGATTAAGAATTTACTCAAAATAATGAATCTAAGAAAATTAAGTCCCAAACTAATTTTATTCCTTGTTGTTGACGTTAAAAACATTAAAATATTTATTCCAAATATCAATACTAAAATGTAGAAAAAACTTGTATGAATTATTGAATATTCTTAGATTTTTAACTTTTATATTAAATTTATAATTTACCCAATAGCTTTTATCTCAATTAAGTTATATACAGCTCTTCTCCGTTTTATTTTGTAAACTGATTAAAGCAATTTTAAATACAATTTCCATTTTCATGGCAAGATGTTATCGGAGATGCTGTAATGGAAATTGCTTGCTTCGATTTTTTTTATTTGTTTTGTTTTTACTGCTTTTGCATGTTCCGCTTTTCCACGCTGACCTTGAACTTCCTCAACGCTGCATCTTTTTCATTGTACTTTTCCGGCTGCGAATAGCACACTTTCGGGCTGACCTCGAATACTGATTGCATCTTTCGATGCATTGCGGATCGGTTCGATTGAATCGGATAATGTTAATTGGTGTGTATTCTAATTAATCTAAGATTCCTGAAGGTATTCTTTGCTTGGTAACTAATTTTAATTCTTGGAATTAAAACAGTTGAATTTAAAATACAAAACAACCTTTAAAAGAATAATATCTTTTTCGATTTTTGGCATACAATTTCACAGTAATAAAACTATCCTATCAAATGTAGCGTAAATCTAATTTGCAGATGATAATTAATAAAGCAAATGGATATATGAATGATTCATTTTGTCCCAAAAAACTGGTTTCAAACTTTTAAGATTTGACTAAACATTAGCAGAGGGATTAGTCATATTAATATAAAATATGATATTAGATTAATCATATAAATAAAAATATGCTACAAAAGTTATAAAAGATTACAGAATCTAGATCTATAAATTCCCTATGTTTTTTTTTACCCTAATGAATTTATATTGTTATGAAGTTAGTCATATTAATATGATATCATTTGGATATTTCAATTTTAGTCAGAAGCTTAAAACACTGTGAAGGAATCATTTCCGACCCTATAAATCATATATATTCTTGATCAGCATCAACAGCCGAATCGATCTAGACATCTTAGACAGAAAAAAATTTTTCGAACTTTTTTCAAAATTTTATAAGGGGTTAAAATTGACCAAATTTTTTTAAAAAATTCAAAATGATTAAAAATTTAAATTGAGTATGCAGAATTATTAACCCACTAAAAATTAACATGGGACAGCTTTCCGAATTAAAATTAATCATTTTTTGGCTGAGTTATGAGTTTTTTAAAATTCGATTTGTTGAAAAATTGTCATATAAAAATATTGATAAATGTCAATTACCGTTTTAAACCTACTATATCTTTGCAAATTGCAAGAGTATATATACAATTCGGCTTCTAGATATTTTTTTTCGTTCTTATTTGAATTTGATATGTAAAAAACATTAAATTTCCAAGAAACTCAAATATTTGAATTTTTTAAATTGTAAATTGGCAGACACAATTTTATCATTTTCTTTTTTTTTTTGTACTTATATCTTATTAATAGTTATAAAAATTCAATAAATCAATACTCACTGCATGTTTTGACGCCTCCCAGCACCAGACTCGGTGACTGTTTGTTGCCCTCGGCGAAGGAGGAAGTTCTTGGACGACCGCTCATCTTATCAACTTCTTCAGCTTCTGTGCTTTCTGCTGCTTCTCTGCTGCCCTCCCTTTGCGCTTCTTCTTAATCCTTCGTCCTCGTCGATATCCTGCTGCTGCCACTTATGCTTCCTGCTCCTCTCTCCAATGTGGTATCCTTGCTCCTGTTGTTGCTGTTGTTCTTGTTCTGGTTTTGGTCGGTGATTGGTTCTGTGTTGAATTAATTAGTTTGTTGTTTTAATTTATTGTTCTTGATATATTGCTGCTGCTGCACACGTTAATGTTGCTGTTGTTGTTGTTGTTGATTTGTTGCAATTTAATTTGCAGTCAAGCGTCATTTGATTTTTTTATTTCTTATTTTATTATTTATAAAATGTTTTGCTTTATTAATTAATGTTTTCAATACACAAGAAAAAAAACAAAGGAAGTTTCAAGCAAAAATTGACATTTTTAGCCTGTTGTTTGTTGTTGGCTTTTATTGGTGATTTTTGTTGTTGAAATTTGTTGTTGACTTTTGTTGTTTTTACTTCTTGCTCGACTGCTGCAGTTTTCCGCAGGAAAATCCACGGCCATTGGCATGCAAGCAAGTTTTTTTTGTTTATATATTTGTTAATTTTATTTATTTAATTTCGTTTGTATTGTTTAGTTTTTTCTTTGATTTTTATTTTGCAGTTTTTGTTGTTGTATTTATCTTTGCTTTTTTCTATATCTATTGTTTTTTTAGCTTTGCTTTATAAGCTATAAATATTAAAAAAAAAATTAAGATCTTGATTTTTACACTATTCTGAAAGCAAGGGTATTTATTGTGCACTATTAAGAAATCTTCACAAAGGAGAAACCTGATTTTATATTTTTTTTATATAATATTTAACTGTGTAATGATTCGTAAAAAAAAACTAAAAAATCTTAAATCCTAATCTTTCTTGTATTGTCTTTATTTTTTTGATTGCTATTTTTTGTAGCTATTGTTTTTTACTCTCATTCACACTTATTCTTCACTCTTTAGTCTGCATTCTTTGTTCTTCCTTCTTTTTAAATTTTTTATTTTCGACTTTATTTCAATGTCGCGGTTGTTCTTCATTATTTTTTATTTGCTTATTTTTTTTTTTTTACTTTGTTGCACAACAGCAAGACATTTTTTAGTTGCATTTTTAGTGCTTTTTTGTGTTTCTCATTTGTTGTTCCTTTTTTTTTTTGTTTTGTTCAATTCACACCCTTACAAGCACACACACACACGCACACCCACTGCATTTATGGTCCAATTGGGAGGAGTGGCGCGCCTTTTCTCTTATTGGCAGTTCCTCAAAAACAAAAAAAAAAGTCGGAGAAAGAGATGACTTTCCTGCAAGTAGAAAGAGAGAGAGAGAGAAATTGGCATTTAGTTGTGTGTAAATTGCAAGTAAATTAAAGCTAAATGAGGCAGCGATAAAAGGGAGGAGAGAAAGGGGGAGAGAAAAGGGAGAGCAAAGGGTTGACTAATGGCACCTCCCCACCCCCCCTCCTCCGCTGCGCCTGTGTCAACAAAATAAATTGCCTCGTAATTCACAAACAGATGTTAATCAAAGTGGAAGAGTGTGACCAGAGAGTGTGAGTGCGAGCGAGAGATGGATGGATTGGTTGCGGGTCAGCTGAGAAAATCACAACAACAAAAAATAACAGCAGAAAAAAACAAGAACAACAAAAGTTAGGTCAGTTCATTGGGGAATATATGGTATATATACATATATACAGGGAAGCCAGAAACTGAATAATTTCGGTTGCGTTAGTCACAGGGGGGCGAAGGTTAGGGCGTGGCCCGAAACAAACTGATTGACCTATTTGAAATTGCCACCCCTTCTGTGAAATCTACACCCCTACCAAGTAACACCTCTTATACCCTGTAATAGTACCGTCCTCCTCCTTATTTCTGTTTTTTAAATAAGTCTCCTACGTCACCACAAAGCCCAGAGTTGCATGCTACAATAATTATATGTGTTTTCACAAAAAACAACAAAACATTTAAGTGCGACAATCACTTAGCAAAATTGTTTACTTTTTAAATAATAACACACATTTTTGTTGCTAATTTTTAGTGGCAGTTTCGAACTAAAATTAACATAATGACATACTGCTGGATAATAAAGTAAAGCTATATAAATGGAATATATATTAAATATAAACAAATGTATAGAATTACTAAGGAAAGCCAACCTAATTCATCTCATTTTATAAAGTGCTAATAACTAGAAATTACTAGGTGTGATTTACTAAAAATTAGTATAAGTTTGAATGATATAAGAGCTGATCCTTGATCCTTGAGTAATGAATGATAAATGAGATTAAAAATAGTTTCTTAACAAAAAAAAAAAAGGTACTCTTACAAAAGTTCTGTAAAAATATATTTTACTAGAATTTAAAGAATAGTTATAACAATGATCAATATATGATCATTTTTTAAAGAAGGTTCTTTAAAATGTCGTATCGCTACACCAAATTAAACTAAAAATTGGGTAAAATATGTTCTATATTTTATGAATATGCCAAGGCTATTATTATTTAGTGGTGATTTCATTTGGATAACTTAAGCTGCGCCTCTGAGCAGGCGAAAACAATTCAATTAGGACACGGCGCCCCATGAGTCCTTTGACAAAGTGTCCTGCAGCACAGAAAAAAAAAATAGAAGGAAAATCTATAGAAAGAGAAGAGAGCGAGAGAGAGGGCGCTAGAGAAAGAGGGATGGCCGTGTGCCAATTGCCTGCGACCGCCTGACAATGACACCATTTAATTTTAAATAGATCAACAACAAAAGCACTCTCCAAGAGCCCCAAAGAGAGAGAGAGAGAGAGAGGGAAAGCCAGAGACAGAGAGAGAGGGAGAGAAAGTCCGAGAGAGAGGGAGCGAGTGAAGGATAAAAGGGGAGCTCACGAATTTATGGGTTTCCACCACGCAAACGACCCAAACTGCAGGCAATAAATTCAAGACCAATAAAGGACAAGTATATAAGTATAGAAACATACAAAATATAGCAATAACTGAGAGTCAAAATTATCCTTGTAACATTAAGGGTTCTCACAGAATGTAATAGTTTTGGGGAAACTACAAAAATGATGTTAGGAAATATATATAAATAACTATGTACATGTCAGAAATGTACACAAATTTCTAGGGTTTTCAAAAAGCTTTTAAAAAGGTGTCCAAAAGTTATGCCACAAAATTATACAATAAATTTATCACCTAAAACATATCATTACATACTTTAAGACACAATTTCTAAAGGTTTAGTATGTCTTAAATCCACATTATTATTCATTATTCTATATATATATTCCATAATCATATTAAATTTGAAATTACATATACAAAACAACTAAGGATAATGCGAAATATATATATAAATATATTATACCTATTATAAACAAATTAAAGCTTAGTTAAGACCATACATTATTGTCAGAGCTGCTACCTAACTCAATAAATCTCCTCAAAACCAACAGAAATAAATAACTAAATTGTAAACTTAAAAAATACAGTCATTTGTTTTTGAAATCAATAAAACCTTTGTCAAGGCAGTCGCCAGGTAAAGGTTTTGATTAAATATTAAAGAACCTTCCGCTAAAAGGGCATATAAATAAATAATTAAGAAACGAAACAGAAATAAAAATAAATACGAAAAAAGGGACCACATTGCAGGGAGGGGCATACGCAAGGGGCCGAGGCTCCCGAGTGACTTGCAAGTGAGTGAAAGAAGAAAATGGATGGCGACACACCGACGATGACAACGAGGACGACGTTTCGTTGGCTTTTCTCGTGGCTGTCGTCATGCGACTGCCGCCATTTGACCCACAAAACCAAATGCCGCAGCGCCAAAAAGGTTCTCCAATTTCCAAGCCACCCAATTCCCTCCCAACCACATCACCTTCTTTCGGTTCTTTTTCCTCTCCTCATACCCCTTGAAAAAATAAATCGTAAGCTCATTTCCATTCATTCAATTAGCTCATTCAAAATTTATCAAAAAAAACAAGAAAGGAAGCTAACTTCGGCACGCCGAAGTTTATATACCCTTGCAGATAGAACTTCTATGAATAAAAAACCATACAATACAAATTATATATCTTTGTGTTAAAAAACAATGAAGTAATACCTGCTTTCAATTCATTCACCTATACATATTATATTTGCAGTTTTACATTCACTGATTTGCATTTTTCCTCCACATCAAACGATCGTTTGTATGGCACCTATATGATATAGTCGTCCGATTTTCATGAAATTTGCCACAAAATTTAAGACTTATATAAAATGGCTATACCTCAAATTTGATGAAAATCAGCTGAAAACTAAAAAAGTTATAAATTTAATTGTATTAATTTCTCGATCGTTCCTATGGGAGCTATATGATATAGTAGTCCGATTTTTATAAAATTTAGTACAAAATTGAAGAGTATAGTAAAATGGCTATATCTCAAATTTGATCCAATTCTATTGAAAACTGAAAAAGTTAAAAATTTTTTTGTAAAAATTTTCCGATCATTCCTATGGCAGCTATATGATATAGTCGTCCGATCCGGCCCGTTCCGACATATATACGAGTGAGAGTATATAGAAGGCTAACTACAAAGTTTCATTCAGATAGCTTCAAAACTGAGAGACTAGTTTGCGTAGAAACGGACAGACGGACAGACGGACAGACGGACATGGCTAGATCGACTCGGCTGTTGATCCTGATCAAGAATATATATACTTTATATAGTCGGAGGTGCCTCCTTCACTGCGTTGCAAACTTCTGACTGAAATTATAATACCCTGCAAGGGTATAAAAAGAGAAAAGAAGTGTAGGAAAAATAATAAATACAAATAAAATAAAGCACACAAAACGAAACGAACCCGAAAAACGTAAAACGAAACCGAGAGAAGAATTGGAATGAGGCGAAGGTCACTTAACCCATGGAAATTTGCGTGTTTGGGCTAAGTAAATTCGCGCAAAGCCAGCTCAATTCGGTAATTAATGTTTTAAAAGGGATATATAAATATATATATATATAATTGTGTACTTGAGGAATTTTTCCGAAATTGAAATTAAGCTGGACAATTGACTTTTAGTCGGGATTAAGTGGCTAATTTAATTCCTGGCTGTTTAAATGTATAAAAGTTTAGTTTTGAATTGAGCTTTTATATTGAAAATATCAAACATTTTAAGAATTTTTGAAAATTTTAATGAAAAACTTCAGTTACAATTTTTGGCGAACTTAATTTTTAATATTTTATTACTTATTAATTAAGATTTTGAATGCAAAACGAAATATATATGACTTTTGGAAACCATTGGCTTCTTGGCAGTCGTAAACCTACAAGAAAACCTTGAATATCTGCATTCAAAGTATATTAAATCGATATATTGATATACTAATTTTTGTGGGTAAATCAATATTTTTAAAATATCATAACTAAGCTAAAAATGCATTAAATTCAATTCGGATTGTTTTTCTGTGCTTGTTTTTATAGGGCTAAGAAATCTGTATACTCCGTTAAAAATTTTAAAAAAATTTAAATTTTTGTCAAATTTTGACAATTTTAACGATGTAACCCCTTGTAAAATTTGGCAAAATTTTCAAAAAAAATTTTTTTTCCTAAGATGTCTAGATCGATTCGGCTGTTGATGCAGATCAAGAATATATATGATTTATAGGGTCGGAAATGACTCCTTAAATGCTTTGCAAGCTTCTAACTACAATAAGAATACCCTGCAAGCTATTTTAAGAATATAAAATCCAATTTATTTATTTCCTCTTTTACAAGATATCCCTTCCCTTATTTAATTGATTAAAATATCAACAATATGATCGATTTAAATCAACAATCAGAGATTTCAGATCTGTTGAACTTTAAAAAGGGATGGGATCAAAGGGAATATCTACCCGTCACATCTAATAACCTTTTCGTTCATTCAAATGATGCTGCTGACGAGGCTTTATCATCAAAATTATCGATCTGAAGAGGGACAAGAGGAGAGTACACAAGTTGTAAGCAATGCGGCTGCCTGGCGACCCAAAAAAAAGAGACTACTAAATACACAACAAAATAAAGGAAAAGAGGAAAATCAATGCCCGGCCAAGGGGTGAGAGATGTTTGTGTGTGTTTGTGACCACACTCCAGAAAGTATGCTATGGCATTTCGGCAGCAAACATTTACCCCATCTCCTTCCCCACGCCAACGCCAACTAACACAACCCACCCACTTTTCCGCCCAACGCCTCCAAAGCGAATCCATCAAGGTTAAAAGCGTCAAGGCAAACATTTTGGCCGCACCATAAAGAAGGGGCTAAAAGCTGAGCGGATGAAACCCATACTCTTAAATAATTTGTTAAATATTTTACACACAAAACAAAAACATGAAAATTATTCAGAAATAGTTGTAAATATTATTTAATTTAATTAAGCTTGCAAAGCTACTAGCTTTCTTTATTTTCTTTCTTTATTTCAATTACAAAATTATATCCTTAGAGAGTTTGTTTCATGGGAATAATGTGTGCAAGTTGTTGGACTTTGTTCGATTTCAATCATTTTGTGAAAACAAGTAAGCTTCTGGCATATTGGCATTTCAATTCCCTTGAGTTTAAGTCTAATTGAATTTAAAATGGAGAGTCAGTCAGTCATATGGAACACCTTTGGATTCATTTTGGAAAAGGTCAAAATGAATAGCAATGAATAGAAGTGGATTTGTTTGAAAACAGGTTAGAATTAAACTTTGAATAGTAAATAGAAATGGTTTAAATGGAGTAATATAGTAGATTTTTTCGGGTGAAGTTCAAATTACCATTTAAATACAACGTTTTCTATATATTACTTACAAAATTTAATAACAAATAATGCCACAAAAAATAGTAGTACTTTTTACAACTTGAAAACTGATTGTATTTGCATTAAGAACTTAAGATTCTCAAGTATTTTTCTACAGAAAGTATTTGGAAGTTAGTTAAAATTATTAAAGATAAATTTACTCAAAAATAAAAACCCAAAATCATTTAGTGAGCTTCCCATTGTATTTTTCATGGGGTAAACTTTTATTTATTGACATTCGATTTTTCAAAGCCATTAAACTAAACTCAATGATTCCCCCGACTTCACTTAATTGAATTTAAAATGGAGCCGTATAAACGAGCACCTCCCTATTTGGTAACCCCTTTTTTTCCTCAGAGGTATTCATGGTATTCCACCGCCCCCATTTCCACCTCCGCATCGGAGAAACAACAAAAAAAAATACGAGAAAAACCCACTGAAACTGTCGCCAATGGGGATTATTTTTGGCAAAAAGAAGGCGGGGTCCATCGAGGCCGCCTTCACACAAAAGTCGCGCGCGCGTCATAATTTTCGCCTCTCCTTTTAACCCCCCGAATTTTCCTCTCGCTTTTCATTTGTTGTTGTTATTCTTATTGTTGTTGTTGCTCTTTGCCGGCTATTTTCGCGTGCTTTTCACACGTATTTTTAGTTGGCTTTTATTTATTGATACACGCGCCCCAACCAACATCGCAAGAATTACGAATAAAACGAATAAATTGGTATTTGCATGTCGTTGTTTTCTCTTACTTTCTTAGCTTCCTCCAACTCTCCAATACTCCAATTATTCCAACGCAATTTAAGGTTATCAAAGTTGGAGACTTATTAATAGCTTATGGGCAGACGGTATTAAGTTTTTTGTTATAAAAATAAATAAAATAAAAAATCATGGGTTAAACCGAAATAATGGTTTAGGAAATATCATTTCCTTCAAAATTAAAGTTTAAATTAAGCCCTTTTTTTAAACAGAGGATTCTAACAAATTATCACTATCTGTTTATCTATCGTAACACCTGTCGTATCAATTATTTCTTAGTCACTTCTATATATATTGCTTAAACTTTACAACAACAAAGTATCAATGAGAGAATGACCAGAGAGACTAGGTAATTTCATAAACATATATATATACATAAATATATATATTTTTATATTAAAATCAAGCAACAAAGAACCTTAATAGGAAACCCAATCATAATCTTATCGGCTGTGTGTGTGCCAGTGTGGAGTTTTTAAATCTCTTGTATTTTTCGCACTTCATTCTTTTGTTTCGAAACAATTTGTTAACAATAACAACAACAACGAAAAACCACTAACCGATTGTATCAGTAGATAGCAATAGGTGTTCATATTCCTAGATTACCCAAGAACCAAAGAGGGCCTTTGTGGGGGAATTTTTTATTTTATTTTTTCTTTTTTGTTGTAGTTCATTCTCGCTTCATTTGTGATCACTGATCGATTATTGAAAGGCCCGGTTTTGGTTACGAACTCTGCCACTGTTTAGAAATTATATTAGCTAATTGGTTTCACACCTGCATTGCCATAAAAAATAAAAAACAATGCTCACAAATAATTAGTTTTTTTCAGGTTAAACCTATAATGTTTTTGCTCTGTTTTGTCGTTAAAAAGAAATGACTATAACAGAAATATTTAATTTTGACTACCCTTTGAAAAAAGAATTTATGGAACTTGAAATTATTACACCAATAATTCACTTTTAAGACTTGGTGTTAATTTTAAAAAGTTCATCAGCCCAAAGAATAAAATAAATTATTTACATTTATTTATGATGTTATTAGAAACAATAAAATATTATTTCATACAATTTAACCTTACTCTTTCTGGTGCTAGTTTATTTTTATTGAAACACCAACTTAAACACACGCGTATTCACCAACAAAAAAAAAGTAAACAAAAAATGTGTACTTAATAGATCTTTAATTTGCGTTTAATTTTAAGTCTGATGACTGGAAAATCGAGTTTCTTGATTTTTTTTTTGTTTTTGCTACTGCCGGCATTCATGAAAATGCAAATTTGAAACTTGCGATGCCGCCTACACCCACACAATAGCACACACACACTCACACACACCGTTGCGAGAGAAAAACGCACGTGACACTAACACACACACACACGCACACCGTCACACACACACGCACACAATTATGTAATGCCAAGCAGCTGTTTTTTCTTGCCAATATAAGTCAATGCAGTGAATAAAAATATAAAAAAAAATCAGTAATATAAGGCAAACCGCTGATGGAAAATGCGAAAAAATAATTGTGGAAAACGTGGAAAAACGGCAGCGCGGAAAATTCGAATTGATTTTGAGTCCGCTGGCAGAATTCGACTGAGAAAATGGACAGAACGATGAAAGGCAGAGGAAAGCTGAGAGGCAGACACAGTGTTGCCAGGCGATGGATCGCCCGTATAAGCTAGATTTTTGAGCAAAGATAAAGCTAAATATTACAAAAATGCATATTGTATTTAAAGTTTTATTATTTTTCATTATAAGTCTTGAATTTTATGAATCCCAAAAACTGGTAGTAAAGTAAAGTTGTCAGCTCTTGTATATATATTATTTACCAAAACATATATACCTAAGGCTCATAGCTATATGCAACTTTTCTAAGCTTTTCTCATTTTTAAACATGCTAGATTTAGCCGGAAATATGCCAAACTGGCAACACTGGGGCAACATGAAGAGAGAGAGAGCGAGAGAATGCGCTTCTCTCCAAATAGGCGCTGGAGAGAAAGACACCGAGAGAGCGGTCATAGGAGCTCAGCGGAAGGAGCACAGGATATCGCAGTCGACGTCGACGCCGGCAGAGCAGTGACGACGACGCAACGCAACGCAACTAGTGCGACACCAGAAGTCATCGTTTCTCGGTCAACGTTGACGCCGAACTCGCTGTCTCTGCTGCTGTTCCGGCCGTTTTACAACACTGATAAAATTACAATGCTGCAATCGACCAAGGATTGATAAAATGATGTCACCGCAGCCATTTTACCGCCAAAATATTGTATTTTACATTCTCAATAATCAATAATTTGAGGTATGTAAGGATGTGAGGATAATTTATAGAATTTTAGTATCCATTAAGTCAAGGAAAACATTTCAATGTTTCATCTTATATTCAACACTGATTTCCATATTCATAGGAATACTTTCTACTTTTTGAATAATAACAATATATCTAATTTAATCTAAAAAAAAGTAATAATTAACTTTCTGTACTTGCTTTAAATAAACATAGTTGCACATTGGGTTATTCTTTTATCTGTCAAAAATCGATTGTACTATCCTTTTTTAAACGATAGTTATAAGCAAGTCAAACATGTTTTAAAATATGAAAATAATTCAAAAATAGTCGAATACTAGATTTTAAATTCTTAATTAAAATATGACTACTTATTATTCTTTCATTTATAATCGAATTTGCTCAGATGCACATTGGAATAATCGATATAACGTTGGCGGTGTGCAAATTGTGTACAATATATCGGAATGGAAGACGAATGACACGCGCAGGCGAAGGACACCGCACACAGACACATACACACACACACACACACACACGAAACATGAGAGGATATATATGTGTGAGTAGTGTGAAAGTGTTGCCAACGAAACGCAAAAATCGGAGCACACACACACACACAGGCGTGGGGAAAACAGCTGTGCCCGAAATGTTCCGACTTTAAACTGTTTGTTTCCTTCTTATTTTTTTTTTTTTATTTCTGTGGCGTTGCCAGGCAAGACACGCACACGTGCACAGGATGTTGACAACACTGGCTCTGCTCATGCATGTGTATGTGCCCCTGCAAAAGTTTGTGGGCGTTGGTGTGCCAGTGGGTGTGATATCGTGCCATCATATAGCGTGCAATAGTTAACTCTCTTTCTCTCTCTCTCTCTCTCTATCTATCTCTCCTGTCTGAGCCACTTCCCATTTGCACTTACAGTTACTTCCTTCCTCTGCTACCCTCTCCCTCTCTCTCTAGTCTCTCTTTCTCTCTCTCTCTGGCACCCTTGCAACCTGCAGGCTGACATTTATTATTGCCAAGGAATTTCCTTTATACAGTGAAACCTAGCAAATGCAACAAATACAAACAACTAGCTCTTAAGAATTCTTATTTACATAATTATAAATTTAAGATATATCAAGAAAGAAAACTAACATCGGCTTGCCCTTGCAGTTTGCAAGTGAATAATATGATAGAATTGGAAATCGAGTTTATCTAAGTGAAAAAAATTCGCATTTATTTATATGGCAATTTTGTCGACAAATCAAAGTAAAAAAAAACCATAACTAAGTCAAAAATACTTTAATTTTAACTCGGATAGCTGCTCTGAGCTAGTTTTTATTAGGTTAATAAATCTGCATTTAAAATTTTAAAAAGTTCAATTTTTTCTTTAAATTTTTGAAAATTTTAACGATGTTACCCCTTATAAAAATTGGAAAAAATTTAACAAATATTTTTTTCTTTTTGAGATGGCTAGATCGATTCGGTTTTTGATGCTGATTAAGAATATATATGATTTATAGGGTCGGAAATGACTCCTTTACATCATTACAAGCATTTAACTCCGCTGTCAAGCCTTTTTTCCGAGTCGACAAAATGCTCTGTTAAATAAACAACAGATTTCAAACTGGGACTTTGACAGTTTTCCAACTTTAGTTTATTTAATTAACAATGGCAACTGCTAACCGATACCTGCTGTATTTAACACAGCCGCCCGTATACATTGTTATAGTTGCCACCCAATGCTGGACGAAAACGGAAGAAAATCAAACTTTAAAACATTTTAGAATTATGTGCTGTCGTTATTTTCAATGTCATTTTCAGTGCAAACGTTGCACTTTGCAGCCGCAATAATGAAATACACAACAGCAGGCGCACACACAAAGAGTTTTTCGTACAAAATTCGTTTTATTTAATTTAAATTCTTTTGACCGGCGGACTGTTAATTTTATGGAAACGTCGCCATAGCCGCCAACGGACGTTGTACAGTAGGAATTCAATCATTTTTACTATTAAAATGTTGAGAAAAAACGTAAATAAATCTCCGTAAATTATTTAGATTTGGAGGAGTATTTCTAAACAGACTTATTTTTAAAGAATTCAGAAAGTTTTAATACCATTTTTGGTAATTATGTTTAAGTATACTTGTTTTTCGAATCGGTCCTGTACAATCAATTATCAGTCAACCACCGAATGAGTAATTTTACACCACTCATAAAACAAATATAAATAAATACTTTAAGCATTTTCATTCTGAATTTTCATTTAATTTCTCTCGTTTCCAAACTGATACAAATTCAATTATTATAAATCTCGCCATAATCAAGATTTATAATTGGTAAAGCCCACAACTCAGATGATCAAAGAAACAAAAGTAGCAATTATCAAAATCGCGTGAGAGGAAAATCTTTTAAACATCTTGAGTAGAGAAAATATACATTACAAGTAATTGTAAAATAATAATCTTTAGTTTGTAAAACGAACACTGAGCCAATTTAGACTTTATTTAATTAACTAGTTAATTTATAAATCTGTTTTATAGCAACAAATGAAATGCTCCTAGGGAGAATTAGGAAATCTAATCAGAGTCAAAAGAACCAAAATTAACTTCGTAGTAAGTCAAAATGTTGCCCTTAAATAAATTTGAATAATTTATGTATAAGAAAAAATAAAAAATTAATAAAATGTAAACTATTTAAGAATTGCAAGTCGTGAATTGTAATCCCCCGTAATCCTAGGGATTGGTATTCTATTCTTTTGAATAAGCTACTTACTTGTCTTGACTTTTGGCTCCACTGTGCGCCGGCAGCGCCGCTTACGTTGACGTCGACGCAGTCGTAGGCGTGGGCGTAGGACGGATAACAATGTGCAGTTAGCTCGCGCTTTGGCGTGTGTGTTTGTTTGCTTTTTGCAACAATTCGCATTATTTCTGCGATTTCTTCCTTTTGTTTGTTATTTTTGACTTTGCTTGCTTGCAGCACTCAAAAAAAAATTATTCGATTATCGGAGGCACGTACACACACCACGCAGAGAGAGAGACACGCGACACTCACGGACACGACACACAGACACCGTGTATACACACACACACGCGTACACTTGTTCACCACAGCGAAGGTTCTGACGTCGTCGACAGCGCCAGCGACTGCGCGGCCGGCAGCGGGTGAGCTTGTGTAACGCAATTTCCTCGCTTTCCCACAGCCTGTGTGTTTGTGTGTGTGATTGTGTGCATTTGTACCAAAAAACAACACAAAAAAATGTCACCTCTAGTTTTCAATTAATCTCTTTATATTGTGTATTAATTTCGGAGAATTTCCACCAATGCACACAAAAATAAAAGAGGTACGCATGGTGTGAAAAAAAAACTAAAGCAAAGAAGAAGCACACACATACACTCTCACACGCACATGTACAGCGCACTCACACAGAGCGGAGAGCGGCACTTATTTATTTTAAAAGAAAATTATTAATGCTAGATTCGCTCGCTTTTCACGTTTATGTATACGCTTTCCTTCGTTTTTTCAGTTTTTTTTTTCTTGCGATTCATTTCCATATTTTCGATTGCTTTCTTTTACTCACAATCGCACTCACACACACACTCATGCACGCTCTGCTGACTTTTTTTTTGTCTTTTTCTACACCTTGCTTCCGTTTTTTATACCTTTCACACTCGCTTCGCACAAAGAGGCGAAATTGAGAATTAAAATTAAAAAAAAAAATAAATAAATAAAAAGGGGAAAACCGAGGAAAACTCCCGTATGTTGCGGCACTTTTCTTTCGGTGTTTTTTTTTTTTTTTTTTTTTTTGTATTTTGTTTCGCACGAGAATTTTTCGTTGGCACTTTTTGCTACGTCTTGCTTAGCACGCTGGTTTAGCGCCACCTCCGTTTTCAACTCCGTGTTCTCGTTCTAATTACTTTTACTTTACTTAACTTACAACGCGTGCGTTTCAATATTTCTTTTTTTTCGGTTTTATCGGTTTTTTTTTTTTGGCACTTTGCACTCTGGCGTTCTCTCGCTCTCTCCGACTCGCCCCCTCTCACTCGCTCTGACGGTTCTCTGGGTTATTCGTGATTTTTCTTCCTTTTGCTTGGTTTCTTTTTGTTCTTTTTTCTTTTGCGGACAACAAAAAAAAGATCTATACATTTTGTTGGTAAAATGATTATTTATCGGTATCGGAGGCGAAACAAATCGACTAATGGCGGCCCGCTATGTATATACACATACATATATATCTCTGAACTGAGCGTGTGTATGCGTGTACACTGCAACAACAACAGCACTCACTAACAGAAGCAGCAACAACAACGAGCACACGGCAGCTACTTACACTTTCACTAAAAAACGAAAAAATAATATACATATAGTGCACCGCGCGATCTCTTGCTTCGTGTTTTGTTGGCAACTACAAATGCGCTTTAATTGCCCAACGCGAGAACATTGCACGATAATTAGACGGGTTATTCGATTGAGTTTTGTAGGCGTACGTTTTTTTTCGGCCGAATTTGCCTCAGCTTCTGTTTCTCTTTCACTGCTGCTTCGCAATCGGTTTCAGCGTTGCCAGGTTATGACTGAGCAAAAATACCGCGAATATTTCACACTTTGCGGCATCTGGGCACACTAAAAGTCTGGCAACGCTGGTTGCACGAGATCACAAGTCTGGCATTACTGTTAGGCGCGCACCGAGCAAGTTTTATTTTCCACCTCGCCACAATTAAAAATAAAACACACGATTGCTTTGTTTTTACCACTTTATAACATATTGCCCTATAATTGATTTAATATTTATAAATATTGTATAATAACGTATGTATGCGTCGTAAAATCTTGGTAAAGTTCAACATCTTATAAGTACGCGGAAACAAAGTAAACAAGGAGACAAACACACAATTGGAGTATACGGGAAATACAAGGTGAAAAATAATAATAATACGGTGTAAGGAGTGTCGCCACGCGGGGGAATTGGGACGGGAATTGGAACTGGGTTTCCTTTTGGCCAAACAACGAACAAACAACGAGCGAACGAACAAGAGGCGGATAATTCTTAGTAGGGGATCTGGTTCTGGTAGTACTGGATCATGTCGTAGGTACGCGTGCGGAAGTTCTGATACGAATTGCGGATGACGGACAGCATGTGGGCAGCGGCCTCCTTGTTATTCTTGGTGGCCACAAATCGCTGCTTCAGCAGATTAATCGTCTGCCCCCGGAAGCATGGCAGTCCGGTGTCCAGCATCAACGATACGAGCGACACAATGGCATCCTGATACGGCCGGACGGCGAGGAAGGCCTGGACGCACAGCTCGCAGAACCATTTAAAGGCAGGCGAGTCCATTTTGCCGCCCATGATCATAACCATTTCGTCCGTGAGCTTCATGTCCGGCTCGAAGCCGATATTGCCGCCCGGCGATGACTCGAACATAAAGCCAAAATCTGCGAGAGAACAGAGATAATAAAACTGCAGAAGAATCTCAATATAGTGGGAGTAGTACCTATGTGTATGATGTGGCCGTCCTTGTCGATCATTATGTTGCCGTTGTGCCTATCCTTGATCTGCAGCAAATAGCCAATGAGCGAGTACGCTGCCATCGACTTGACAAAGTTCGCTCGCGCCGCCTGGAACTCCTTGGAGCTCTCGTCTCCATACTGATGCTGGAAATACTCGGACAGGCCACTGTCCGTCTGCCGGCCAAGCTGGTCTCTCGACTTGGCATTCGGTACGCACTCAATAACGCCACACTGCAAGGCATTGGAGATTAAGAACTGAGGATACCAATCCGAGTAAGCTGTAGGCACTTACCCCTGGAGCGGTGGCCACCACGCGATAGGGGAACAGGAACAGGTCGAGCCCCACCTGCTGGAAGATGTTCTTGAAGATGGTGATCACCTGGAGGGCCAGCATATCCTGCCGTACATCGTCGCCCACCTTAAAGATGGCAGCCTGCCAAGACTCCACACCCAACGTCATTTTGGCATCCTCCTGGGAGTTCTACAACAAAGCAAGAGTTCAAGTTTAAGGACAAGATATAGATATTATCAGGAGAAGCTTACCGGATTATTGGACACCTCCATGGCTCGTGTTTCTAGCTCCGTGATGCCGCAACGATACACCCGGAAACGTGCCAAATACGGCGCCTTGGCTGCACTCTGCATGGGCGTGCCGCTGCTGTAGTCAATGTCCAGGACCATGGCCTCCGGATTCGAGGGTAGATAGCAACCGCCTTGAACTTTAATCCGACTCAGCGCCGCCAAGCAGGCGTTCTTCCGCTCAATGCCCTTGGGGAAGGAACGGATCTCACCCGAAACGGCCGTAATCTTGCCAAAGAAGTCGAATTCTCGCTCGTAGAATCTCTTGGCAGCGCCCGAGAACGAGGCTATAATGCTCTGCGACAGCTGATCCAATGCCTCGTACAGATTGGGATCCCTGTGCTGCTGGTCCTCATCCATGTACATGTTCGTCTGCATGTTCCAGATCAGCTGATGGGCCACTATCTGCGATCTTCGCGATATATTCTTAATGAACTCCACCACATAGCCCATGGTATCGTGCCGGAGTGCCTGCACCAGTTGCGGTATGTACGGCAGAACCGACTCCGCCGGATATGAGGACAGGGTCTTCACGGCATACTGTGCCGTCAGCGGATGCGATGGATACTGACGCGAGAAGTAGGCCAACGCCTGGATGGGCGTAACCGGTGACCAGGAGAGTATATACACAAGATCAGGACTCTCCTGCAGCAGGTTCTTGGTGGTGCACAGGTACTTGAGTGCCTCCGGAATGTGGCAGACGGCAATGGGATCGGAGCAGACGAGACGAGAGACCTCCTCGTCAATAATCTCGGCGTTCTTGATGCGCTGCGGCAGGAAGACGGCCAGAGCAGGATTGTAGCACCAGGCGAGGCGGGCATAGTCACGCCAAACGTTAGGCTTGTACGGCCGGGTACGCCACTCGGTGATCTGTTCCTCGCCTAGAGGAAAGAGAAAAGGATTTTAGAGTTCATGACAAATCACAGATAAAGAGGGAGCAAGATATTTACCTGGCACTGTGAGGTCTGGAAGGCTGTTGGGATTGTACCATGTGATAAGGAACTCCAGCTCTACGGCCAGCAGTTCCAGGATAAGGTTGCGCTTCTTCATGTAATCTTTGTCGTACGAATCCTTCTGATACTGCAGCCTCTTGGAGCGATTCGAGCGCTTCGACAGCGTCGACGTCGAGTGTGGAATCGTGTTGTACCAGCCGCTGTTGCTTCCGCCACCAGCGCCGCCCATGGCCATGCCCATGCCGACGGCATTGCCGCTGGTGCTCATGGATCGGCCATAGTCTGAGGCAATGCCACCGCCGCCGCTGATCAGGGAAGCCGTCTCCGGATTGGCACGCACGGCCAGCATTTGCGTGGAACTGACGGAGGCATTAGTCAGGTCATAGTCGCCCACCTCGGAGGTGACCAGGTGCTTCTTCTCGCTGCGCATAGTCTGCCAGAACTTGAGCAGTATCAGTATATCCTCGAGGAGCTGCTCCCTGCTTTGGTTCGGACACGTGGGCGGTCCGCAGAAATAGTCCAAGGCATTCGAGTAGATCCGCTCGCGTAAGATGTTGCGCGCCAGAGACTTGGGTATGGTGTTGCCTTGGAGCAGCGACAGGCCGCACTGCAGCAGTTTGAACCGACAGCCGACCGTGGAGACCTGCCGATTCTGTCGGCTGCTCTTCAGTATGGGAAGACAGCGATGGAGCAGCAGACAGAACATCTCCACCTTGTCGCGGTTGCAATACTTGGCCGTGTCCACCATTTCGGAGAGTAGCTGCAGCCAGATGAGATGCGGTGCGATCAGGATTGGCTTGCTCACAAGCTTGCAGCCTTCGTAGGCAGCCAATGGATGGGTGACTTCCGTTTCCCAGGCAAACAGTCCCATTCGCTTTTCGAACGTAGTCTGCCAGGCACTGACCATCTCTTGGATGAAGCACAGCTCCAGATCCTGGCGAGCCGTTAGCACCCATTGCCAGCACTCCACCGCCGTTTCCATGGCCGATTCGGTAAACAGCTCCAGCTGCGAACTTGCCACCGCATGCAGCAGCTTCCGATCGATTTCCGAGCAGATGATGAGGTAGGCGGTGGCTCGCCACAGGGCTCCTCGATGCCGGGCATCACTCTTCTCCGAGCACGCCTCCCACACATCGCTGACCAGCCGATCGGCAAGTCCGGCCTTGTCTCGCTCACTCAGCACGGAGAGCAGGCCGCTGATCTCACCGGCATACTTGCTGCGCAGACACAGAACCGACACGAAGCGCGGTGTGTCCGAGTTGACGCAACTGGGTCGCTTGCTGAGCGAACCCGCAGCCGTGCCGGGATGCATGGCACTGCTGCTGACAACCGAATCGAAGGCTAGCGCCAGGCCGCTGTGGTGGGCCAGCACGGGTGTTGGTATCTGATTGGGGTACTCTTGAAGATGCGAACGCGTCGATCTGGGTGCCCATTTCATCGCCTCATTTACAATGCCCTGACACCGATCGGCAAAGTCCTTCAGGCGCAACTCTCTTGCAGGCAAAGAGTCCATCAGTTGCAGGGTATACGGCGTAGAGACCACACGCAATGTCGGTGTCTCCTCGTTGGGATCCAGGCTGAGGGAGTAGGCCAGCAGCTGGAGAATGTCCAGCATGCACCAGAGGACGCGGCGGTTCCAAAGCAAGTGAGGGAATCGATCCACCAGAAACGACAGATACTGATCGGCCACCACCTGGATGGGCTTGTGGATATGATTGAAGTAGACCAGCAGCAGCGTTGCCTGCGACTCCAGCACCTTTTCCCGGATCTCGTCGTGGGCATACAACACATTGCGGAACTTTTCAAAGACCTGGTCGGCCACGCTGTCAAGTAGGAAAATTAAGAAGGGCATTAGATACACTGGAAGCTAGATTTTCGCTATCATTTTACCACTTGACACACTGCCAGATGCCCGTCTTGTCCCGCTGCAGAGCTGTATCGCAGAGATAGCTCATGATCGGCTCCAGACTTGGCTCGTCGGCGTTCTCCACGCGCAGCATTTCCAGCCAATAGACGCTCAACAGGTAAGTGCACTGGGCAAAGGTTAGCTTATTGATGGCCGTGGCCACGTTATCCGTGGAATGCTCGAGCAGCACAAGGATCTGGCTGCGCAGCTCGTTCACCGAATCACTCTTGATGGCCAGCGTGTAGTTCAGCTCTCGCATGTCCGACTTGTGGGCAGTCTGCGAGATGAGAAGCGGCGACTTGGCTGCTATTTGCTGGACGCCTTGATACCAATCGGCAGGCCACAGGCGGGCATTGGTGAAGCCCATGACGACACAGTAGGCCCAAAAGTCCTTGAAGAGCTTGTGTAGACGCTGGCGGGGATTCTTGATCGGCGGAAGGCGGCGCACCAGTACCGCAATAACCGGTATTAGCATGCCCAGATTACCGGCCCGGGAGCTGGCCTTCTGGGCGCCCGGTGTATTGTCGTAGCTGCGCTCGCCATCCAATCCGATCTGGACGAATAGCTCCAGCAGCTTGCCCAGCAGCTCTAGCATCTCGGCATCGCCCTGTATGTTGGCAGCAATATTGCCCAAGGCATTTACCACCGCATCGGAGACATGATGGAACTGCTTCCTGTGCTCCGGGTCTGAGGTGTACGCCAGCGAAGCTGATTGCACTGTCACACGGGAGAACATCTTCATGATCTCGTCAAAGACATGCGTCTCGCACTGCGAGATGATCATGCAACCCAGTTGGTCCACAATCAAGGCATTCTGCTCAGAGGGAACCTTGCAGAAGCGCTGGATAAAGAACTGCAGGATGTTCTGAGTTGTCTTCGAGGTATCCTTTAGCGCCACAGCCACATGACCCAGCATTACAATGATGTTTAGGCTCACCAGGTTTGATTCGCTGTCCGGAAAGGATAAATAAGTTTAAAATTATGAAAATATTTATGAAACACAAACACTCACCTCTCTGACTTCTCGGCAGTGAACAGACGATTGGATACATTGGCCACCAGAGCTGGAACACAGAACTGATCCAAGGTATGAGCCGCTCTCAGGGCAATGGACAAATTCTCGATGGCTGCATCTCGTAGGGCCTCGAAGGCGGCATGACCACTACGTCCAGTGCTGCTGCTGCTGTTCGGCGCCTTTCCGGTACCATTATCCCCGAAGATATCGACGACAGCCCGTGAATCTGAATGCTGTACCACAATCTTGAACGGCGTCAGCTCCTTCTCCTTCTTTTGCTGGGCCAACGTCTGCATGGCATGGGCATGCAGCTTGCCCAGAATGGGACTGGGATCCACAAGGAAGTCACGTAGATAGGATATCGAAGTGCCTGCTATATTGGGGAACTTCTGGGCCAGCTTGCCCAACCCCTCCAGGCACACCATCAGCAGCGGCATGTGATCCATCACGATCTTGTGGCTGAGCACCAGGTTGAGCTTCTGGGACAATCGACCGCACAGCTTATCCGCCTCTGGATTGGGTTGGAGGAAGGAGTAAAAGCAAGTAGTTAATGTATTTATTTGTTGCAATTTCATTTTTCATTATGCAAACAAGGGAACGAGGAACCAATAATTAAGAATTAATCTGGGATGCGCAGGATGTGGATCTGGTGGTGGATCATCATGTTGCAACATGCAGCGAACATAGGCCAGGCAAAATATATTAACAATAATAATAATAATAATAGGCCACAAAACAGAACAAAGAGCTTCACTGTTTAAGAAGGTGAAAGGGAGTTCATAGTAATTTCTTAAATATATATCTTCCAATATACACAAATATTGTTTTTCCACCTTTCTTAAACATTCAGTTTTGTGGCTATATATGATATAGAAAAAAATCGAAACTAGGACAATAACACTGCTTCTCTTGACCTTTCTTCAATAAAAATTGCAAGCCATTCTGCAGGGATGGCACATTATAGTCGACGTCAACTGAACAATATTCCGGGTTCCGGCCACCAAAAAACACAAAATTACAAACAAAAATAAACTATAAGAAACTAAAAGGAAATTAAAGAAAAAATAACTCAAAAATTATTTGACCAAAAAAGAGAGAGATAGAGAGTGAGACAGACAGAGAGAGAGAGACAGAGATTGTTAAAAAAAAACACTAGTTTTTAAATCAATTTGTTTTTAAAATTCGATTTCCTTATTTAGCTTCAACAGACGAGTCGATTTGGCCACGTTCTTCTCCACTTTTCTAAGCTAACTAGTAAGTGTGTCAAAGATTTAAGGTAAATCTGTAAAATAATTAAAGTTTTCAATATTTGTGTTTGGGAAAATCTATTTTAAATCGATAGGCTTATCTGTTTTTTAAATTCTAATGAAAGGGACTCTTTCAGATCTTTGAAATTTGTACTTATGCGATTTTTTAACGACTGAATATCAGATTGTAAGTTAATTAGTCCTTTTATATTCTGAAGAACGTTTAAAAAATGAACTTTTCAATTAAAAAACCATATTTAAAAGAGACCTATAAAGTAAGCTCTAGGTCAGGTTATACCTAAGCCAATTGCAAATTAATTAGGCAAAATTCTCAGCTTATTAATTAATATAGTAACTTTCGTACATGTTCTTTCCTATAGTCTATATATATCTCATTCTCTCTCTGTCTTTTGCTCCCTCTGCAATAATTCATAAATTATATATCTTTTGCTGCTTTTTGACATTTTGCATTATTGCTTTTTTGCATTATTGCCATTTGGTTATAGCGCTGAGCTGGAATTTAAAGATCTGTGATCTCTGTGAGCACAACAGGCTCTTCGCTTACCCGTCTCATCGCGTATGGCCCAAACCAGTAGGTCCACACAGGCTGCGTTCGCCATAACATTGACCTTGTACTTGTTGACCACAGCAATGCCGTTCTCCTCGCGCCGCTCCCGCTCCTGGTCCTGCTGCTTATTCTGGAGCTCCGTCTGCCCGTTGAGGAAAAGCCGCTTGACGAACTCCTGCACATCCTTGGTGAACGGTGTCGGCAAGTCCACTTGATGCTGCAGCAACTCTCGCAGCAAGGTGACCAGCACCAGGTTCAACGTCTCCGAGAAGCTCTTGTAGCAGTAACCCTTGATCTGGTGCAGCGAAAAGATGTCGCTGGCCTGCTCGTCCAAGTGCTCTAACGTGTCCTTGGTGAGCAGTTTCTTGGACACCGCGAATATGGTCTGCAGATGCTGGATGGGAAACGGTGGCACTCGGTACAGAGGCCTGGGACCGGCCTTCGTTGGCGATTCACAGACGCGCATGTTCGGGAACTGGTTGAAGCTGGAGCCGTAACGTGTGAAGAAATGTGTCCGCGGATCATACGGCACCGAGAAGTAGCTGTGCAGCGACGGCTTGTGTTTCCCCGTCGTGTATCGATGGCGTCCATCGTCGTGTTGTCCATGGCTCTGGGCCTGCGCCTGGGCCAGGCTGCCGGACATCGAACGGGGTATTATGGGTCGGAATTGATGTGTGGCCGCCAGGCGTTCGCTGCTGCTAAATGATCCACCGCAGGTGCCGCTGGCACTGCTGCTGGAACCACCATTGCCATCGCGACCCCAACCGCGCTGGATGGGCAGCAGCTCTGGCGGAAAGATGCGACACAACAGCGGTGGATCGTTGCTGGCATAGCGACCCATCGATCGTGCCAAGCCAAAGAGCAGCGGCACTGTTGCCTTGCACAATATGATGGGAGGCGGTGCAGAGCTGCTGTCCCTGCTGGACTTGACAATGTTGGCCAGGGCCCCGAGGGTCTCCACCTGGTTGAGAATGATCTCTTCGCGGGAGTCGGGACATTTGGCTGCGATATCCGAGAGCAGGGTGTTTAGACAGAAGCTGAACTTCTCCGCCGAGGGAATGCGAACTCCTGTAAGTAAATAGATAATTAACATATTTATAATAACTAATAATATTATTATTTAACATTAAGCCGTTTCCTTATTAGGTTTTGCACCTTATAAAGTTCCCAACCAAGTCTAAAAAGACCTAAAATATACCCAAGTCCTTGCTTTGATTCTCTGTCAAAGTGACAGCTTACGTGGAACATTTCGTATTAAAAACTTAACAACTATAGGGAAACGTACGCTCGATTTTGCCGCTTCGGGCATCATCAATCCAGACGGCCTTTGGCAAACATTTGGCCAATCGCAGCAAATAGGGCACGATCTGGGATTCGTGCTGGCAGCCACCTTCCAGGAAGTATATGCCCAAAGCAATAACCGCATCCTGGGCCCGGGTGTCCAAGCAAAAGACACCAGCTGCATTCTCCTGCGGGCAATACCGGAAAAGGGTCTGAACCTGCAAAGAAAAGACGGTTAGAGTGGAATTCGAATCGTCAAGTAAGTAATGTTTTATCATTTTTGGAGCATATAATTTATCTTTAACTTATGGTAAACTTGCATCGAGTATTGCAATTCAAAAATAAAGTTTTAAAGACTGTTCTCTAGAGACAATTTAACAAAGAAAAATCGTACAATATTTTTACAACTGAACACTGTGTCTAAGATCACTTTTGTTTCATTAATTTTCACATTACATTTAATAATTTTTAGAAATCATATGTTAGGATTTAAATTTTTTAAAGTAGTAGTTGGTTTATATTTCAAACTATAGGTGATCGCGATGATTAATATTTTGTGGCTAATTCAATAACACAAAGATAACATTTTGGAACTGAAAACATTGAACGAATTATTGGGCTTCCAAGCGGGCTACATCATCACTAGCCAGCCCCACACCGTCACCGTATCTCTGGGGTGGCACCCACACACGCATGTCTGTTTTTCTTGTTTTTTTTTTTTTTTTATGGTCGCCCCCCGTTCAAGGTCGTGCGAAAAAGTCGATGATTGCCACGGCCTGGCACTTCCGCTGAATGCATGGGCCCGCTGGTCTGGATCGTACCTTCTCCCAGGGCGTCGGTTGGATTCCGGCCAGAACGCGAGCCAGGCACAGTACCGTACGCTGGTACGTGTATTTATCCGAGGCGGTCATCGTCATAGTTGCAACCGCTCTGCAACGCTCCGCAACCTACGCCAGCAACTCCTGGTTGCTTGTTCGTCGTTCCTGGTCGCTGTTCGCCTGTGCGTGTTATTTGGTGTCCAAATGGGTTCGCTAGGCGTTCGTCATTATCGTTAGTTCGCTTGCGGATCGGTTTTTTTAGTTTTTATTTTCTATTTTGTTGTCAGCAAGTGTGACCGTTTGGCCCAGCTGCGATTAGTCAACTGGTTCGATTGTCCAATTAATCGGTTATCGTTGGCGGGTATCGCAACTAGTTCCGTCTGTTATTTTAAATTATTTCAATATTTGCATTTAAAATTTAAATTAATTTAAATTAAAGATCTTAAATACATAAATTAAATAGATAAATGAAATGGTAATCTTTACCACATTATTGGGACTTTAAGTAATGATAGTAGAATAATAATAGGTCTTTCTTAAATGACTTTGTTGAAGGCCTTGCTTTTAAAAATTCTCTTGCTTATTTGCACCTAACGTGAACTTAAGCTTTATTATTTTTAATTGTAGATATTTATACAAAATAAGAATAATAATGAAGCCTGAAAACCACTATGACCCCCTCTAGAAATGGTGCGCAAACAATATTTGATTAAATTAGCCATTACATTGGCGCTTATCGCTCTTCCCATAACTATAATGGGAATTACTGCCGGCTTTAAGCACGAGGATCTCAAATTCAAGACAATGCTGGCCTGCATGTTGACGGCACTGCTGTTTCAGTACTTGGTCGGTGACCCGGTTCGGTTCGCTATCCTATCAATCGACGAAGCTCTCTGGCCATCACGTATCTACATTCCACCACGGTTGAAGAAGCCAGACAGCATCAACCGGGTCGATTTCCTCAAGCAACGACTGGCCAGCCAGCGGAGGAATCTGGTCATATCCTCCCGGTACCGCAACTGGGCGTTCAATGAGGAATATAAGTTAATTGCACAGGATTTGCTCATCTACGGCCCGTACTTCATCTGCCTAATGATCATGGTCCTGATGTCGCGGGACGAGACGCAGTATCACAACACCCGTGGCATCCGGAGCCTCTTTTGGAACAATCACACGGATTACTATGGCCTGAAGGAGGTGTACTTTCTCAATCAACTATACGATTTTATCGAGTCCACACTGGTCATTGCCTTCAATGCCAACTCGAGCAGGTATCTTGTCCCTGGTTGGGTGCACGCGGAACAGACGGTGATGCTGGGAGTGATTAGATTGCGACAGTTGCTGGTACTAGATCCCAAATTTGACTGGCTTGGGCCAACGTTCTCCGAGATGTACTATTTGCCCAATTGGACCCTGCCCTATCGTCGGCTCCACTATGCGAAGAAATATTGGCGCACTTATGAGCCCTGGATTCCCTTTACGGATAACTTCAAGTACCTCGACCGTGTCCTCATGAATTTTGACCATGTGGGATACCTTCATAGATATCCAGAGCTCGTCGGGTATGTGAGTCTGCTGGCCAGGAGTGTGCCCAACAACATGAAGGTGGGTAACCTTTATCTACTCGCGTTTTGATTTATTTTTATATTGATATTAATATTAAAATGATATCTGAAAAGCAACTACTCACTCTAACCCCAATATGCTTAGATCTTGGACTTTCTTATCGAAAACCATTGGCTGACCATGAATACATCGGCGGTGTTCTTAGACTTCACACTTTACAATGTGGACGTAAATCTTTTCACCATTTGCACCCTGCGGATTGAGAAGACCCCATTCGGTCCGGTAGTGCCACATATGGAAGTGGACAGTTTGAGGCTGCTGGAGGAAACGGATCAGAGATCATACACCTCGCTGATCTTCATACTTATCTATGCTGTGGTCCTGATCCAATTCGCACAGTCGCTGGTACTCAAGATGTGGTATGAGCCGCGGCTGCTGAAGGACGTTTGGAACATGTTGGACATAATCATCCTGGTGCTCAATGTGATTGTCATTGTGCTGGTGCTGGCAGGCGAGTGGCTCGTTAACCACATGCTTGTGAAGGTGGCCGGAAGCAGTAAGATGGATTTCATTGACTTCCGTGTCCCGTCACGTCTATACCAGTTGTGCGTTGTAATGGTTGGCTTCCTCATCTGCACCACCACGCTCCGGCTGTGGCGAGTGCTGCAGTTCTCCAGCATGTTCAAGCTCTTCACCCGGAGCTTGTTTCTGGCACGGGCGGGCATGATCAGCACGGCAATGGTGATCGTCTTGTTCATTATGGGATACGGCTTTGCGGTGGTGATCATAAATGGGAATAACAGCGAACACTTCAATCGTGTTGTAAAGGCTATAGTCATGTGCATGTGCTTTGCCTTTGGGTTTAGCAACCAGGTGCGGCCCTCGGAACTATTCCATGGCGGCATGGTGCTGGGTATTATCCTCTACGCCATCTTGGCCTTCGTCGTGGCCGTTCTTCTGATGAACGTGTTTGCGTCGCTGATCAATGACTTCTTTATCATGTCCAAGACAATGCGCGATGCTGAACCCGAGTATGGCATCAACTTCTTTCAGTTCCTGCGGGTCGAGTATGCAACCTTGTTCGAGTACTTCCTCCGTCTGCCCTGCTTCCGGGGTCGCTACGCCAGGAACAAGCGAACGGTGGCAGAGAATGTGAAGCGGAAGCTCGATTCGATGGATGCCAATCGGGAGATGCGGCAGCGCAAGTTTTGGGGAGATCAAATAATGCATGAGAAGAAATCAGAGGAAATAGAGACAATTAATTATCATGATCGTGGCGAGAAGCTTATAAAAGTGGGCAAGCTCCTATCCGACCAGCTAAAACTACTCGAAATCCTCATGTTCGATGACGTTGATGCGGACCTTTTGCAGGATGATGATTATGATCTCGATGTGCAGGATCCAAAACAGAAAAAGAAGTGTTGCCAGCGCTCCAAGTCAAAGTCAAAGTCCAAGGATCAAACGAAAGAACCACGTGAAGCCCAGGTCTAAACTTCATCGATTAAGTTTAATTTATTCTTAGAGTTCATTTAAAGTTCAAACTAAACCCTGGGAAGTGTAATCTATCTAAGGGCTATGATACAACATTTAATTATTCATTTACCTTGTTAAAGCTGCTTTTCAAATGGAACAGAATTATGACTCCACTCTCTTTAATTTCCTTAGACGATTCCTTCCCATATATAGTATATAAAGAATCCTGGCTTCTGGCACAGGATTTGGAGCATTTTAAGTGGCAAGTCCGCTGGAATACTTCGTTTGTGTGTGTGTGTGTTGGGCGGGCTGCTGTTGTAGTTACACTAAACTTAGTCCTACTATCCTACTTAGTCTTTGGCTCAAGCGTCACATGGGCGGTGGTCTCGGCTCATCCTCCTTAGCCTAGTGATCGGCGGTGGCCTTCTTGACATGACGCTGACGCGGCTTGCCTCCGCCGCTGCCGGACTTTACCATCACCAGATCATCGGCATCCGAAGTATCATTGAGCGGATCACCGCCCACGTCCGCTATATCGGACTTGTCGTCCGCATATGCAACTAGATCGTCATCGCGCAGGCTGCTGGCGCTGGAGAGGATCACGCTGCCGGCGGCACTGCCGGGCTGCAGCGTATTCGTGAGACGGGCGTACTTGATTTGCAGGCTGTGCAGCCAGCTGGCGTCGGACCAGTGGTACCAGCTGAGCAGAAAGATGACCAGTATAAAGAACAGATTGGTGCTAATGGCTGGAAGACAGGACAGGAAAAAGGATTAGCGGCTGTTTACCATGCAGCAGGGAGTCAGGATTAAGGTCAACATACCCACTATGGCCGACAGGACGGGCCAGTTGAACATGATGTACCGCAGCCCGGTAAAATCAGCCACAATATGCAGCGTAACCGTATAGAACTGTATCTTCTGTGACTGTATCTCCACATAGACATCGGTGATAGGATGCTGACGCTCCTCCAGATATCGCGAGAATATCTCTACTGGCACCTGCTGGAACTCCTCCTTCCAGCCCAGCACATACAGTGGACTGAGCGCCCACGTCGAGATCATGCGGATCAGTGGCGAACGGTAGCGCATCATGGCCGAGCGACAGGAGTGACCCCGCAGCATCGAATCATAGTCCCTCATCTCGGCGCATACCATAAACATGCCTAGCTCCAGGTTCTGCGGTGATTCCGGCATATCTATGTTCACGATCACCTTGTACGCCTGGCCCACCATCAGCAGCTGTTGCTTCTTCGTCAGCGAGACGTGGGCATGCGGAAAGGTGCAGGGTGTGCTCGTCTCCAGGCAGGTTCTACGTGTGTGGAGGAAGGAAATTTAAGTGGTCAGATAACTGTGGTCATGACACCATTGCCCGAAATGCAATAATCAAACTGAAACCCCTGACAGTTGGCCCGATTATGGCTATTTTTATGGGAGCAGTCGTTAAGATAAGCCCACATTGTATGGGAAAGCTAATTAAGCCATGGTTGGGCACCTAGTTTCATGATTGGAACACATGGAATACAATTCTCTTAATGCCAGAAACAGGGAGAAAGAGAGATTACTAACTAAACTTTCAGTATAAATATCTAAAAAAAAAAACATGATAAATTAGCAATTTCACGCAAATTTCATGGTTAATCCTGCCCAGAACTTCACCCAGTCAGTACTCACTTGAACTGCATGTGGACGGGTCGTGTGTGCGAAATGGCCGGCATGTAGATGTAATAGAAGGCGGCGTACATGAAGACTGCCAGCCAGATGATGAGCACCACGGCGAAGGCGATGAGGCCCAGGCGAAGGACCAGCTCCCGTACGGTGCCAACCTTCTCGTCCGCCTTGCTGCGCACCCGATCGTACACGTTCCAGCCGAGGTTTAAGGCCGGGCGGACAAAGAAACGCCGCCCCAGGCCGAGTGGGTCCAGGCAGAAGACCACGAAGCGCAGCAGGAAGTTCATCGTGACGTCGTCGTCGTCGTCGGTGTTAAGTGTGGGAAGTTGCAACTGAATCCCCCGGCGACTAAACAGCAATTAAGTAAGCTTAATACTTCGCGTTTTGTGTGGTTGTCGATTCCTTATCAAAGCGCCGCCGATTGCTTATCGACTTCGATAGTGGGGACTCGGACTCCGGTTGGCTTTCCGCTCTGCTCTCTGCGCCCCGGAGATTTGCATAGTATTCCTTCGCTGCTCCTATCTTCCCTATCGGCGTCTGATTCATATATATAGCAGCTCCAAACCACTCACAAACGATCCAGACGTTGTACCGGCTCAAAGGTCAAAGCCACAAGCGATTTCGCAGGCGTTTATTTCCAATTCCCGGTTTCTGTGAGACGATAGAAGAAGAAGAATTACACTGGTCAGCAAGCAGCCGATCCTCTGTAAGGGGCGGACTGTTAACGTAAATATTTAATTTACATTTTTTATATAGAAATATCAAACTTGTTGCACACTTTGGCATGAAAATGTAAAATACTATATTACAATAATTATAATAATACACCAAATTCCAATATTTAAGCTTGAGTTTAAGTATTAACTTTGGAACTTGTTGCACAGTTTACACTGTTAAATAGTGTAGGCTGTTAACCGCCAATCAGCTGTTCTCAGTCATCGATAACCGATAGCCAAACCCGATACGCGCCTTCCGATTGTTTTCATTGTTTGTGTACGCGTTCTTCATACATACATATGTGTTTATAGTTTTTAAAGCAAAGTTTTAGAGAGTTATTAACTAAACTTAGCTTGAATCGAGAAGTCCTTAGGCCAGTGCGTATTACTGCAGATGTAGGGCGTGGAAAAAAACGAGTGAAATAAGTGCAAGAAAGGGGGGACCAGCACAGCCACGAATTCCTGGCAAAGAAGCGGAGAAAATTAAAGTTATTAATATAAAATAAAAGGAAACGCCAAGGATGAGCAACTACAGGTATCAGGGAGGCGGCGGCGGTGGAGGTGTCGGTGGCGTGGGCGTGATAGGTGGTCGCGGATACAGCGGGATCGAGGTGCGCGACATGCATCCACATCACTTCACATACGTGAGCCAGTTCGTCAAGTATATGATCTTCCTGCTGAACTTTGTGTTCTGGCTGTTTGGCGGCCTGCTCCTGGGCATCGGCATCTATGCGTTCAAGGACAAATGGGAGGAGGCAAACGGCTGGGTGCGCCTGGAGACCATTTACGATGTGATCTTTAACATCTCCCTGGTGATGATAATCGCCGGCATGGTCATCTTCCTCGTTAGCTTCTCCGGCTGCCTGGGCGCCCTGCGGGAGAACACGTTCCTGTTGAAGCTCTACTCCATGTGCTTGCTGCTCTTCTTCCTCATGGAGATGGCCATAGGTGAGTCATCTGCCAACTGGCATCTGGTTTCCATTTGTAATAACACTTTCTCCTCTCGAGCAGCTATCATTTGCTTCGTGTTCCCACAATATATGAACTCATTCCTGGAGAAACAGTTCACCGACAAGATTATCCATTCATATCGCGACGATCCGGACTTGCAGAACTTTATCGACTTTGCCCAACAAGAGTTTAAGTGCTGTGGCCTCAGCAATGCCGGATATCAGGATTGGAGTGAGTTTAATCTGGGTTCCATTAAAGATCTTATAAAAACAAGAAAGAAAAGAAAAGGCAATTCAAAGGGATGGACAGTATACATCTTGTTCTTATAAGGTCTTTGGTTTTACACACTGAAAGGCCTTAGTTTAATCTTTTAAATGGAGGCTGGTAAACTTGTTTTGATTAGGATTTCAGAGAAAACAAATACGCCTTTAAATTAGTTTTTTGCTGCTGATAAAAGAAAAGCTATTTACTCTCTAAATACAGAAAAAAAAAGCTTTCAGCTGCTGTATGTTTATCAGGAAACCAGAAAAAACTGAAGCCCAAAATGTGTGTTTATTAATGTTTCTGTAGATTTCTAAAGCTAAATAGTTATTGATTTTTATAACTGATGGAAACCAAGCAAATTGTTCTTTTGAAATCATAGTAATCGCTAAAGATTTACAATCAATTTAATAACTGAATCTCAATTTGCAGGCAAAAATGAGTACTTCAACTGCAGCTCGCCGTCGGTGGAGAAGTGTGGTGTGCCCTACAGCTGCTGCATCAATGCCACCGATATATCCTCCGGCCTGGTGAACATCATGTGTGGCTATGGCGTCCAGGAGACGCCAGTGCCGGAGGCCAGAAAACGCATTTGGACCAGCGGCTGCATCGAAATCGTACGCGTGTGGGCCGAACGCAATCTGTATGTAATAGCTGGCATCGCTCTGGGGATCGCCCTAGTCCAGCTGTTGGTCATCTATCTGGCCAAGACACTGGAGGGTCAAATTGAGTTGCAGAAGCTGCGCTGGTCGGCGTGAGATCCGGGCCAGCCCGAATTTTACGGGCCCTACGACTATCAGCCGTAAATGGTGACCTCCTGTCCCTTTCCCTTTCTGTATATTATTAACCCGTGAATACCGCTCACCTGCCGCCACAAGACTGTCGAAAATTCAATAGGGCATTTAATAATGAAAATAGTGAAGCCAAAGTATTTAACGTTAGATATTTCTGCATTTCAAACACTCAAGAAAAGGCACTTTTCGACACTTGATTGTTTTTTAAAGTACGTGAGCGTTATTCATAAATATTTTCGTGTTTACTTTAACGTTACTTTAGTATCGTGCAATATTCATTTTGACCTCCCCATATCCAACAAACAAAAGCAATGAACAAAGCTATTCTTAATGAGATAATTCCATTTGCCGACTCAGCTTTGAATCTTTAGTTACTCCAATATTTACGAATGCAGGGCTGCCTCAGAAATCGCTATGCATTTAAGACGAACTTTTAATTATGTCCAAGAGATCTGTATTTAAGGGCCCAAATACAATGTAAGACGTAGAAATTTTGTAGCCAGCGATTTCTGTGGCTTCAAAGCCTATCTCAATCCCCATAATCGTTGAATACTCTCATCTCAATCCGACCAAAAATCGCCATATATACATATACATATATATAAGGTTTGGCCAGTGAATATTCTTGCGAAAATCTCAATGTTGTATAGCCACAAAAATAAACTTACTTAAATATATATCAATATATCCAGACTGTATATACGTACATAGAACAGACAAGGTCTTACAATCCGCATTTATTTATTCATAACAATTCTAGTGAACAACAAAAAAAGAACGATAACCAATCGCACAAAACTGAAATATAAATGTAGCTTTTTTTAAACATTAGTTTATGTATGTATGTAATATTAATATAGAACCCTAAAATGTAGATTTATTATAATAAAATATAACAGAAGCAATATAGAGGAAACCAACAACGTGACAGTATTCCTTGATAACAGTTTTATCAACCTAACAGCAGTGCCAAAGTATTGAGTAAAAATTCTGGTATATTTTCATACTTGGATTCATGGGAAGCTGTTGCTAAATATGTATGTATATATTTTGTTTGACTGACTCTTAGAGGGTATTACATTTTCACAAAAGAAAAACAATTGTAAAAAGTCTAATGTCTGAGTAAGATTTTTGTCATATCTGCAAGTGTATCAAAGCTTTACATTTGTAATTGTAATTGATTTAAATTGTTTTCAATAATTATATATATACATTAATTAATAGTTAATTGAGGCAGGTAGCAAGCTTTGCTTCATTAATATGTCAGAGTACTCGCAAAAAACTAATTTAAAGTGTTTTTTAAAAACTGATCACCAACGGACACTTTGAAATTAGGGAGACAGAGAGTTTTGCTCAAAACAGGTTATTGAAAAGGTCCAAAAGACTTTAAATACAAAAAAGAATCGCAAGACCCAACGCTGTAGGTAGGGAGATCTATATTTAAAAAGACTATAGAGTCAAGACATTGATGGAAATAGATTATTGCATTGGGTTCTTCTTAATTTTATTGCTTATTAGTAAAAGTATCTTGACAAATGAATTCTTGACTGATAAAGGCTGGTCTGGTTTTAATGGAAAGCAACTTGTATCAATTTTCCTGAAGAATAAGAACGCGTGCTGTTTTACTAAACATATTGCAGAAATTGCGTCGTCCTTCCAAAATTCAATCCAATTAGGGACATCGCGGTGGTAAATATACATGCTGCGTCAGCCTAACGTTTGTGTCAGGCACCATTGACTCGTTGTTCTTGCCCCGCTTCCCTGACACTTCCTTGGTGACTATCATCAGGATGTCAGCTATATGTACACTAAGTAAAAATAACCATTAAATCGGAGCTCAATTTTCTAAAATGATTGCCTCTCTCACCTATCCGAATGCTTAACGATGTTATCGCACAGGCTCTGGATGAACCAGCTGCCGGTGTGCGTGTGTCGCAGGGCAGAGAATCCCTTCACCGTTGAATTGGCTCGCAGCATATGCAAGTGCTGGCCCGGCGACTGTGTTGTGGCATCCAAAGGGAACTGTATGGTTCACATAGGAAACAAAAAACATTAATTCTCGTTCTCCTGCTGTTGCCGCCTGCGACTTACCGGTAGTCCATGCTGATTCTCCAACAGCTTCTTGTCTGTCTCCACCTGGCACGCCTGGATGAACAGTAGCTTGATCAAGCAATGGGTTTGATCGTACAGGGTGGGGACATCGCTGCAGAGCACATTCTCAAGTTCCGAAATCCGTAAAGCGATACTGTTGGCCCCATACACAGCGCCCTCGATTCCATGGCTAAGGATACAGACCACCAACGAGTCTCGGATCGTGGATCTACTGCATGCGTTGCGGATCAGGTGCACCATTTCCATGTGGTCCACATTGGAGTGCGACTCCACCTGGTAGCCCATTGAGGAGAAGACCTCGTTAAGCCGCCGTTCGTCCACATTCGTGCCATCGCGTCTTTCCAAATTCCTTGGAGACAGATATTTCTATATAGATAGAGTTTAGTTATTAGTTTGGAGTTAATCAATAGAGTAAAGAGGAGGAACTACCTTCAGTTCTGGGCCGACGTCTCTGTGGAACTTCTGTTGGTTGATAATCAAGGCGATGCCGGCATTTTCCCGGCTCAACTGCAGGGCATCCCCCCGTCGAAGAGGTGCTGTCGGCGGAGCTGGACCTGAAGCTGGTGTTGGAGCCGCCTGCTGGCTATCCGCCACAGTCTCGCTCTTAATAGCCAACGGAGCAGCGGGCGTCACACTACCTGGTCCAGGTATTTGGCTGTCTTGAGCATTACTATTAATTGTATCAATTAATAGCTTGGCCTGCGCCTGCATATCGTTGAATTTAAGGTGCTCGATCAGCAGCTGGACGTCGCTCCCCGTGGCGTTGAGATCACCTAGTCGAATGCATCTTCTTGTCAGCCAATCTAGTATGAAGATCTCCATAAAACTAGTGTCGTAGAATCGCAGCGGATCCCCAGCTCCTGCCTGCTGCCGTCCTACTTTCTCGCTAACCTCGAGAATCAGGCGACCGCTCTGCGCCATCGTCAGATCCTCACATATCCTGTATAGACTCTTCAACAGCGGATGCACATGAAGCGTTATTCCCGCAATGTGCGGCAGGTAATGCAGCCGCAGCTCAGACCACCGAAAGCCCAGCTTTCGAAGCACCTGCCGGGCTCCGATAATGCACAGCCCCTCCACGAGCTGCCGCCGCCAAGTATCTGGCCGAGATTTCGAGTACTGTGTCAGTAGATCGCTGGACTGCTGCCGATCCCCTGCGGCCATGGCCAGTAGCTTTTGCAATATAAAGGCGGCATCTGCATCAACGTCACTGAAGAGCAGGAAACAAAGCCCGACCTGGAGGGGGAAGTTAGAAAATTTAAAAAGGTTTTTTTTAAGCTACACAGCTGCAAAACCCATTTTTACCAGGAGATAAGCTGGAACGTAGCCGTATGATCGTTTAATTATCGAAAATTACTTTTTGAGTCATATTTTTCGAGTTATCTGTGCTAAAGCACACTCACCTTCTGCCGGAAGTTCAGATCCCGCTCCACATAGACCAGATCATTCACATCGATGGTGTCCACTTGGATTAAAAGATTTGATCCGTCCATGGCGTCTCGCAAATGCGGGGAAGTACCAAAATACGACTAGAGATCCAGTGGTTTAAAAACCGCTTTCGTTCATCAGAAGACTTGTTTGCTTAACAGCGATGGGACGCAACAGGTGATCCGCCTATCGATCTGCAGATTTCGATAGCACGAAGATAGAGAAGAGTAAGCTCGATGATTCCTGTGTACAATTTACTATCGATAACTTAATCATTTTTCTGTTAATAACACAACCAATCACAATCTTTTTCAAGTTCGAAAGTTAAAGAGAAAATACGAATAATATTTAAGCCCCTGGGTTTACATATTTTTTGTCCAACGTTGTCACCCGCTCATTTTGGCTAGGTTCCGTTTATACTTATGTCAACGGGGACGAATTTCCTATTCACATATCGCATCAAAATCACGAGATCTATGTTTGAAGGAAACCGCTGTTCTTCTTTGGCGGGAATTCAAATTCTTACCAAGTGGAAACAAAAACGAGCTCTTTTGCTTTGTTTTATGTGAAGCCCACTAAAAACAAAGATTTTATGAATTGGCAATGAAAAGTAGTACTGTTTCTTTTATTATTTTTAATT
The DNA here is from genome assembly GCF_035046125.1 of Drosophila serrata. Lineage (NCBI taxonomy): Eukaryota > Metazoa > Arthropoda > Insecta > Diptera > Drosophilidae > Drosophila > Drosophila serrata. Next base: position 1,770,294 of record NW_028256921.1, on the reverse strand, counting down.
TTCATTGCATCAAAAACGGTTACGCTGACCCGGCATTTGACGTATATTAACGGTTACGTTTTTGTTCGTAATCTAAACGATTACGTTTGCCGCCCTTGAACTAGGTGTGACCAGAGGAGGGAAAGACCGGTATGTGTCACAAGCACCGATAGTCACCATCTAATATCGATACTTCGCAAGTTTTCAAAACATCGATGCATCGATGTTTTCATCGAATTTTTCTCCACCTCTAGTGCGGTCACTCTTGTTGTTCACAACGCTCATGGGACGAAGTTTTATTAATTTAATGTTTTTGTATATTGTATTCTGTATTCTGTTTATGAGCGCTACAGAAACAGAGAGAGAGAAAGGGAGAGAGATATACTGAGGCCAGGGGCCGCAGGCAGAGAAACAGAGAAAGAGATATTGGCCGAGAGGGAGAGCGAGCGAGACAGCGCGCGCACTCGCACACATATGTACATATATAGTATTAAAAAATCAGATTGCGAATATTCGACGACTTTTTTCATACCTATATATGTATATGTACCCACACAACCGCTGCGTCATCTACGAACATACGTATACATCAGATGTATGTCACTATATATGTATATAGCAATTGCAGAAACCGCAACTGAACGTACATAAGCGTGCGCTATATATATGCATGTATATATATCTTTATTCACCTACTGTACCACTTCCACATTATGTAAGCGACGCCAAACGTAAAATTCTAAGGAAAAACAACAACAATACCCAAACAACGAAGAAAACGCAAAAAAAATCAAGGAAAAAAGAGAAAAGTTAACCGACAAGTAAAAAAAAAACGAACAGCAATGTTATAATCGAATATCAAAAGTTGTTAATGAATGTTCCACAAAACAAAACAAAACAAATAATGCGCACACAAACGTAAGATCGAGTAAAAAGGAAAAATGTTTATTTTTGCTTTTGGGGCTGCATAGTTCCGAAAAATAAATGTATGTATGTCCGTATGTACATGTACCGCACAGGCTGTATGTACATATGTATGTATGTACGTAGGAGTGCTCAGGGCCACGCCCCTAGGTCGGTAGACAGCTTCGAAAGAGGCCAACATGTTTGAGTTTGAGCATAGACAAAAAACGGCATACATATGTTTGTTTGGAAAACAATGCAGTTGCCCCCCCGCACCCCGTCGTAGCAATGGCAACAAGCAAACAACTGCAACAATATGCCTAAATAAGCATTTTTTCTTTCAATGTACATCTAAATGTATATTTGTAAGCCTGTTTGTGTTTTGCTGCGAACTGCGCAGCTGTATTCATACACACACACATGCAGGCACGCAATATACAGTCGCATTTAAAGAAATTCGCACAGTAAAGAAATAATAGCAAAAACTTTCGCCTCATTGACGGGGTTTTTATTTGTGGAACAACAGCAACAACGTAAATAACAAAGTGTAAAAAATATGTAATTGCGATTTAGAAAAGCAATTTTACTTTTACTTCACAATTCTCAAGCAAACACACGCAAAAATATACATACACATGTTTGTTTTTGTGCATGTACGTATGTATGTATGTAACGAGCGCAGCTGCGCTCCATGCTTAGGTCATGGCGGTCGGTGCAAGGGAGACGACATGATAAACAAGCCAAAGTCAGAATGAAACACGCGCCCCATACATATTTGCGTGTGTGTGCGTAAGAGTTTGGAGCTATCAGTTAATTGTAGCTTTCTATTAATTGGAGATCGCATATATTTTGTAAGCGGATTAAATGTACCGTTCCAGATACACGCCCACACACATGCGCATCAGCGTGTGACTTTGCTGCTCTTGCATACGGTTCTTCTTTTCTCTTTCGCACGATAACGAAAACAAACTTAAAATATTTTCTAAATTGTGGTAACTTTTGTTGTTTTATCTTACCATTTTTCAGGCTTAAAATTTTCCTTTAAATATTTAAATGTAAATTATACATAACTGAGCTAAATTCCTTTTTTTATGAAATAGTATCTAAAATACTTTAAAACTACATCACATTCCAAATATAAATTTTTAATATGTGTAACTTTAAAAAAAGGTTCAAACATAATATGTTTTCAATTAAATTCCTTTGATAATAATTAACTTATTATTATAAAATTCCGTATATTTCACTTTTGCACTTGAAATACAATGTAATTTAAAATATTTTTAACGCAAGATACAATTTATTTCAGAAATATTCACATTTTTAATTAAATTTTAAAATGTAAGCTCCTGCAAAATGTTATCTTTCCATATTCATATTTTCCTAAAACTTGTGTGACATAAATGCAAAACTAAGCAAGGCTTAAGAAATTATGATATTTAAAAGTGGTTTTTGCTTTTACAGTATTTTAAAAAGTTTTAATTTTTAAATTTAATTTCAACAAAATAAAAACCTTTGTTCATCTAGGAAGCTAAGCCTTCATTTACAGTCCATATTCGAGCTCGAGCCTTTCACTTTTCATTGAGATTTTCAGCATTCGAGCAGTATATATGTTTGTGTGTGTTGGTCAGGTGGAAATCGCCACACATATCTGAACTATAGAAGATATATATACATTATTGTACGCTATATATAGGGCTACGATTTATGTAACCATGTCCAGCCAGCGCCTTTAGAAATATATATATATTTTTTTTTGTTCTGTTCGCCAGCTAACACATAGTCCTTGCACGAATTGGTTATCCTCCTGAGGTATCTGATATATAGGAGAACAGCGAAATGTCGTTCGTTGTGGCGGATGTGCCAGTAATTGATTTGGCGGAGGATCTTGAGGATGGCGAGATCGATGATGAGGAGGAGGAGGAGGCAGAGCGGCAGCAGCAGCAACAGCAGGCGATCAAGCCACAGCAACAAACGCTTCAGCTGGTATCCCCAGCGGAAGATGATGTCCAATATGTGGGCGTCGTTGAAACCAAGAACAAAATAGCTGACGAGGATGTCATCGTTATGGGATTACCCCCACCGGGCTCCGAATCCGGTGGCCAGCAACAACAAAATAACAATAGCGGCGGCGGCAAGTCCAAGAAACCGCGACCATTGGAAGGTAGAGCTCCCAGCACCGATCACATTAAGATTCCTTTTCTTTAAACTACCATCGTTTCGCTTTCCATGTCCTATCCGTTAGATGATCATGCATCTAGCATCGAGAATGCCATTGCAAATGCCTTGAAAAAGAAAGGCATTGAACCACCAATGCCAAGGATGCGTTCCCTTAACCAGGACCTGGGTGATGGCGGCCCAATGGACGGATTTGGAACGGGACCGGGATCAGTTGAGGCATCTACTGGTGGCATCCCGCAGCCCAGTCGCAGCAGCAGGCGAAGGAAGCGCAAAAAAGAACGTGAACGAGAGCAGAAAAAGGATAGGGACAACAGTCAGGTAAGGTCATATCCAAATTAACATAAGATACTTAAAAAAAACCCTAGTTTATGAGAAAATTAATTTTATATCCTGTAAAACCATACAGCAGAATCTTTAATCTTGTTTCCATATCGAATATTGATTAAATACTGCATTTATCATGTGATTGTTTTATAGAAATGGAGATTAAATTTATTTATAAACTATATTTTGTTAAGAAGCGACTTGTAAGCCAAGGATATATGTAAATATCTCTCAATACTTATATCATAGCTTTGAGAAATCTCCAGATCTAAGGATCCTGTGAAACCCAATGTGGGAACATGGTTAGGTGTTGCCAATCAACCAGTAAATGTGTTTAATCTGCCGTGACTAATTAGCCCTGACCAATATGATTGTGCCAGGTAAAAGTTAGTTCCTAACTGGCAATCGTGTGGATTGCTTGGCTTGGTAATATAGGGGCTTCATGGGGGCTCAGTCAGGAGCTATTTAAGGATACTAGGAGGCCTTAAAAAAACTAGAAATTTAGACTCTATGTATATATTGTGATCTTGACCTTTAAGCTTGACATTTGCAAAGCCTTAAATGACATTTAATATATAATTTATATAAATATTTAATATATAATTTATATCATCTAATTTAAGTTAATATCCTTATCGAATGTAATTTCTTTAGCCGGGGCTTAAAACAAAAGTTTTATTTTTCAATATTTTAGAGATTGATACGATCTTTTCATTTGTTACCTAAAAAAAAATATTCCTATGTTTTCTTTTAACATCCATTTAAGGCCACGCATTATTCCTATATTTACCGAATGTTTCCTTTGAATCTCCTCTAGAAACGTCCACGTCGCGGTGAAGAAGACGAGGCGCCTGGTACGGCGGCCGTTGGTGACGTTAGCGACGACGACATGGACGAATACGAGATGATGAACGTCCGCGGCGGCAGTCCACCGCCCGCTGGTGCGGTAATGCCACCCTCTGGCCAATCCAGTGGTGCCGGTCAGCGTTTCAGCGGTGGCGACTGGGACATCATGGGAGATGGGCCATCGGTCGGAGGTGCTGGCGGTGGCTATGACTCACAGCAGGATCCCTACAGTAGTTACGATTCGTATTCCGAAGATGAGGCGGCACCAGGTCCCGGCGGCCTTAACAGTCAGCAACGCCGGCGAATGCGTCGTGATAGAGATAAGGATCAGCGTAACAACCGAAAGCGTAGGGATCGGGATCGCAATGAGGGCGGCATGGGGGGTGCAAAGCGCAATCGTCGAGATTCCCCTGATGGCGGTGGTGGCGGTGGCGGTGGCGGAATGGACAAGATGAGCGGTCGCATCGATCCGCGCAAACTGGAACTGTGTAAGTTCTATTTAATGGACTGCTGTGCTAAGCGGGAGAAGTGCTCCTACATGCACAAGGAGTTCCCTTGCAAATACTATTACTTGGGCATGGATTGCTACGCCGGTGATGATTGCCTCTTCCATCACGGCGAGCCCCTCTCCGAGCAGTTGCGAAACGTCCTGCTAAAGCACATGGAGACGGCTCCCAAGGAGATCCTTGGTGACTTTAAGCGCAAGTCCAGGGACGTTGCTTTGGCCCAGATGACGCGGCGACACGAGCAGCTATGCGAGCAGTTCAAGAAGGAGAATACCTGGAGCACACTGGTCAGCGGTGGAATGGGCAGGCGTCAGGACCAACAACATCAGCAGCAACAGCATCAGCAGCAACATCAGCAGCAGCAACAACAGCAGCAGCAGCAGCAACAGCAGGCGCAAACGCAGGTAGCGGAGGTGGGCGTGTGCATTCCGTCTCTTTTAGATATTGTGATTAACCCACCTCATCAGGAGAAAAAGCGGAAATCCCGATGGGAAGGAAAGACTGGAGCAAAGGCGCCTGGAGGAGCAACAGAGCCGGGCAACTCATCACCAGCAGCCGCGGAGTCCAGCAAGTCATCGTTGCCACCCCATCTGGAGCTGGCTAATCTCAGTCACGTCCTAAGTCCCGAGCACATGGCCAAGCTGAACAAACTGGGCATTAACAATTTGGAGCAGATGATGCAGGTACCCTTTGGCCAGCTAACAGAGGTGGGTCTGACGCTGGTCGAAATCGGTGAGATTCAACGAATGGCCGAAGAGGCTAAGCCCCAGACGCAACCGGAAGCAGCAGACAGGTAAGTTAATTAGCTGGATTAGGATTACCCAAGCCCAATTCTCATCCTTTTTTGTTCCTACTATCTTCGCACATAGCAATCATCCGGCAAAGGTGGCGGAAACGGAAACCAACAGCAATTCAAACAGCAATGGCTTCATTATGGTGGACTACACGCAGTATTTGAAGGATGCCCATGTCGGCTTCTCGGCCAACGATCCACGTAAGTAGTTAAGGAACGTTTTCCGCGATATTGGGATACTGGAATCTTATAATGACATTTATAATTAGTTGGTAGTTAGAGAAATCTTCGCAAGAAAAGCCTTTTTTATATTATACCATTTCAGGGTACTATTGTTTTAGCCAGAAGCTTAAAACTAAGTGAATTAGTCATTTCCGACCCTATAAACCATATATATTCTTGATCAGCATTATCAACCGAATCGATCTAGACATGTTCGGAAGAAAAAAAAAATTTTAATTTTTTTTAAATTTTTTAAGGGGTTACATCGTTAAAAATTTCGAAAAAAAAATTGAAAAAAAATTTATTTTAAAAAATTTGTAAACTAAGTATGCAGATTTGTTAATCGTTTAAAAACTAACACAGAATAGCTTCCCGAATTAAAATTAATGCATTTTTGGCTTAGTTATGATCAATTTCACATTCGAAATTATGATCTTATGGCTTACTTCAAGGGTATACGAACTTCGACTACCCCGAAGTTAGCTTCCTTTCTTTTTTTACTTTATTAATAGGAAACTTAATTTAGAAAAAGATAAAATTGTTTAAAGATTGGCTAGGAATTATAAGTTATATTTTTTTTAATTTAAAGAGCTCCAAGTTTGAGGTCCCTTCTTCAAAAACTTTTGCCCTTCTAGCAATACTTTTGATTAAAGTCAAAATGCAATAATGTTTATTCCCTACTTTACCTTTCAGTGGATGATGATCGGGATGATGATGAGCAGCTGGTCATCGATGATGGCAACGAGTCGACCGCCGACGATGAGGAGCAAAAGACCAGCAGTCCCGCAAAAGCAGCGCCAGTGAGTCGCCAGGATTCCGCAACAGACGAGGCACCCCTGCCGTCCGTGTTCGATTTGCCCAGCTTCATGAGCAATATGCTCGGCAAGGGCACGTCGTCAACACAAGTTTTGCCTGCCAGCGCAACCTCGCCCAGTCAGGAGATGTCGCCATCGGTTGTAACCGGCGGTGATCCAACCGGGTTGCGACCAGTGCCCAGCGGCGGCAGCAGCAGCAACGTGTTTAGCCGGCTCTTGTTCGGCGACAAGCAACCAGATCCGGAGGCTAGAGCGGCATTCTACCGCGACATCATACGCAACCCCTTCAAGGCGCACAGCGGCGACGGGGAGTCCAGCAATGAGAACTCGAACCATTCGAATTCGCGTTCCCTGACACCGACGCCAACGCCGGAGCCGGGCTCACAGTCACCCAAGCAGGATGATGCGGAAGCATCGCAACAGCCTCAAACAACTTCCTCGTTTTATACCCGCTCATCTATGTACGATTTCGATCCCAGCCAGGCAGAGAAGCCGCTGCCCCGGAATAGCGATGATGATGATGATAAGCAGTCACAGGATCGGGATGTTGACATGAGGCTGCCCTTTGAGCCAATCAAACATTATTTGCCCGCCACGGAAATCGATGCGGCAATCTTTTCCCATATTCCGCTTCGCTGGCAACTGCTGGAGGTGGATGTGGAGCTGCCGGACTACCGTCAGCAGCGGGCCAGTGCACGGCACAAGGAGCAGCGCGATTTGCGAGATCCACGCGTTCGTCGCATTCTCGGACTGCCCGAGTTACTAGACATGGTCGGGGCCTTGGGCTCTTCCGCAACTTCCACCGCAAGCAGCTCTCAATCGGGAGGTGGTGACAGCTTTGGACGAGGCATAGCCGCCGGTATAGCTTCGCCGGAGTCTGAGACTAGTGTACGGGATGCCACGCCCGTTTCGCCGCCGCCTATTCAGCTACCGCCAGTCCTGAGTAGTTTGCCACCGATGAATACCCCGCCGCCGTCAATGTCTGTCCCGCCCCCGAATGTCAAGCTGGAGAAGCCTGCAGCACGAGCCGATCCACGCCGTGATCCCAGGAGAGCACATCTGCAGGCACAGGCACAGGCTCAGGCCCAGGCTCAAGCACTGGCCCAAGGCCAAACGCGTCCAACAAATGTCTCCGGCGGTAGCAAACAAATCTCCGAGATACGCAACATAATGCAGAGCTCACCATGGTACAAGGATCTTGGCAGCAACAACAAGATCATGGTGAACCAACAGCTTGCGTTGGTGTTCACCGAACTGAAGAAGTATCATCAACTGCCGGAGGATGCGCCCAAGATCTTCGACGTGAGCTTTATTGTCAACAATGCGACGCTGCAGCAGATCTTCGCCAAGCTGTTTATCTTTGTCGACGACAATGGGCAGGTGGTGCAGCTGCCCGAAGAGAGCAACAATGGCGGCGGCTCACGACCGAACGTGGGAGTTGGATCTGGAGCTGGAGTGGGTGGTGGAAACGTAATCCTGCCTAACATGTCGCAGCCGCCGCCGAATCTGGCACAAATGCTGCGCCAGCCGCCGCCGAATGTGATGCAGATGCCCGGCATGATGATGCAAATGGGTAACTATATACCGCCTTTTAGCCAGCCGCCGCCACGTCTCCTGCCAGGTGGTGGAGGAGGAGGCGGACCACCCGTCGGAGTGCCCAATGGCAATCCCTTTAATCCCTTTGCCAACAACAACAACAACAATAATGGTGGAGGAGGAGGAGGAGGCGGAGGTGGAAACGGAAACGGAAACGGAAATGGTGGAGGCGGAAATGGAAATGGAGGAGGCATGGGCAACATGAATCCCATGGGCAATATGGGCATGGGGATGCCCTTCAACAACGGCATGCCCTTCAAGAATTTCAACAACGGAAACGGAAACAACGGAGGTGGTGGCGGAAGACACTTTGCGGGCGGAAATAATGGTGGTGGTGGTGGTGGTGGAAACAAGCGTAATCACCGCGGCGGCAATCAGCGGAATCGCAACAACATCTAAGGATGCACCTCATCACACAAAGAGAAGGAGGAGGAACACGAAAAGACTTTGTTATGCCAAAATGATGATGATTAACCCCAAACTTCCCCCCCCGGCCACTGCCCACTGACCCCCATGTTATGCTCCATGTTATAATGACCCCTTTCCCCTCCCCCTTTTCAGCCTGCCCCAGAGTGTTCGCTTCCAAATTTCTATCCTCACTCCACTCCCCCAACCCACACAGCAGAAATCCGGGCTTCGTCGACTGCTTTGTATATTGTATTCCTTATTCCTATACATTATAACGCTGTCGCTATATTATTTTTTTGCTAGGTATAAGTGAGGAACTCGGGAGATATAAGCCCTACTTACCAACTACGTACTGATAAAGTGTAGTCTTAACTAACGAAACAGATAAGAGAAAAGTTTAGAAAATCCGCATAGATACAGAAAAGAAGGAAAGAGAGAGGGATAAAACGTAAAATGTCGAAGTGCGACAATTTTTACGATATTTCTTTTTATTTAATTTTTTTTTAACTGTAGGTTAAACAGTTTTATTTGTAACACCTTTGTACACACTTGATAATCTAGACATACAAGAACTACAAATAAATGACATGTTGTAATAGTAATTCGATTCGAAATGTAGGATTAGAGCATAAAACGGGCGCTTCGCCTTCGAAAGTGATTAATTTTTAATTCCTTTTTTGAGTGGTAAAAATAATAGGCGCGAGACTGAAGAACATTATCGATTAACGATTATTTTATCGATTATTAGGATCGATCAGCCCATAAAAGTAGTTCGGAATTGATGCGAAGTAACTAGTTCCTCGCTAGTTCACGAATTTTCGCGCATGAAGTCCTATATCATTTAAATTTTATATCCATTCTCAACTACAATTAAACGGTGTTTTATTGCTAACAATCTTGCTTGTTAAGAATTTTAATTGAGGTAGTTTTTATACAGCGACGTTAAAAAAACTCAAAATAATTTTATTTTTCTAGAAAAATGCATTGAATGGAGTCACGATACTTCCCAATTATCCAAAACCTATCGTGGCTATCTCGCCATAAGTAAAACAGCTTCTCCTGAAAAACTTAAAATGTTTACAAATATGGCAACCCAAAAATTGCATTTTATTGTAACAAAAGTAATAAAATTAAGTTAAATTTGTAAATTATTCAATATAGGGGACCGATAGTAAATAAAAGCATCGATAGCTCCTCTATAGCAATAACTTGTCATTTAGTCAAGTTTCGCACCTCCTTTTCACATTCCCATTTCTCTGTCGTATTTCTGTTTTTCGCGTGACGTTTTTGTAGATTGGTTTTTGCTATAAACAACTTTGAACCATTACCTATGCAGCTAATATATTGAAATCTAGCCAAAACACAAACAAAATCATGTAATTGGGAGCAAATTCTATCCCTCGCAGAACGTAAAGATATCGATGTATTCCATAGTATCGATACTTCCACCGATGCGTGGTTTTTGTGTTTCTCGGCAATTCAGTCACACTGCTTTGTTGTTGCTGTGAACTGAAGGAAGTCGCGCAGTGCATTTTTTTCTGGTAATTTTCTTCTCCACTTTGTTCTACTCCCGATTCAGTGTCCTCGAGTTTGCAAAATGTAATTAATATTCGCAGCGTATGTGAATTGCCGAATAAAGTTAAAGTACAGCAAGACAAAGACTAAATTTGTGTGCCGACGACGTTGTGAACAAACCAATGAAAAAAAACAATACACACATAAACACCGCCACCACAAATACATGTACATACAGGGTTTCTAGCGTGACGTGAAGTGTATATAATAATTATGAACGAAAAGAGAAAATCCAAAGAATGATAATGGAAAACACGCAGATATTGTGAAAATGCGCAGATATCATTTCGCAAATACATGCGTAGTTGTCGTATATATTTAATGCATATAGTACAGAAAGCTTTGGAGTCATTTTTTTTTCCTTTTCTTATATATTTTTTTGTGGTTTGAATCCACACACACACACACACACACCCATGTACATTACTACAACGAGTAAGGCGGAAGAGAGAGAGGTGAAAACCACTCGCTGTATTTGTTTTTTTTTTTGCCGTTTTTTTTTTGTTTGCTTGTGAACCGAAAAAGCATAGCCAAAAAAATAGAGTGCAAAAAAGTAGCGAGCCATGTTGTAAAATTCCATTCAGCCTTTGGCTAGCTCTGCTTTTCCCACCACTAACAAAACAGTACAGCCGTAAAATGGCAACGTCGACGCGCTCTCTCTCTCCCATACACACACGTACCCACGAATACTCACGTCCTCGTCCGCCACTCGCTAGTGTTTTTGTTGTTTTTTCTTTCCTGTGTTTGCGGCTTTGCTGCGATGACGAATATGCGTGTTAGTGAAACGTACGTTTGTGTGTGTGTTAGCGACGCTGGCTGTTTTTAAACCGCCACTCCGTTGCCCTCTCTCTACGTCTTCACATTAGAGGTGGAGAAACATCGATGTTCACGGACATCGATGTTTTCGATGTTTTTCGGCGAAAACATCGATTAAACATCGATGTTTGAAATAAAAAAATTAGCAGTTATTTTAGTGTATTTGAACATTATTTTAATTTGTAATATTTAAAAATTAAAAGTCAAATTTTCAACAAAAAATATCAATTTTACTAAACACTTATTATTTAAAACAAAGAAAACGAAAAAATAAATTAGAGGAAAATTCATGGTTAACTTCTTTGGCATATTGTCATATTGTAAATTAAAACTAAAAACAAAAACAAATTTAATATACTATTTCTTATTTTACTTTGCTTACTTACTATGCTTACTTTATATATCCTTACTTAGTATGCTTACTTTACTATACCGAACTACTACTATATATATATTTACAAATATATATTCAAAAGCAAAAATACATGCAAATGTGCATGTGCTTTTCGGCAGAAATGCGTATAAAAATGCTTTTCTGCAGAAATTCATCTACAATGCTTTTCTGAAGAAATGCATACATATAAACATACGTAGGAAAAATTCGGATATTTAGTACTTACTTTTCAAAAACCTGTCCATGTTTAAGTACCACCACACTCACGCCAACACCACCAACAAGTATAACTACAATAACAATATTCTGTTAATAATTTATAATGTGATTAAATGAGATATGTACTTACAATTCAAATGTCTTCCTCTATGTGCCCTAGAGATGGAAAAACATCGATGTTGCCCCGCCAAGCATCGATGTTTCCGATGTTTCGAAAACATCGATGTCATCGATGTTCTCATCGATGTTTCTCCACCTCTACTTCACATCGCTTTCCGATTCATGCGTTTTTTGTATTGTTTTTTCTTTAACCGTTGTAGTACATAGAAACAACAAGATATTCAGCACCATAATATTAAAATCGAGCGGTACATTAGTAAAGCCACAGTGTGTGAGTGTTTAATTTCATTAAATACCAGAAATCATTAATTAAAAAACAAAGAAGACAATAACTAGGTAAGTTTTGTGTACTTGAAACAGCTTTTTTTTGCCGTTTGGTAGTATTGTGTTATACACAAACTACCATTTTGTGCAGACAAAACGGAAGAAATAACAAAAGCCGAGCCAAGAGCAACAAAACACTTACTAACAAAAAAAAGAAGGGGAAACATCGAGGAAAACATACATACTTGCAACAACACATGCATACAGTCGCGTCCAGCAATAAATGGCCGCCTACCTGAGTCCCTCTCTTCGAACTTCCCTTAGTTCCGCTGCACAGTTACAGCCGACTACCCATATTTATACCTATCCTGCAATTCTACATACTTCCTGCTTCCGAATATGTATTTTAGATCACAAATTAAAAGTAGGGTTTTTATCGTGTGGAAATTTTAGCAACAAGAATACAGTTTCATTTTTATCTTCTCAGCTCTATTAAAGTTGAATTGTTTTCTCTTTTATATATTCTCGTATTTTTATTCCCTTTCGTGTCGTGGTGTAACTAGTTTGCGATACACAACTGTGCGACCACATGACGTTGGCATCGGCGTCGACGTCGACAGCATTGCCAGCTGTTATCGTGGAAGGCAACGTGTTTTCGTGTTTTGGTTTTCGATTTATCAGTCCGGATAAGAAATGTCAATATATTTGTGCATCAGGCATTATAATAATTGCATTTTTCGATGCGTACGTTGTCATCAAGCTTTTATAGTTATTCAAAATGATAATATGACTTGATTTGATCCCGATTAAGAGACATGCGCCTTTTTAACCGTTTTTGGTCAGCAATTAATTTGCAGTGATCTCCACTAATAGAAACCAACAAGTTTAAGGATTGGTAGAATTTTTTCCATATGAAAAAAAAGGTGGTTATTCTTAACACAACTACATGGGAAAAATTAGGGTTTTAAAATGTTTACTCTGAAATTGTCCTTCATTTCCAGTTAACACTGTACTGGTGCGCTCACTAATCGTGTCGTGTTTTGTTTTGGCACAAGCAAAAATACATAATCATACATCAAACACACACACACACATACACATACACAGACTTGGAGTGCAACAACTTTTTAGCAAAAACAATAATCAAGCGAGCGATCAGCTGGAATGTTCGATGGGATCGTTGATTGCATCTGGCAATGCCCTTCCAACCGTGCGATTTCATTCACGCATGTTAAATGCAGCAGCACAACCACCCGAATGACTCATACTTTCAGCATCGAGCGTTAGAAAGAGACCTTAATGGATCTATGCGAACCATTCCATTTGTCCTCTCTGTTGTATTATGCTGTTATCAACAGCTGTTCTATACACGCATACACACACGAAACGAGTGTGCTTAATAGAGCTGCTCTATTTACACAAGTGTGCTCCAAATTAGTCAACTTCTGTTATCAACTGTAAAGCTTTTCTTACAGCTTGTTCTCTTTCCTTCGTACACTGAAGGAAAAATGTTCGTATAATAGACTCCAATGTTGCTTCCATTAAAATCAATAAATATACTGAAGGCTTGACTTAAATAAATTATGAATTAATTTCTGACAAATCGATATATTTTTAAAAATGTTTATAGATGTTTTTCGAGTTAAAAATTGGAATTTCCATTGTGATTAATTTTTGTAAAAATATTTTAAACGATTCAAAAGTTTTTTGAGTATTTTTAATACAAACTTGTTATGCATTTTTGTACTTCTATCGTCGAATGCTGTTCATTTTTTCATTATTTTAGAATTTGATGAAGCAGAAAATCATTATGATATTGTCAAATTTTCCGCGTGAGCTTGTACACACGTGGGGGACTTTCTATTTTTGTTGTGAGTAGGGTTTTGATTTCTTAGTGATTTTGCTTTCACCTGTCTAAAAACGAAACCCAGGGCGACTTTGGGTACTCTGCTTTTGGGGTTCTCTATTTATAAAGAGAGACCTTCAGGTTACCCTTCTAGTTTGTTTCCCTTATATTTTTCTGTTTGTTCGTTTTCTTTGTTTTCCCGTTCCCTGTGACGATTTTCTTCCTTCATTTCCGCCTGTTCTTTTGCATGCTGTGGATTTTCACGCTGGAAAGTGAGGTACACACGCTCTTATATATTTCTGTACATATTTCCCTCTTTCGTATATACGGTATATATCTACTTTTTTTTTTTGGCAATCTGCTGTATATGGGAAAAAGCAGCCCTCGAAATGGTCACCATCCCATCTACCCCCCATTTCCATTGCACGCTTTTCCTCTCGAGCAACATTGTTCTTGTTGTTGTACGATTTAGGCCGCCCCGCCCACTCTGCTGCCGCCCCTCTGACGCTGCTGCCCTCGTTTTCAATTTAGCAAACGCTTTCTGGCTCCCGACTTTCTTCTCTTCCTTTTCTCCCCCTTACAATCAACCTTTTCCTCGTTCTCTCTCTTTCTCTTCGCAAAAAGTTTCGGATGGGAAAAGTTTACTTGCTCTTTTCGGGGGATCCTGAGTTGTACATACATACATAAGTATATATCTCTTGAATTTTTCCTGAAAAATAAAGCTAAAGCTCATTGGAAATTTATAAAGCAAATTCTGTTGCTAAAATTCCATTGAGTCAGCTAGGAATAAATTCTTGTATTCCAATGTTATGTTATCTGATTTGAAATGTTTTGCGTATAGTACAAATTTTAAATGCTGCAAATGATGTCTTGCACTTAACATAAATATTCAACTTACTTGAATTTTTCTTAAAATCACAACTCACTTAAATATATGTAATTTATTTTAACTCTTCTGATTTCGTGATAACCAACTATAATTCTTGACTCTTAAGTGAACCACACATCTTGACTGACTCAATGTTTCTGTTGAAAATCGGCAAATAATTTTCCCTAGGTCTCTGTTCTTGGTAATTCGACACTTTTGGGCTGCGAGATTTTTTTCCACCCGGCGTTTTTATAAGCGAGGAGGTCAATTTGCATTTTCACCTGCCACTGCCTAAAATCCGAGCAAAAAGTAGGCAGCTGTAACGGGCGGCTGCAGGAATCTGTAATGGGTTATTTATGGAGGGGATTATGTTTATGATGATTAAGTATAAATATGAAGGATTATTCTAACAAAATTAACAATTTGATTAAGTGTATTTATGTATGTTTTATTTACGTATATTTTGTTTTTAACAATATGTATGAAAGTACGTTATGCATTTTATTTATTCTGAAGAAAAAGTTAATTTGAATACTTTTTGGCTTATATTATTTGATAATTAGGCTTAGGTTTCTTAGGTCTGTTTATATTAGATTAAATATGCAAGTTATCTTTTGAATAATTTCATTGACTCAGGTAATAACTTTTGAAAGGCAGTTGAAATCAAGCGGTATTAATATTTTAATCACATGCAATTTATAAGGCTTTGGATCAACTAGAATTTATCTTGGGATATTCGTAGGAAAAAACATTCTGATCTTCTGACGAAGCCGGGCAAAAAGTTGCAGCTTGCTGCTTTTCCTAGTAACCAATTTGCAGCTTGCCAATTTCCACCTTTCGATATTTTCCACCCAAGTTAGCACCTTGCCTTGGAATCAGCATCCAGCTTCCGAGAATGCGGAACATCTGCCTGCCTGTCTTCGATCTGGGATTCGGGGATCCGCGAGATGCAGCCGGCCACCCAAGAAAGTACGCCTGGCACGCTTCCTCAAAGGATCATAATATAGGGATGGCTTAGGTAGACCACGCGACTGGCACGCGCACCTTGCCTCCCATGATTCTACCTGCGCCACCCACCGCCCATCGCCCACTTATCCCAAGCCCCTCGCCGATCCTTAAATACCACGGTGGCTGACAGGACATCTTCAGTCGAGTTCCACTCGTGACAAGTCTAACTTGTGTCCTGTGATCTTGTGATTTCGTTGTGTGTCTGAAATTCAATTTGTCAACAAAAAAAGTATACCTTGTGATTTAACCATGATGGACTTTACCATTGATACTGTGACTCCTCAATCGACAATGTCGTCATTCTATAATTTCAAAATGGCCAGGTATGTCGGGAATAGTTCCACTTGATCGCTACTTCTAAATTACTGTATACAAGCGCAATTGGTTTACTTAAGTTTTGGTTAAGAAATTGTTGGTTTTAAATTGTGATATAGAAACTCTGGTCGAGAATTTGTTGCTAGGAAAGCGACTGTATGCAATATGATAAGGGTTAGGTATTTAAGATATTTGTAAGCAGAAATAAATTTTTAAATAATCTATGGTGACAACCCTGGAAAATTATTAATACATAAGGTGTTTTACTTTATTTACAAACTTTTCACAGCAAAATAATATTTTTTTGTGAAAGAACGATAGGAATTGGCTGTGATATTTAAATATGAAAATATTGTTTTAAATTCTGGAAAACAAAATGAACTATAAAGATTTTAAAGTGTTGATTTTAGGAAAGAAATATTCGGCAGAACGCAAAGACAATTCTAGTTTTCAATAATCTCACGTACAAGAATACACACACACACACACAGCATTAATTTTCTCGATAAGTAATGCGAGTTTTTAATTTTTTTTTTTTATATTCATAATATTCCTCGTTCACAAATTCGCGTCGCACACAATTTCACGACTTTGTAATGTTTGATGTTTTTTTTTTTGTATTCGTATATCAATGTAGAGCCCTCCCTTGTCCCTCCCATAAACAATTAAATAAAATAATACAAATAAATTAAAATAAAATCCAAACTCTACAACCACTTAGTATCAACAACAATATCATCTCTTCAACTACTACAACTACAACACATAGCTGAGAGCGCGCCACCAACAACAACAGCAAATGAAAATAACTGCAAATGAGCATACACTAAGAGAAAAAGAAGAATAGAAACTAAGACAGTGTCCATGCTGAAAAGAGAAAAGTAAGAATCTGCTACTAAATTATAAGAGCAATCTTAAGTACAACCAAACTTCGGAAAAGCAATAAACAATTGAAGAAAGGAAGGAGCAGAAATAACAACAACAAACAACAGCAGCAGGCCAGCTGAGAGCGCTGAGCGCCAAAAGTCGAGGAGAGCGCCCGAGATCAAGCTTTCTCCTCAACTCAACTCAACTCACCACTCACCTCTACTTACCACGACTCACCTCATTCTTCGCACCTTCGGTGTATTTTCGAGGGTGTAATTTTTTGTTGATTCGAAAACTAACACACTCGCAACTCTCAGGATATGTACGGCAATAATAATCCGGGTAGTAACAATAATAACGGTGGTTATCCTCCATATGGTTACAACAACAAGTCGAGGTAAATTTTTAAACCTGAGTTTTCTTTCGTTTGAGATCCATTTATACGTTAAATCCCTGTTTTTTTTTTTTGTTTCCCTACAAACATTTGCAATTAAAAAATGACAGTTGAATTTCTTCTCTTGATTTAATTGAAATTCTAACGATATTTGACATTAAAATAATATTTTATATACAATTAGTTTGTCTGAAAGTGTATTAAAGTATTTAAAATTTAATTTCATACTATTAGCCATTAAAAGAGAAGAAATTCTACTGTTTTACCTTTTCCCCCATCCTGTCCCCTTCCTTTTACCCCACACATAACACATAAACACACCTATAAAGAGAAAGTGTACCTCATTTTTTTTCTACCCAGATTTCCCAGATGCAGATATTCCTAATATATATATTTTTTTTTGAACATTTTTATAGTTTATACGAAACAGAAATGCCCAGTTTGCCAGCAAAGATTATTTGCGGCCAACGCCTTTTTTTTTTGTCAGGTTCTTCCAAGTCTTTCCGTTGGCAAACTTTTGATGGCTTATATATGCATTGGTATGTGTGTGTGCAGGATAGCATGTCGATAGCCGATCGATAAGATCTTGAGAATGTTATCGATTTGCTGTCGTCGTCGCTGTGGCACAAACGAAATTGTATCCATCTCATTTTGCACACCACACATACACACAGATTAGTTTTTAGTTCATTTTTGATTTTGTTCATTGTTTTTATATTCTGATATTATCAGAGAGAGTGTGAGAAACAAGAAGAAACGACGATGGATAACAATAACCACCGCAACAAGCACAACGACGGCAAGAATAAGGATTACAATAGCGGCGACATTGTTTATATAAGTATAATTAACTGTTACATGCACTAGATGGTGTGCAGCCACTGATAGAAGCAAAATCAATAATCAATTAAATACAGCTAAAACATATATACATACATATACAGACACAAGCATGTAGATTGACCGAGAAGCAGTGCAGCAGAAAACAGTCAAGCGTTTTTGAGGGAATCCCCCCAATATGAGTTCAGACAGTGTCCCCCCAAAGAATATTTAGAAAAAAGATGCTCCGCTCCCAATCGTAATGTTTTCTTTTATTTTCGTTTTAGATTCTAAATTTTTTGTTGTGTTCATGGCATATCCCTTTTCATTAGATGTACATATGTTGACCATATCGTTCGCTCTAGTTTGGCATTTATCATAGCATACATTCATGCGATCACACATACTGCGTACACTTACACATCCGCTGATTGATGATAGTCTGCGTGTTTTTCGTAACGGCAACCATGCCATGTGTTCTTTATTTTTGTCCTATATTTACAGTTGTATGTGATAAAAGATAAGCAATATGCTAAAATGATAACAGCAAAAACGTAAAGCAACGTAAAGTAATCGCAATCTTCCACAATTATATATATTATATATATATATATATATATATATTGCATTTAAACACAACACTCAATAAGAAGACGAAGAAGAAGAAAACAACGAGCGCCATGTTCGATTTCCGGTGGGAATCGGAACTGTTATATCTCTTCCCCTCACACACAACACAACACTGTACTACATACGCGTAGACCAAGGCAGATACATGTATCCGTATCTGTGCAATTCGTTTGTGGCAAGAGGATTATAGAAACGGCCTAAAAACGTTCTCATCGTGCGGCCTGTGCAACTTAAGCAGCCTCACAATGTACCGGTAAATGTTGTCTTCTCTCTCCTTCTCTATTTCTTTGTCTCTGTTCCACACTTGCTGCTTGGTGTGACTGTACTAAAACTATTTTCTTTGTTGCCTTAATTGCCTTGAGTTTACTTGATTTTGTGTTTGTTTTCCTTTTCTTGACATTTTCTTTTCTCTCGCCTCGCATTGTCCATTTATCTTCCATCGCCAGATCTTCAGTAGAACGTAAGCTTTAAGTTTTGCCTAAGAAATCACAATTGACTGTTTTTTGCTGCCAAAAAAGAAAACAAAAAAGTATATAGAAAGGGGTCAAGTAGTGGTCCGATTCCTATAAAGATCCTAGAATCTCCAGGGGGTCATGACATATAAAATGAGAAGAAGCAGCTGCCGTTGAACTTCTGCATTTAAAAGTAGAAAAGATGGCGTCATTGGCTCCACTGCAGCTGCTGCTTCTTTTTTTTTTTACCCTTTTTGGGGGGGCATATAATTTATGGCACAATATTCGGCGGCAGTCCATCGAAATGTAAACAGAGCAACCACAGCTTTATGCACCACGTGCTCTGCTGAAATTGTGTCAGGACCTTGACATGCGATAGCCTTAAGTTATGTATGTAGGGCCGTCCCTTTCGCACACCTACCTACGTATGTATGTGGGGAAACTAGCCTTAAGCGTACCGGTTGTTGTTGTGGTTATTGCATTGCCATCTCGTTCGCTCGCTCACTCATGAAGTACACGCACTCCCACACATACACATCCCAAATGCATAGCCAACAAATTGCCTTTACCCCAACCTCTCTCTCTTAATCACTCCGTCTCTATCTCTCCACTGCGAGAGAAGCGACAGGAAATGAATAAAAGCCAAAAGGCAAAATGCAAAATGCTAAAGCGCATCATTTGCTTAAGGTCATCAAAAGCCAAAAGCTACAACAACTACAACTACAACATCAGCAGCAGCAGCATCAGCATCAATCAACAATTGTCAACAATCAACAATCAACAGAGAAGCAGTGTGACCTTACCAACGAATATTTCAGATTTGTTAGTCAGAACCTTTCCCTTAATTATTTTTTTACATATTTTTTTACTGTGATCCAAAGGATGCATATGAAATGAAAAATAAAAAAAATGAAACGAAAAAGTCAAATTTCCGTCCCATACACAAACTCTCACAACCACCTTACACACACACACACACTAAAAATCATATAAAAAATCCCCTCCAGCCAAATTACGTAACCTGCCATCATCGTCGTTGTACCGCAGCTGAATTTAATTGTGTGCAGACATCTTTTTCCACAGCCCAGAAAGAAGCAGCCGTCACCACAAGCGATATCGGCGAAAGGCGAAATCGAAAGACACTAACTCCTTAGATAGTATGTAGTTCATTTTTTTTGCACGGGGGGCAATCGCGCCCCCTCCGCCCCCCAGAAATGTTCTTGAATCGAGGACGCCTTCAATGCCCGTAAGTAAGACAATCATCACCCAAAATAAAAAATACAATCCAAAATAAAGCCATAAGAAAATAAAACAAAAATTTTTGGGAGAAATCACGCATTGTATTAGTCCTAACTTAGACATTATAATCGAAAGTCGACGTGGGAAAATGAAAGAAAAAGTCTGCATTATTTTTTTCCAATTTTTTTTCAAGTGCTCTACAAGTGAAATTTAATAAAATATGTAATTTTTTTTAAGTGAAAAAGTGTTGCATATAAAATGGTGTCCGATTATTACATTTGAGAATTGGGCCTAACAGCACCATGCAAATGCATAATTTTTTTCTTTTTTTTCGGTGAATCGAAAGTGCATAAAAAATATATGTTAAAATTTTTTTAAGTGTCCATTTTTTTTAAGTGTTTATTTTTTTTAAGTGAAAATTGTTTTTTTTTTTTAATTATTCAATGCAAAGTTTTGGCCACTTCAATGGTATATATAACCAGGATCTTCTCAAATCAGAGTAGATAAGCCGAGTTGTATTTCCTGAGAATGTGTCAAATCTTTAATCACTTTTCTAAAACCTCTATTTGAGTTCCGAAAACGGTTCTCGCAATTATAAATAAGTTAAGGTCGAATAAGAAACTGCTGGTCAGGTCAGTTAACAGTGTCCTGTTAGCTAGCTAACAGTAAGCCGTGTGACTGTACCTCTACCGCGTCCTTATTCTAATTAAGTTAGCTGTAAGACTAAGTTAGTTATATTTGTCAGATCATCCAACGCCAAAACATTTCTTAATCATTTTTAAGATAATTACAAACGTAGAACGTAAATTGCGCTTTATACACTTAATTTTTGATAATTTTAAATAGTATTTTCTTCAATTTATATATCAACAACAACACCATCATATTCCCGTGTACTAATCCATTATTTTTCTTTCCCAAATCAAATTGATTGGATCGACGAACAGCGGTGGGCGTGGCTTTGGCATGTCCCATTCACTGCCATCTGGAATGGTTAGTATTACTCACATTATCTCAATTTACACGCCTGAAATTTATAATTATTGTTAGCGATCAATTCCATTGCATGAGCCAACCAAAAAATGAAAAGAAAAAAAAAGAAAGAAATTAAAAAGAAAAATAATCAAGAAAAAAAATTAAGAGCAATGCATTTGATATTGACTGATTTTGTATTTTGTTTTGTTTTGTTTGGTTCCGTTTTCTAATAATAATTATCATAACAATAACAATAATAATATAAATTTTATGCCTTTTACTATCAATAGTTGTATGTTATTGAGTTTGTCTCATGAACGCTCTGGGGACACACGCTTTTGATTACAATTTTCGAGCAAGAAACAACAAATAAACAAATACCAAAACTTAACTCAATTATTTTCTGGATGCTGATCAATTTCATTTTGGTTTATGATAACAAAAAATCAACAACTTAAAGTTTGCATTTTAAATAACAAAACTTAAACAAACAAGAACAAAAACAGAAACGAAAACAAAAACCCAAATAAACTAACCAACCAGCAACAACAACACAAAAAACTTTTAGATAATACAAACCCTTAAATAGAAATAACTAAAAAATCGAAACACAGAGATACCAAGCTAAAAAAAATATACACATACACACACCTACACAAAACTAAACTGCATGAGACATGAAAAGCAAATGTCGTACCTTAAGGTATCGCCCTGCCACCTGGTTCGTCCTCCCACTTCCGTTCCTCCGTTTCCATTTCCGTTTCCGCCTCAGCTTTGGTTTCCGTTCGGCATTCTGCCCTCTTTAGCGTGTACAGTGCTTGGCAAACTAATAGCAACAGTTGTACAGAATGTAAATATGACATACAGTCACTTTTAATTATGGAAAACGATAAGTTCTAGAAAAACGCATTAATTACTTTTTGAAATTACAATACAGTATTATATGTAAAGGATACGAAGTCTTAAATGCATCGAATTGCATTGATGCCTTACTGTTTTGCCACGCACTGTATTCTCCCCAGTTTTTCAATATCACTGTGACCCTCGTACACTCGCCACAATGCAGTATATACACCCACACAAAACACTTGAGAATTTCAGAAAACTAAACAAAAAAAGATACCTAACTTAATGCATTTCTTGCAATTCGATTTTCTTTTGTCTTTCGTTTTTGCAACCCTGCGAATGCCGTTTAGCTCACACAGACCAATGCCACCACCACAGAATACTTACACAGAGGTACAGCGAATGTACAAGGGAATGTTTCAATTCAAAGCTTAAATCCGAATAAATTCAAATACCAATTGCTGCACTCGAGTTTCAAGCACGCCTTAAAGAAATCCTTAACTCTAGCCACACAAAAATCCAAAAGAAATCAAGAGTTCTATGAGAGATTGCAACAAACGATTTCGATTTACGATATTCGATGCATTTGGAATTGCCGTTGCCGTTTCCATTTCGTTTTATTCGTAGATTTCTACGTTATAATATGCAGTTTTTGTACCTTGTGTGTGTCACCTCATCATTAACAGTTAACAATTAATAATTAACAATTAACAGTTCAGTTGTGTGTTGTTGTTGCCCGTTGTTCGAGCCAACTAACAAGTGAGCAACGTTTAATCAGCTAAAGTGAAAGAACCAAGCAGCAGCAAACCATCCAATCTAACCAACTAATACCTAAACTATTCAATCAATCAATCAATCAACCCCAAGACAGCGATATGAGGCCTTCTCTCAACACTAGAATACCCTTTGTACAATCTGATTACAGTCACGTTATGCGTTCTCGCCACAGGATACAGAATTCTCATTTCCAAGTTCCTCGTCGCGTCGTGGTTACAATGATTTCCCCGGATGCGGCGGTGGCGGCGGTAATGGCGGTAGTGCCAACTCCCTTGGCGGCAACATTATCAACCTGCCGCCGATAACCAGTAACAATTCGCTGAACAATCTCTGCGGCCTGTCGCTGGGCAGCGGCGGCAGTGACGATCACCTGAACGATCCAAGGGCGAGCAATACCAACCTGATTGTTAACTACTTGCCGCAGGATATGACTGATCGCGAACTGTATGCCCTGTTCAGAGCCATTGGACCCATCAACACGTGCAGAATCATGAGAGACTATAAGGTAGGTTCAGACGCAACCAATGCGATCCTTTGAATCTTTAAAATACATACTAATTACTGATCATCTTTCAGACTGGCTACAGTTTTGGATACGCTTTCGTGGACTTCACGTCCGAAATGGATTCGCAGCGTGCGATCAAAGTGCTGAACGGCATCACAGTGCGAAACAAGCGGCTAAAGGTGAGTTTATTTAAACCAAAAAGTGCTTTGATCAAAGACTAACCAATCTCTTTCTATTCCTGCTTAATTCGTAGGTTTCCTATGCTCGTCCAGGCGGTGAATCCATCAAGGACACCAATCTGTATGTAACCAATCTGCCGCGCACCATAACCGACGATCAGCTAGATACGATCTTTGGCAAGTACGGTTCCATTGTGCAAAAGAATATATTGCGTGACAAGCTCACGGGTCGACCACGGGGCGTTGCGTTTGTTCGGTGAGTGCCAAAACTTGTTCTTAACTCTACATTTAAGTAATCAGAAGGCTTGAGAAATGCTATTTTTACAAACAGTCGATGTTCTTTGAGTTCAATATTCCTCTGTATCTCTTAGAATATTAAAATTGAACTATAAATTAAAGAACTTTAAATGAGATCATCATAAATATTATCTGAACTCCGAATTCTGTTATAAGATTGATGATAAATCTTTAAAATTGAAGTGTTTTTATTAGCTTAATTGATAAATTGTGAAACCAATGGCATTATTAGGAATTTGTAGTACAATAATCATATACTTTGGACTATTTCTGATATTTTTAAATCGTTAAAGAGGTTTAACTCTTGAGAACATTGACTGTATTTTTCTCATTGCCAAATTCAATCTGATTTGTTTAATTTTAATTTTCGACACACCCCAGCTCATGTTGTTTTCTTTCTTTCTCTCATATTTTTCATTATTCATTTCTATCGCCAACCATCAATGTACTATGTACGATATATGGTGTACACCCGATAAATAAAATAATAACGAAATATAGCTACAACAAGCGCGAGGAGGCACAGGAGGCCATATCGGCGCTGAACAACGTTATACCCGAAGGCGGATCACAGCCATTGTCCGTGCGGCTGGCGGAGGAGCATGGCAAGGCGAAGGCGGCGCATTTTATGTCCCAGATGGGCGTGGTCCCACCCAACGCCCCACCGCTGCCGCCACCACCACTTATCGCTCCTGGACACAACAATATGGTGCACAGAGGTAGATCAATAAAATCACAGCAACGCTTCCAAAAAACGCATCCCTATATGGATGCAAAAAAGTTAATTTGAAAAGAAAAAAGAAAAACAAAATAATAATTCAAAACAAAACAGAATACAAAAAACAAAACAAACAAAAAAATCCAGAAACGAACAAAGGCCACGAGATGAAACACACAAGAGAAGCCACACACTCACTGAATATTATCGAATTATATACCTTAAGTATATATGATTTTTTTGTTCAACAAAAATAAGCATCTTGAGAGTTTCCACATCTGATCCCTTTTAAGGATTCTTTTTTTCGTTTTTCTTTTTGTATTTGACTATAAACAACAACAACAAAACAAACAACAGCAACAACAACAACTCAAACTAACAACAACAAACAACAAATGCATATTTAGTTTAAATTTTTGATTTTAACTTCGTAATACTTCGTAACACTTAAACAAATTCAATTTATTGTTGCAATTTATACACAATCATATATATTATAATAATATATATGTTGTATTTGGAAACAAAAAGCAAAACAAATGCAAAAAAACAAAAATTGAATTGTACATTTTTTCCTTTAGTGTAATTACATATTAATTTGCATAAAAAAAACTTAAAAACCCAAAAAAAACACTATTTTTTTATAGAATCAACCCCTATTCCCCACGTAAATTTTAATTACTAACTTAATAACGGGAATTTCCACAACCTTGAGATTTTACAACAACAACAGCCAAAACACACACACACACACACACACACACACACAATCACAAACATGCTAACTAACAGTTAACCGATAACCGATAGAACTATTTCTTACATGAATTTGGGTCCTAGTTCTACAAGTGTTTTCTTTTTTTCGGCATTTTTTTTAAGTGTGTGTGTCAAACTTAAAGCGGAACCAGTTCGTTTCAGGAAATCATTTTTTTCTCGGATATATAGATGGTTTTAGTAGGCTTAAAACAACAACAAACACAGCACAACACGTAAAAACCTTTTTTTTATAATGAAAAGATTAAAATGAATACAACCAGATTCACCTAAAATTATGAATGGAATGTGAATATACCAACTACGGACTGAATCGATACCTACTAATTTAAAAGAGAAATAATATAAAAAAAAAAACTAAAACAGAGAGAATAAACAAATATTTCTACAAAGGAGAATTTAACCATAACCCACATAAACCGAAGCATGAAGAGTGCATTTTTTTTAATATTTTTTTTTGTGGTGTTCCAGCTCCAGTTTTTTTGTAAATTTTTTTCCCGTTCACAAAAGACTGTGCGTAACAAATGATGATAAATATAAAACATTGCAGCAATGCAAGCAGAACTGAACTAAAAAAAATCAACAAAACATAAAAATTTAAAGGAGTAAAAATTAAAAAAGCGTTGCCCGTAAAAAATACCTACCCCCACTTAGCTCTTCCCCTCTCTTCAGCCTCTTCAGATCGCATCACAATATATATCAGCTATCAAATATCGAATTTTCGAATCACGTTCTTTTTTTTAAGTTTTAATTTCTCATCGCCAAAAGCTAAAAAATACAACAACAACAACTACAGCTCTACAATCCACAGCAAGAAAAACAACAACAAAAATAAAACTACAAAAATCGACCAAATAATGCAATTATTCCCCCTTTCTTAACCTTCTTTCATTCAGTTTTTAAAGGAAAAAATATACTTATATAGATATACGTATAATATACATATATATTTGACTATATGAAATCTATTCTATAAAATAGCGTTAAATTTTAATAATTATTTAGTTTGTAGTGCGTTAAAAGCAGCGTAAAACAAAAGAAAAACAAAGTAAAAAGGCCGAAAAAGTGTGACAAGAGAAAACGAATATAATAAAAAGGCGAAACGCAAAACAAACTTAAAAAACCAAAACCAACCGACAACTTTTTTTTATTTTTTTTCAAGTTCCAAGCAAATTTGAGAATCAATCAGTGTTGGAAAACAACACCTGGCCGTTAATACTTTGCATCGGGAAGTTTTTCTCCCACTGTTTTGATACTTTTCCTGTTAACCTTTTTTTGTTGTTTTTGTTTTTTATTTTTGAACTTGCTAATCTGCCTTACCGTGCGTATGAGAGCGTGTGTGAGTGTTTGTGTGGGAGTGAGAGAGAAAGTAAAAAAAGAGAGTGAAAGAGGTAAAGAGAGATAGCGAGTTTTGACAGGATCTAAGTGCCCGTGCCCCTTCCCATCGCTAATGCGCGTGAGTGCGAGCGAGTACGAACGAGAGCGCGAGTGCAGTATTTCTGTTTACAGCTCTTGTCCCCAGGCGAAAGAGACAGAGAGAGGCGGACGGCTGTTTGACAGACAGAGACAGAGAGAGAGACACTATGAAATTGAATAGAAAGAAGTGAAAAATGGCGCATGGTAAGTATGCGCGCACTCAACCGAAACGATAACGGGGTGCTGCCAAAAGATCACACCAAAAAAACCACCCTCTATAAACATTCAGAAATATGATACCAACTTCCCCCTTCATCAATCACATTATTTTTTTTTCTCTTTTTTTTACTGTGAAAAATTTATTGATGTATTTTTTTTTACTCGCCGGAAAGAATAAACAAAAACAATATGACCGTATTGTTGTCTCTCTTCTCCCCACACCCCTTTATCGGTTCCAGTGCAAAAAAACAAACAAAAAACTATCAAATAATAAAAGAAACGAACCTTAAACATCGCTACTTATTTTTTTTTCAAACTTTTTTTGCCAGTGTATTTCATGTATACGACGATAATATTCTCTTCCAAGTGGTACTTTGTGCAGAGCTGTTTTTTTTTCAATCATCTATGAGTGCTCAAAAAAAAAAGAAAAAAAACCATTATCATATCAAAAATAACCAAATTTATTTCAACATTTTTTTCTATACGTTTTTTTTCTGTGCCTGTCAGTGTTCAGTGTGGATACGAGATATCAAATCATATATCTAGTATAGAAAATTAATATTTATAATTGTTACTACCGAAGCCAAGCAACAAATGTGCAAAAACTCTATCGAACTCTCTTGTAGATTTTGCTTAACCGACCCCTAAGTTTGACATTTTATTAATTTATATATTATTGTTTGGTCTTTTGTTGTTGTTGTTTTGCATTCACAAGAAGAAAAAAATCACATAAGAATGAACTATTATTTGATATATTATTTTTTATATTTATTTTCATTGAATATCATTTGCATAATTTAGTTGAGATATAGACAAAGACGTGTTCGAAATTTAGCTTGTCGAAATACGTTGTTTATTTTTTTTAGTGAGAACCAGAATCCAAAAGAAATTTAAAAATAATCATGATTATTTTGTGCCAGCAAGTAAGCAACGTTTTTGAAAAGCTACTTTTGCGATCTTATAAACGATATCCTTGCCTAATCAATTGCAAGACAATCGAGCACTTCGGGCCTTTCATACCGAAGACAGTTTTTGAAGATTTTGCCTAATTTTTAGTTTGGTTTAATTTACCTTAGCCTTTATTTAGTTGCTGGACTGCTATTTCAGTTCAAAAGTTGAACCCGTTGCCAAGTTAAACAAGTAGTTTGTGTTCCCCATTGTATTTCGCATTTGTTGTTTCCATGCCGTAGACACTCTACTGTATTTTGTAAAATACTCAAAGCACTAACCCGATTCGGTCGCTTTTCCTTTTTTAAAGCATCAATGTTGTAAAGGAAAAACGATCGATTCAACTCATTCTCATTGATTGTTGTTGAAAAAAATACGAAGATTTTATTGATTGAAAAATCTTCTAAAACAAATCGATCTTTTATATTCCCCCCCATCCAAAATCAAGCAAATCAACCCAACAAGAAAAAAAAAAATTATCTGCGCCACAACTAATCCAAGTTGTACAATTTTTTTTTCGTTTCGTTCCTTTTTTTTATTATAGACGGAGCTATGGAAAAATTACGCTCATTATTCGATGCTATATGCGATGCTATCTTCGGTCTCGATAGTAATTATTCCTTTTTTTATATATATACCTATTTCTAATAAATTACTCCTAGTCGTAATCTATCATAGATTATTTGCTTTTCCGCCTGACGGAGAGCATAAAAGGTTAAGCAGGGCTTCAATGGAAATTGTGGGCTTAAATACATTGATATGCTATCCAAAAGTATGAATAAATTGGAATTCCCAAGTGCAAATTGCCTAAGCATATGGTGAATTTCTTAAAATCACACTTCTAGGCAGCATTTTAATTGATTTTAAACCTGTAGCTGATTCCTGTGACATCCCTGATTGATTTTTTGTTGTTTTTTTTTTTTTAAGAGCCCTTAAGAATGAGATCTAGCCGAGAGATCGAATATATAATTGTTATAAGTAGTCTATCAATTTATCAAGAAGAGAGCACACACACATATATATACACCAGCAGACACACAAGACACTTGCACACTCATGCGCTCCCACATAATTGAGAAGGCAGAACTAAAATTCGAATTTCAGTTTTAAAATTCTTCATATATCTATAAAAGTATAAAATTAACAACACAAAAAAAAAAGCAGATTTTTCTTTTTAAAGCGTGCCATGTTTTTCTTTGTTACTTTCTCATACGTCATAATTCAGCTACTATACCCATATATATATCTCTCTCAAGAAATGAATCGATTAAGTTATAAACAAAATGATTTAGCCTTTTTGGCAGTCGCTCTACAAAAAAAATTTTATTATTATTGTTGAGCGCGTGCCAAGGGCGTAGAGCGTTATTTGAAAAAGTTCCAATTGAGAAATTGCCAAAAAAAAATTGTACTTCTAGATGGAAATCACCCAATTCGAACTCTAAATTAAATCATATAAAATTCGAACTTCAAATTAAAATAATAAGGAAATAATCCGAATGGAAATTGCTGCTGGCCCTTGAAAAACCTTGTTTGCTTGCGCTTCATATTCTCACCCCAAATAAAATTAAACAATTAACAAAACCAAGTTCTTTTAGAGTCCCTATTTCGAACGATGTTTTTTTAGTGTTCTTAAATAGCAACATATATTTTTTTGTTCAATCTTCCCCACCATGGTCTGCTTTGTCTGCTCTGCAAACCAAGAATAACTTTATCAAAATCCCCAAGATTCCTCTGATTTATAAAACGAACTAGATGTTTACCATTTACAAATGTATACCGACTTGTTTTGCTTGCTAATGTTCTTTGAACGCACTTGACTTTGAATTTTCTTCGTGTATGTGAGTGTTTTATATACGCAACAATTCAGTCACATCATATACTTACTATATATTCACACATATATAGAGCCATCATAGAATCAGTCATCAATATATTCAATGACACTCCAATCCAAGTCCCCATCCCATCCCAAAGTTCCAAGAAAAATAACAAAAAGAAAACATGGCACGTTAAATGAAAATTATTAAAACCCTGCAATCGTGTTAAAGAAACAACCGAATCAAAAGTGGGAAACCTTTGTGATTAAAGAAACGCTAACAATGAAATTAATTTGTAGACACAGCGACATCGAACCGCTAACAACCAAACTTCTGCTTGATTTATAACTACAACTACAAATCCCGAAAGTTAACAAAAATTAACAAAGCAAAAACAAAAGAAAAATTAAAGAAACAACAATAAACACTAACCCAACACCATCTAAACAAGAAAAAGGCAAACGAAACTCTCTAAACGAAATACTAAACATAATTAGTCTCTCACTTAGGCTAGTTAAGTCAGGGCTCAAACTGCATTTAGGGCCAGAGGATATCTATAGATGTTACAATAAGTTTTTTTTTTCTTTTATATATATACAATTTTTTTTATGTATTTTTATTTAGAAGCATGACTAAGTGACTAAGAAAAATTCATTGATGAATCTTACTAATTGAATATCTTTTCTTAATCTTTTTTGTGTCTCCCTCCTTGAATTGCCATCATAGGTGAAAACTTTGCCGAGTTGCTTGACGGACTGTACCGCAGGAAGTACCATTATCCCTACTTATAATTGTCACCGCAACAGCAGCAGCAACTCCTCCAACAACAGCAGCAGGCGTTGGGATTCACCGGTAGTACCAACACTAGCAATGCCAATGGTAGCAACAACAACATGCTACTGTATCATCAGCACTACCATCAACAACAACAACAATCGCAATTGCAACGCCTGGGCAATGTTGCTGCTCATAGTACGAGTCCGAATGGAAGCAATAACAACATTAATCACAATAATATCCACATCAACACAAATACCGCCAGCACCAATGCTAACACCAACATCAACGCCAACAGCAACAACAACAGCTTTGGCTTTAATACAATACGCCAGAATGGAGTGGCTGCCCTTCACTATCTTCAGGAGCAATTGCAGCTACAACAGCCGCAGGAGCCGTCACAGCAACCGTTGCAGCCATTGCAACTTCAATCACCACCGCCCTTTCAACAACAACAACAATCGCAAGGGTCTGGGCATCATGGCAGTACTGGCAGCTTAAGCAATAATTTGCTTTCGATTGGAAGCAGCTTTAACAGCAATTCCAATCATACCAATGCCTACGGTGGCAATTACAACAATGCCGGTTCGTTCCACAACAACAGTGGAGGAGGCAGTAACACGTTCAACCATGATCCCAGCAGCAGCAGCGGCAGCAGCAATAACTTCGCAAACCATCCCAGCCTCAGAGTGAACCATTTTGCAACCAGCGGGATTTACCCCAGCAACAGTAGTGGCTTTACCAACAATCCCTCTAGCAGCAACAACGGCTTCCCCAACAGCCGCAGCAACAACAGTGGCAGCAATCAGCAGACACGCACTAGCAATTCCAATAATTCAAACAATTCCAACAGCCACAATAGTAATAACCACCACAGTACACAGCAGAATGACTTCAGTTTTCCCATGTCCGCAAGTGAAATGGAACTGCATCAGCAAACTCTGAAGCTGCAGCAGCTGCATCTCAATAACAGTTTCAACAACACCACTGCAACGGCAACAACATCAGCGGCAGCATCAACAGCGGCAACAACGGCAGCCACATCCACTCCAACAACATCAACGGCGACAACCACAAATCAATTTTTATGGCGGACATAACCTGAGAGTTGAGAATCAATCTTCAAATTATAACTTATATATAACGAACGTATATATTTATATAACACTAAGAAACTCTTATATTGATCATGGTAGTAACAGCTGCAGCAGCAACAGCAGCATTCATCGGAACCCAAATTTTTATGTTCTCAAAACCCCACAAGAATTACCTTATTTCTTTATGTTCCTCACTCTAACCCTTATGTTTTAGTTGGTTTTTTTCATTTTTGTGCTTTTTTTTATATTTGGGAGGAAACTTTTTTTTCTTATTGTAATTATATGTAAGACAAGACACGTAGTATACAAATATGTAATGATTGAAAAGCCTATGAAGAAGGCGATCTTTTTTTTTGCTTATACTTAGAAAAAAAAAAAAAAACTATGAGAAGAACTTTTTTTTGTCACATATTTATAACGTATAATCATATAAAAAATATATATATACATATATATTACAACACACACATACATATACACACATTTATATATCTACTACTACTATATAGCTATAGGCGTGAATACATAAGCTCTGATTGTTTTTTTTTTTTCTGTGTCTGAAACTGATTTTTTTGGCGCGAACTATGCCGCAACAACGTACACGGGGTACCCCCTCGTGTATGTTTATAGCTGAAGTGAAACCAGATATATATGAGTATATTATCTCTTTTTTTTCATAATTTATAAATCCAATTTTTTTGTCTAAATATATATAAATATATATTATGTGTAACGAACGAAGGAAATGGCTTAAATAATATGTGGCTGGGACATGCTCAAGTTTACAGGCTGTTTATGGATAAATAAAAAACAAAACAAAAATCACTTAGCTAGAAATGTGCTTGAGTGGCAAGGACAGAAAGGATGAAGAATGATAGGAGAAAGAGAACCCAGACAAAATTACACATACACATAGATTTTTTGCATAGCTATAATGGAAGGATACGTGTTTTTTTTTTACTAAATATAATTAATTTGTATGAAAACCATTTTTTTGTTTAGTTTATTATACGAAAGAACTTGAGCATGTTGCAGCTAGAAAAATAAAAACAAGGAACAGAAACGTTTAAGAAATAACCGTGATAGAGAGCCCGTAAATCAGAGGAGACATCATGCAGTAAGGAAGAAAAAAAAGGAAATAGGAAAAAAGGATAGGAAACGAAACGAAAACGAAAATGAAAACAAGAAAGAAGATAGCACGCAAAATCTAAGGCACCCGGAGTTGACCTGCATTTGTATTTTTTATCTAAAAAACTAAACCCTCCCCAATTAAATGTTTTAATTTTGTTTTTATTTTATTTCGACGTTATTGTTTTATTAATTTAATGAAATGCATTATCGTGTTCTTTGCCGGTCACTCCTTGGGCCCAAATTAATTTTTTCGGTGTTGGTGCATAAACTTATAATGGAACAGGAAATAAATAAGAGGATACAACGATTATGTTCATTTCAAAAAATATATATTGCGTTCATTGACGATACTTTTGTTAATTCTATTCACATTAATTAATTATGATTACATGGAAACAATTTCGTTCGAGCAACTCCATAATTTTCCGAATTATAACAATATTATTTTATTATTTAATTACATTGTCTCTGGCCTACAAAGAAAAACTTACAAGAAAATAAGAAATCAATTATTTAAGGCAACCTAATAAACCTTTTCACCACAAAAAACCCACATTATACCTGAGTTTTATTTTTATTTCAACAACAAGACGTTTTTCCATTTCCAAAAACGCTTCGAAGGCACATTAAGTCAACGAATTACGAATAATGAAAGAAAAAATTAATGAAAAACCAAACCTAGATTTAAGAGAGACTAGTTGGGGAGTGCAGACACACAGTAAACACTTGATAAAACTTACAGCTTGGTTGTGCTGAATACTAAATATTACGATTCAAAACAAAACAAATGAACAAGAAAAATTAAGATAATTCTGAAATATACACAATTCGAGAACGAATGCGTTCGTTAAATCAATATGTAAGATGTCACTCATTCTAAAGCCTCTGTCCCATCCGGAGGACGGGGGCACCGAGTCACTTAAATCGAAGAAAATACTCTCAACCAATTGTAGCCTTAGTCTGTAAGTGGAATTACATAGAAAATAATCGGTTAATTGGAAGATGAATTCATATACATGCATATATATATACATTTAGCACCTAGCATTTGGTCGATCGTCTCGTGTAACTTAGGACTTAGCCAAGGCAAACCAAAAAATCGAATAATTGAATATTCTTTTTTTTTTTTCTAGAGATGAGCATAATTTTTGTCACCTTTTTTTGAGCATGTGACAAAACCAAAAAGAATCATAAATTTTTTTCTCGAACGTCAGAGTATAGATATTTATTGTTTTTTGTGTGTAATTCTTTAGAGAATTTTTTTCTTTACTCATAAGCAGCCAAGCTAATTTTGTTGTAATACCGTGAGACCGGGAAAAGGAGACGCAATTTAAGAGATACATTTTTTGTCATATTTTTTTAATAACTAACATTGTAGAACATGAGAACCTCACAGAAGTAAACCTAATCGCAAATACATTTAAAATGTTGTTCAATAAATTAATGCAAGAATGAAATTATGTAACGGAAATATACATTATATATTATAAATTTTTTATATCAACGTAAATGTGTCTAGAAGGTAAAGATCTTTTATAAAAACAAGAAAAAACAACAACATAAAACTAAAATACCAGAAATATGCATACAATTTTTTTTTCTAGCCTAAGAGAAAGCGTTTTTTATATAAACATATTATACAAAGAAAAACTAAAAAAAAAACATAAAAATTCAAGTAAACAACAACAACAAACGACTTGAAATGAACCTCAACGTAGCGGAGAGTAGAAAATCGGTGCTTCTAAAGATCCCAAAACCAGGTTAGGATTGCAGATCCGCTCCGGTGGCGCTAGAGGAAGGAGATCATGGTTAGACAGAATTGAATAGACGCTTTATCTATATCCTATGGAACTTTTGGTATTATTTCGTGGTTTCAATTTCGACCATCTCTGCTCTATCTCCGCCTTTTCTGTCTTTTTACCCCCCTTAAGTGTAGTCTCCCTATATAAAGCATGACGTTCATATTTCATCTCAAAAGACAAAACACCGAAAGATTATATACAATTCGAAGAATATAGCGATATGTAAACATAGATTTAGATAAGCCAGGAAAGGTACCAGGAAAGTTACGATATTACAAAATTTCGATATTACCGTAGTGTAGGAAAGCGAGGAGGAAGTATTTTTTTTGCAAGCAAAGTACGAGTAAGGTCAACTCTAGGTCGGATATGGCGAAGATTGATGTGAAACGTGAACTGCCCTATGAAAGATTTTCTAAAAACAAAAAAAAAAAAACAAAACAAAAAACCGAACACCAACAAAGAACAACTAAGACGACAGATTAAATAAAATAAAAAAAGACAGAAGATAAAGAAATCAAGTTAGAATACTGAAGAAAATGCCTACAAATAAATGCATCATATACCTAAAAGCAATATACATTCATACATAGAACAAGTTAGTGGAACAAAATAACAAAAATAAAAACAAAAAACCGTTTAAATAGC
The DNA here is from genome assembly GCF_035046125.1 of Drosophila serrata. Lineage (NCBI taxonomy): Eukaryota > Metazoa > Arthropoda > Insecta > Diptera > Drosophilidae > Drosophila > Drosophila serrata. The sequence continues at coordinate 1,734,972 of NW_028256921.1, read as the reverse complement.
AAGCAACAAAACAAACAAAGGGAATATATTCGACAAATGCAAAACAATTATATTAACTATACCGTATACAAAGCGTATATACTATATATATATATATATATACATACAAACATATATAGAGATTATAACTATTAAGTCCCCAGCGGAATTTTTTTTGAAATAACTAAACATTTAAATAATAATTATAATACTAAAGTAATGTAACCCGTAATCGTAAATTACCGAATAAACGACACCACACACACGTAAGCAGAATTACAGAGACGACGCCGAGTATAGCGGGACTCGTAAGATTTTCGTGGTCGAAGAAAAACAAAACTCAAAAAGAAATGCAAATGCAAAACAACTTGAATTTTAATTCGTTTATACAACAAAAAAAAATTAAGAAACACATATATACATATATTGAAATAGCAGCTAATTGTTGTACTTAAGATGTCACATTACGAAAAGAACAAATAATAAACGGAAACATTTAAAATTCAACAACAGAACGCAAAAGTAACGGCTCTTCTGTCAGGGCTGGTACTAGTGTGCGCCTAACAGCACACGGGCGGCGATAATCGATAGGCGGCGCTTCGATTACTGCGGTAAAAGTACGTTATTTTTAAATGTTTCATTATTGCTTATTGTTTTTATTGTTGTTTTCCTCTTTTCAAAATTGTAACTCTTTTTAAAACTGAAAATAGTCCGAAATTTATGACTAACTTGTAACTTGGAACTTAGATAAGAATGTTCTACACTTAAGGTTGTCCACTTGAAAAATAGGAAAACTACAAATAGTTATTCGTAATTCTACAAGACAACTGATTGAGTAATATATAATGATTGGTTCTGAAGAAGGTGCTGATGATAACTAGTAAAGCTCTCAGTTTCTATTGTTTAGTTCGAAAAACTCTTTATCGGTCACCGCAAAATCTACAAAAAAGAAAGAGGACCGCCTGGAGCTGTACACGTAAAGTCTCTTTGCTGTAATATTTTGCACTTTGCTCGAGAATGTCTCACCTGGTGAATTATATCACCGAGGGAGGAGGAGATCTCCTTATTATCGCCCAAGTGCCAAACAAATCACGACAAGTGCCAATAATTCCAATTTTGGCTGCATTACAAGTGTATCGATACGGGCAAATATAACTACATATGGCATATATACTATATACAAGTATTATATAGGCATTGCTATCGGATCGAGTGGTAAACAAAGCGCTCGACTGATACTCCCCTTGGATGTGATGGGACTTTTTTTTCCGGATCGTTGCCTACTGATAGCCGGCGACACGTTTTCCCAACCGAATCCAATTAGTGGGTTCCGGAATTACGTCAGACCACGCAATGCCACACCAGATAAGGTTCAGTATTTTCACGCGTCTGGCGATCCTTTGCCCCGTGATCCATGATCATCCATCAACGTGTCACGATCGCACCTCCCAGAGACCGATGTATGGCATATATATAGTATATATGCTTATAAGTGGGCATAATTTACTATCAGGTGGTGATAATGACCATGTTTTAAGTGGCTTTCGGCCAGATATTGTTTGGCTTGACGCCTGGGCAGCTTGAAGGTTGAATCTGTTCCAGGGATTGTATAATTGCCGAGCCAAAAAGTGGGCCCGACTGCGGGAATAGACACGCGCCAACAATCCCAGAGTGCATATCGGAAAAATGACTGCTTTCAATAGGTTTTCATTGTGTTGTTTATTATTTATATATATTCTGAATTTGATGACCTGATTTTCAAATGCATGTCGCGTCCACTTAAATCCGTGTTATCTGACACAGACGCTTCCATTGCAAATAAATACAGAAATCGCTGAGTAATATTCTGTGTAATCAATAAACTCAGTCATCATCAAGGTTTGAAGGCAACATTCGATGGCATTTCCAAGGGATTGATGGTTGCCAGCCATTTAAAGAAGTTCAAATTGGTTAATTTGCCACTTTAGATATTGTAAGTTCATGTAACTTGTATTAAATGTGTCCTTTATTATCTTAAGAATACAAAAATACAAATATATATAGTAAAAACAAAGCAATATATATGTATATATAGAGCTTATGCATTGTTTTGATATCTTACCCATCGCAACAGCTTCATTATGCACTTCAACTGACTTTGTTTACTTGGTAAATGGTTTTTATTGTTTATCAAATTGTCTATATGCCGCATTCCATGGCCACCAAGGCTGTTAAGTACTTATCACATCACAGATTGAATACCCAGGGACCCGTTTTAAAAACTATATACCCAGATTCCAAATCATCCTTTTCTTGATTTCTACATTAAACTTTAAAGAACAAAAACAAAAAAAACCTATTATTCTATCCAATTTCGGAACAATTATGCTTAAAATTTAATAAATAATATTCAGGAGTGTCATTGGAATCGAGCTATAACTCTCTCCTTCTCCCCGGGACTTGTCCTTGCTTCTCGATTATTTGGAATATATACATGGGTAGGATTACTTCTTGAGAAAGACCTCATGCAATTCCACATCCTTTAGGTTATTAACGGTGAGACGCCGCGAGAACTTGCCCGTCTGCCAGCGCTCCTCCAGCTCCTCGAGTGTCCTGCCCCTCGTCTCCGGCACGAAGACACCAATGAAGGCAGCCGCCAGGAAGGATATGCCAGCATAGAAGGCAAACAGATTGGCAGTGCCCAAAGCCGCCTCCATATTCGGATAGATCTTCAGCATGACAAAGGCCAGGATCATGCCAAAGAAGATGGCAATACCAGAGGCACTGCCTCTTGCTCGCTGCGGGAACACCTCCGAGATCATGAAGAACGGCAACGTGAGCATGCCCATAGTGGAGAATACAATGTGGGCCACGATGCACAAGACGGGCAGCCAATGGATCACGCCCACCGATTCCGGGAACCAGCTGCCGGCGGCCAGCAGAAGCATACAGAAGCCCATGCCTGTGGCTGAGAATATGCCCGATGGCTTCCTGCCCCACTTCTCAAAGATGCCGCTCATGAAGAAAGTGGTCACGATACGGGCTACACCCAGCATCACGGCCACCAGAACCGGATCGATGGTGACACCTGCCTGCTGGGCAATCTGGACGGCATACACAATGATCACCACAACACCGCAGGCCTGCTGGAAGCCAAAGAAGGTGGTCATCATGAGCACAGGCTTGTAGACCTCGGGACGATGGATCATCTGGCTGAGGGATTCGCTGGCTGCGGTGCTCATGCTGGCATCCGCCACCTCCTTCATGTGCGACAGTTCCGCCTCGAATTCGGGTACGTAGTCAACCTCTGGAAGATTAGGATATGGGATAAAGTAATGATTACTTTTTGGATAAAGGAGAAAAAGGAACTATAATGAAGAGGATATGATGAGCGGTTAATAACCTTTTATGACTTTATATATCCTAGAACAAATTTATATAAAGAAGATAACATACTTAGGTGTCTTTAAAACTGATATAAAATTAACATTTCTGTCTAAGATATTAAGCCTATACAAATATATATCAAATAAATTAATAAGTTCTTACCGAAGGAAGAACCATCAATATTGCTCTATCATCCCCATAAATATATTAACAGGTGCTGCCATTAAAAGGAATTAAAATTGCCAAATGAATTAATCATTGACATTTGTATAAGCACTTGGTTTAAATGGCAAATATTTCATTTTGTTCGATAAACTTTAATGGCTCATTAAAATCACTTTAATTTCCAAGTGAAAGCCCAATTAACTACCTAAGTTGGTGCACCTTAAGGTTAAAAATATTATAGTACTTAATTTGGCTCTCTTTAAAATGATTTGGCTTAAGTGCAAGAATTTAATAAGTTCTCATTTAATGGCCACAAATTGTTAAACACACCAAAAGAGAGAGAGAGAGATTTTTAGATTATTTTTAAAAATGCATCATCCCTTGATTGCCATGCATTATTTTAACTTTTCATCCTATTTTTCCAATCTAAATGCAAATGAATTAAAATGGAAGCACTCACCCTTCTTGGGCAGTCCGCGGAAGTATCTGAGCGATGTCCTGGCCCTCTCCTCTCGTCCCTTGGTCAGCAGCCAGCTGGGTGACTCCGGCATGGGGAAGACGAGCAGGGTGGCCATCAGTTGATAGCCACAGCTAATGCCAAAGATCAAGACGATGTTGTGGCGTATGAAGTAGCCAAGGCAGTACATCAGCAGGATGCCACTGGCCAGGCCCAGTGAGGTGCCCAGGATGAGGCGTCCCCTGATCCGTGGCAAGCTGATTTCCGCCGAATACACACCCACCGGTGACACAAACATTCCAATCATGATTCCACCGAAAGCACGTCCCAAGAGCATCTGGTAGTAGATCATATCTCGATTCTCATGCATGAAGCTGGTGACCAGCAGGATCCAGCCAATGAGTCCAATTAAATTCGTAAGCAGGATGGTGTATTTGCGTCCAATGCGATCCAGGAAGTAGCTTACCAGGAGTCCACCCAAAGGACAGGCCATGTTCTGGATGGAAGCTGTAAAGGAAGGGAGATGAAACCATTTAATTAAGTGAAGTCCTAGTTTATTAATATTTCAATGACTCACCAAACCAACTGGACTCATCCTTGTTGAGCCAAAAGGGCTGTGTCTCATCGTGCAGCTGGTTGAGAGTGACGGCCGGCATGCTGACCACCATGCCGGAGCCAAGGACACCACTGTTGCCTAGGAAGACCATTAGCTCCTGCCGCAGCACGGCTAGTTTGCTTTCGCCCAGAGGCTTGTCCTTGGCCAACGGATCCTCGCCCTTTGCCACATCCTTGCTGATGACTGTTGGCTTGTATGGCGGCACCAAGTGCTCCTCCTGTGCCTCCTGCTGCCCCTTCATGGCTAAGTGCTTGGTTACTGATTACTGGGTATTCCTGAGGTACTAAGTACTGTGTGCTGCGTGCTGCTTTCCTGCTGCCTCCTGCTGCCTCCTGCTGCCTCCTTTTGGCTCCTCTTTCCTTATTAAATTATTTGTATCGGTGTCCCGCTGAAGGGGGCGTGTCTGGAGCTGGTGGCCGCCAATCAATTAATGGCCCACAATTAGCTATAGTGGCAACGTCGTTGACTCCGTATACCGGGTTTGCCTGCGGCTCTGATAGCTGTGGCTCGACAAGTGGAAACTTCCGCGCATTTCAATCAAGGGCTCGCGCTCCAGTATCAATTTCACAAGTTACCAATGACTTATCAGTGCTTCCAGAGCCGTCGAGAGAGAGCAGCTGCCTCTGTCTGTCTGTTAGTTCTTCTTCTCTGTTCTGAGAGCAACAAAACAAATGCATAGTCTTTTGGGGTTCGGTGGGATTTTTGCTAAAACACAACAGCCACGAGGCACCCCGTCCGTTGGGTTCAGCGTTTCGCAGGCAACTGAATTGAGTTTCTCAGTTCTGAAACTGTAATGGTGACCGAAACTGAAACAGAAACTGAGCAGCAGCCACCATAATTTGCAAATTAATAAATTATTGTTTGCATTTAATGCGACGCGTATACGGGGCGTATGCGCGATTTCGATTTCGGTGATTACGTATACGCCACCGTTAGCACTATGTGTAGCTAGTGTGCTGCGAGTGGCGTTTAAACGCAATTAGCCATCTAATCGATCCACTAACACTTGTCGCTGACCCCCGCTCACCCTCGTACCCCACTATCTCTTATTTCTCCCGGCATTCCCTTGCAAATCTCACTGTTTTACACTTTTATACTCTCCCTCTCTCTCTCTCTCTGTGTCTTTGCCTCTCTTTCTCTCGTTTGCTCTCAATCGAACGACATTGGCAACGAACTTGACATTGGCCGCGGGGTCAGGTGTAAAGAACGGGGGGCTTTTGTCATCGGTAGCTACTCGTATACCCTCCAACTAACTCTGAAATCTCTCTATTCATAAAATTAATACAATGAACGTTTGGCGTAAACAATTTAATTTGTTTCTCTTTTATTTATGACTCCACTAATCTGCTGATAATTGCCACTCACGTTTTATGCGTACGCATTGGGGATTTACGATATCATTTTCTGATTGAGGCATATTGTTATCATTGCTAGAGCTTTAAAGGAGTTGGGAGAACTCAGACAGAATATAAATAAAAGAATAATATATATATCTATATCAATATATATATATTTAACTTGACTTTTAGTTAATACATAGAATATACTAATATATAAAATTATGCCATATTTATTAATTATATATACATTAGTATATTAGTAATTCAGGACATCTAGTAAGACGTATAGGAAGGGATTATTTAAAATAATTATAGGTCCCAAAAAATTAGGTAGTATTATTAAAATAAAATCTATAAAGTCCACATGTTTATATATTTTTAGAAAACACATGAGAAATCATGGGGACTTTTCGTTTGAATTAAGGGTATGTCTTAAGAGTAAACAAAAATGTTTCGTTAATAAAAATTCTGTTATGTTTACGTTTTAGCCGATCACAATGGGGACGAGTGTTGCTTGCGGCTGCAGTTGGCCAAAAGCCAAAAGCCAAATAAAGAGCGGTCAAAATACTTGGCTTATCAGGCTCTCCTCTCTCTGTCTCTCTTCTGGCCACCTGTCTTATTTTTTGTTGGCACTTTTTTGATACTGCGGAAGAGGTGCATAAATTATGCGCGATATCGACCGGAATGTGTTAATTCTAATGCCGGCGCTCCGTTTTGGACAGTTGGACAGTTCTAGACGGTTTTTGGACCCCCGGGCTTATCGGCTTATCGGAACGATGCACGCCCCTGCCACGCGGCCATATCGGGTCCGGAGTAAATAATACCACATGGATCGCATTTTAATCGTGCCACTTTAATTAACGAAATCCGAGCCACAAATTGTGGTACCCCGGGGGAAAACCACAGGTTCGTACATACAATCTATTGTAATCACAAGTTCAGGGCGCAGAAGTTTGTCTAACGCCAAATATTTAAATTATGATTGTGCCAATTTGGACAATTTGACAGGTTCAAATATTTATGGCTTAATATTTAAACAAATCAACCCATTTAAACAAAGGCCCTGGGTTTCAGACAGTAAAAAAAGTCACAAAAAAGCAGACAGCGAAAAAACAAAGGCAAATTGGATTATCATTAATAACAAATAAAAAATGACTGAAAAAGCTTAGCTATTAATTTTGTGAATATGAATGTATCAAGAGAAAAAAAGTTATATTATTAAAATTATTTGAAAACAAAAAGAGGAAGCTAGCTTTACCCTTTGAGTTTGCAATTTAATCTAGAGTCGAAATTGAAATTATTCAAAACTAAGCCAAAAAGCATTAATTTCTTAATATTTTATTATAAATTAGTTAGGATTTTAATGGCGAATCGAAATGTTTATGCCTCTTAGCAATCACTGTTTTTTTTACAATTTCTGCCCTCAAGAAGACCCGAAATGTTAAATTTTTCAGATCGATATTTTTTGAAATTTTTTTTAAGAACTTAAGGTTTAAAAATGTCATATCTAAGGCAAAAATGCAGTAATTTTAAATCGGAAAACAAGGTTTTACTAGTTTTTGCGACCTTATTAAATCAGCATGAAATTTAAAAATAATAATTTTTTTGATGATTTTCGAAAATTTTAACGAAGCAACCCCTTACCTTTTTTGAAAAAATTAAATAAATGTTTTCTTCCGGAGATAGCTAGAAAGACTCTCCTGTTGATGCTGATCAAGAATATATATGGTTTATAGGGTAGGAAATGACTGCTTCACTAACTAAAATAATAATACCCTCTGCAAGGGTATAAACAGAATAAATCTTGCAGTCTGCCACAGGATCTAGGGATCGAATGGAAAATCGATTAAAACTAAGCAAAAAAATAGAAAATAATAATCCAAAACCAATCGAGCACCACTTGTTTGTTTAGTTTTTGTAAATAAAAAGTAATAGCAATAAATAATACAGTTTAAATACCCCTTAAAAAACTATTTTCTGTCGTTAGGCACGTATGTTTCTATAGTTAATAATAAACAATCTAATAAACTTTTCTTGCTGTGCATTAATTATAAAAAAAATAGGCTAGGGTCTCTGTGAAATTTAAGCCGAGCGAGACGATAAGTAATTTATGGCCAACGACCAGCGACAAGGGCCAAAATGAAAATTTGATTTTTGGTTTCACATTTCGACTGATTTATCGCAGCCTCAGGCAATTTCTGGTTGGTAACTCACGTCATTCCCTGGCCGATAATTATATGACCCTTTCTCCAGTCGGGCCTTTCCCCAAACAAGTGCCTGGTTCTCGTCAAAACCAATCAATCACCACAATCAAAGTTGCACTATAAGCGGCCACATTTAAATCAATTATTCGAGGGGATCTCTGAGCAAGACTCCAAATGGTAATAAATAATACAAAAATGAAAGAATATTTTAAGTTCAATAAAAAAAATGTTGTACACATTCTCTTGAGTAGTGCCAGACACCTGATAAAACAGTTAACAGCGAAAACGTGAGATTGTCTGCCTAAAAAACAGCTTTTGCAAAAGGAATACCCACGGGTGCACCTGAGGGCAAGAGAATAGCAGATTTAATTTTGTTTAATTGGAATACTTTTCTTCTTAAATGATAGTTAGTTATATTTGGTGAGTTATATTGCGTGTATTATATTTGGTGTATTTTAGAGAGCATATATGAGTATCTAGGATATTTCTTTGATGATCTGACACATACAAAAAGAAGCTCATTGAATGTCTTTAAGGATTATATTATACTATTTATTGTTATTTTTCATTGCTATTATTTTGACGCCACCTGTATGCCAGATAAGAGGCTTTTGGGCCACCAAATCGATGTCTTTGATCGGATAATGGCGCTACGTAGGCGGGAAATTACCGTCTGACCGATTACATATTTTGTTTTAAACACAATTAACAACAATTCTCAAGGAAACTCCTATCGCAAGTTGATAGGAAAAAAGTAAAAAAAAAAAACACAATAGTTGTTAATATATTAAAAAAATATACCATTATGTACTGTATCACTTTTAGGCCAATAAATTAGTCTGATTTTGTATTGTATGAAAATCATTCAGTTGAATAAGCAAAACAAAGGAATGTTTACTGCTTTAATCACTTTTCAGCTGAGTTTTTCAAGTATCTCCTACCTAAAATTCACATCAAATTGTTTAAAACTGGTTATTGGAACCCCGCCGTCTACATAAGCAAAACGCAGAAGTTCAAATTTCAGCCTAACAACAAGAATATATTTTCAGCTTTTTGGTTTGGACTTTGTTAAACGTACATATTTTTGTTAGTTTTAAAATGTAAAAATATTTTGTAACTTCATGTATGATAAATGTTGTGTACGCAAAAATTATGACAATTCGAGTACAAATTCATCGGTTGCTCGATCGCCTTACATATCTCCGAAGAGCATAATAATTAGCAAATATAAAAATCAAAGACTTCGTTGCCGAATACATCCTGCGCAGGCATGAGATTAGTGCTTGCGCAGGGATCCAGACCATAAGGTCGCATGCCCACCCACTTGTGTACTCGATTCGTTTCTCCAGGAAGTCGAAAATCCCCCATGCAACATCTTTATAGTCCATTTGAATTTGAATTTGAATTTAAATAGACATATCAGTACCCGCCATATCAGTTAACCGACAAATTTGAATTTAAATTTAAATAGTCGATCAATATATAGTCGATCGATAAATTTAAATGCATGCCAGCAGTCGATAGTCAAAGCTGCACATAGTTCATGGCAACCAGCTGAAAGTCAAGCTGGTCACACTTCAATAAAAAGTAGTAAAAAATAAATTGGTCACACTACAATAAGTTGTATTTCTGTGGTGATATTTCGGTCGCGGCACACCTTCTATTATCCTGCCTAGCTGGCTGTGTTTCAAAGTGAGCAAACGAATAATCTCCAAACAGAGCGCGGCTCGAGCAATTAAACGACAAGCCAGCACGCAATTCCAGACAAATCGAGCCATGCAGCACAAGGCTGCATGTCATCAGCCGATCGTCGCCGCAGGACATGGTTGCAGGCAACGAGCGGAAAGTCAAAGCGGGCACACTTCGATTCGTAAGTAAAGAAAAATGAGTTGGTCACACTACAATTAGTTGTATTTCGATCGCGGCACAAGTCTACATGTCATTAGAATCTTGGACCCACCATATATTATCCTGCTTGGCTGTGTTTATGAAGTGAGCAAATGGATAGTGGATAATTAAACAACAAGCTAGCATGCCATGCCAGACAAATCAATAAGTATTCATGAAAAATAAATGGAAATCGCTGCCGCCAGTGGAGCTGCACCACCCGCACCCTCCCCACCCACAATTCACGAATGATGACGTTATGCGGGTCAGTGGTGGCACAATAAGAGGAGTGGAGTCCACTCAGTGGACTAAGCAGGCTCTATTTATAATTCGTTTCTATGGCTGCATGTCATCAGCCGTTAATAACAGCGGCACATGGTTGCATGTCATCAGCCGATCGTCGCCGCAGCACATAGTTGCAGGCTACGAGCGGAAAATCAAAGCGGTCGCACTTCGGTATAAGGTAGTAAAAAATAAGCTGGTCGCACTGCAAAAAAAGTTCCGGTAATATAAGGTTGGCAAACTAGCTATTTTATAGCTAGATTAAGCTTTGAGCTTAAAGCTTTAAGCTCTGCTACAATATAGCTATAGTGACAACTCTAATTTGCAGCTCTTGCACTAAAATTAATCTGCTTTCTGCGGTTTCTGTTCGCCTGGTACTCCAGGCCCAGAAATTTAAAATTTTGTACTGGAAACGACCAAATTGAATTCTTGTTTTTGCCGACAACAACAACAAGGAGTCATTTTCGGCTCTATAGGGTCGTACCTCCACTGATTAAAAGTATAATACTCTGCAATATTATTGAACTATATATTTTTACATGCATTTTATTTGTTGACAAATCAAAGTTTAAAAATCTCGTAATTCAGCTAAACAAAAAAGCATTAATTTTAGTTAGCTTTAGTTCATTCTTCAACTTTGGTAACAGCTGGTGTTTATTTATTAATTTGATTATATATTATTTTCAGAACTTCTTGATTCTGCATGCAGCAGAAGGAGGATATTGAAACGGGTCTGACACGCATGCGCGAACGTTTGGAGGAGTCCGCTCAGCATTCGCAGACGGTGCAGCGCGTGCAGACTACCAAAATGAAGGCGGAGGATTTGCAACAATACGCCAGCAATGGGTGAGTACAGAGTTAATTCAAGTTAAGGAACGTCACATAAATTAATTTCTATCCTTTGTATCTAGGGCACCGTCTGAAGCGAGCTTGACGAAAGCAAGCTGTAAATCATGGAGTTGGAGTCGATAGACAAATTCTTTTCGGCTTAACAAAAGAATGCGGTATCGGTTAGTGTCTAGAAAAGATGCCAATGAAAGATCTTCCCTTATTTAATGTTGTCCCCTCTTTTCACAGGCTACTGATGGCTCCTATTGTGATCTGCGAGCAACTGGCGGCAAGCCAGCCAAGCAAGCAAGGTGCTCTCAGAGATCGATGGACGCCGGGCCCAGAACTGCACCATCCTGCTCAGCAAGCTGAAGATGAGCTATATGAAGATATCAAAGTAGGAGTTGCTTTGGCCACCTTCTGGTTCCAAATACTAATGTCTTCTCTTCTAGGGCCATTCTCCCGATGGACAGCAACAAGAAGCTGATACTCGACATGGTCTAGCAGCTGCTAAAGTTCCCGCTCTCGGCGGAGGAGCGTGCACTGTTGGATGAGCATAGCGAGGATATTGAGTCACTTGCCCGCACCGATCGCTTCCTTTACGAATAATATAATATAATATAATATATAATACAAATTACTGAATCACTTTAAATTAAAAATAAGTAATGGGATCCATGGAAATAAGGGAATTAATTGAAAAATAAATGCATAGCTAGCAGAGCTGAATCTAGACCAAGGCCTGATCCCTCCTATAGCATCGTTATATGTATATGATATAATTGTCATTATTAAGACTTACCCCAGTGGAGGACACGTCATTGTTTACTTCCTTCCATATAATAATATAATTGTCATGATTAAGACTTACCTGAGTGTAGTTTACTTCCTTCCAGTGTTGACTTCGAATCTTGTTGACTTCAATTAGGGTAGTCATAATATCGAAGATCACTTCCTGGTTATCCAGATGTATTCCATTGGCCACGTCATTCCTTTAATCACTATCACTATCGATGTAAACACTAGGTACCCCTAGGACAGACTGAGGTCGCGGCGAACGAAGTGCCTCTATTTATAGTTCCCGAGTCAAGAGAACAGAGAAAGTGAGAGAGTAAGAGATAGGCGGAGAAACATACAGAGAAAGAGTTCGCTCTGAAGATGCACATTGGGAGTTGGACCTACCGGATAAAAAGAGGCAGAGAGAGTAAGAGAGAGGGAGAAAGGGAGAGCTGTTGATGCTGATCAAGAATATGTTTACTTAATAGGGGCGTTACTGCGTTCCAAACTTTTGAGTAAAATTATAATACCATGCAAGGGAATAAAAATGATCAAATAAAATTTGAATTTTAAGATTCTTGCAGAGGAAAATATAATTTTAATCAGTGAAGGAGTCATTTTCGGGTCTATAGGGTCGTACCTCCACTGATTAAAAGTATAATACTCTGCAATATTATTGAACTATATATTTTTACATGCATTTTATTTGTTGACAAATCAAAGTTTAAAAATCTCGTAATTCAGCTAAACAAAAAAGCATTAATTTTAGTTAGCTTTAGTTCATTCTTCAACTTTGGTAACAGCTGGTGTTTATTTAATAATTTGATTATATATTATTTTCAGAACTTCTTGATTCTGCATGCAGCAGAAGGAGGATATTGAAACGGGTCTGACACGCATGCGCGAACGTTTGGAGGAGTCCGCTCAGCATTCGCAGACGGTGCAGCGCGTGCAGACTACCAAAATGAAGGCGGAGGATTTGCAACAATACGCCAGCAATGGGTGAGTACAGAGTTAATTCAAGTTAAGGAACGTCACATAAATTAATTTCTATCCTTTGTATCTAGGGCACCGTCTGAAGCGAGCTTGACGAAAGCAAGCTGTAAAACATGGAGTTGGAGTCGATAGACAAATTCTTTTCGGCTTAACAAAAGAATGCGGTATCGGTTAGTGTCTAGAAAAGATGCCAATGAAAGATCTTCCCTTATTTAATGTTCTCCCCTCTTTTCACAGGCTATTGATGGCTCCTATGAGGATCTGCGAGCAACTGGCGGCAAGCCAGCCAAGCAAGCAAGGTGCTCTCAGAGATCGATGGACGCCGGGCCCAGAACTGCACCATCCTGCTCAGCAAGCTGAAGATGAGCTATATGAAGATATCAAAGTAGGAGTTGCTTTGGCCACCTTCTGGTTCCAAATACTAATGTCTTCTCTTCTAGGGCCATTCTCCCGATGGACAGCAACAAGAAGCTGATACTCGACATGGTCTAGCAGCTGCTAAAGTTCCCGCTCTCGGCGGAGGAGCGTGCACTGTTGGATGAGCATAGCGAGGATATTGAGTCACTTGCCCGCACCGATCGCTTCCTTTACGAAATATCAAAGTGGGTTTGAAGGGCATCTAGGAGAGATGGCAGTCACTAAACTTGTTGTTCTTTTGTCCTGGCAGGATTCCCCACTACGAGCAAAGGCTGAAGAGTTCACTACTGGAACTGCTTTATGCCGACATCAGCACTTCAGGGAGCAATCAGAATGGAAGTCAGCTGCAACAACAGCACCAACAGCAACACCCTCAAGCTGAACACACGCACGACGTTGGCCTTCCTGGAGAACGGCATTACCACGGCATCTCCAACGGGCATTACCACGGTCACCCTATCACCGGCAGCCATCGAGCGGGACGCGGAGGGCAGGCCTTTGCGTCGAGGCTGTGCCCGTCGAGCAGAAGATCCAGCAGGAGCTGCAGGACCTCAAGTTGCGCGAGACGGAGCTGAAGCGCCTGCACAAGAATAACAGGCACAACATACTGAAGGCTTCGCTGGACAAGCTGTGAGTACACGTCAAGGCATTCAAGAATCCTCTTGTCATTTTACGTTTTTTCGTTTTAAGCCCGCTCAGCACAGACGACGAGGCCAATGCGGACGACGATGACGATTAGGACTCTGTGGTGGAGCACTGCTATGGACCCGGAAAACTGCGCATTGTTCAGTCCACCCAGGAGTTGGATAGAAATGGGCAAGTGTTAGATAACCTACTTAAATAAGTTTGATTCTCATTGAATTTTCATTCTTTATCAATAGCAAACAACCGGTGAACATACACAATTCGGCTGGCAATCGCAGCCTAAATGCAAATGCAGCATTAATGGGATGCGTTCGGCAATGTCGCTGGCTCAGATGTGTGATCTGACGGCAGAGGAGGCCGCGAGGTCTCACTGCCCAGTGGGAAAGCCTGATCAAGAAGAATGCCGAGAACGGGACGGTTATTGACGCGGCCATCATTACTTTAAAAAAAGGTGGGACCATATCCATTATCACTTTTATATCGAAGTGTGACCGCTTTGACTTTCAGCTGCTTGCCTGCAACCATGTGCTGCAGCGACGATCACTAATGACATGCAACCATGTGAAGCTTTGACTATCGACTGCTGGCATGGAACCATGTGCAGCTTTGACATCCTACGTTTTAGGTTATGGTGAATGCGTTCAGGAGCAGCCAAATGATCAGGATGAGCTGGATCAAGACCAGGGCGTGCTGGTCACAGCCCGGCCGGCGGCAGTGCAAACCACTTCGCTCCTGCTGCCCATTGATGAGCCATCCAACACACCCTCGCTGGCCTCTAGCGTGAACAGCGCCAAGGAGGAGAGCCTCGATGGCCAGCATTCGGATGACTATGGCATCTCGGACTCCTCGCAAGGCAACAACAACCTCCAGGCCAAGCACCAGCAGCAGCAGCAGCCGCTCAAGCTGATCGTGGTCACCCACCAGGAGCAGCGTTACATTGGACCTAACTGCCTCAATATGACACCATTTTTACTTCTCAGCTAAGCGGCCTGCGCCAGAAGCGTCAGTTTGCCTTCGGTGGTGCATCTACCAAGGGCGTAATTGAGCGGTTTATTGCCTTCCATGGCAATCTGGTGGCACCCAATAATCCCCTGCCGCCGCCTCGCCATTGGGCAACATCATCAACATCAACATCATCAGCTCCGGAATGTTAAATCAGAGCAGCAACAGCAACACCCTCAAGCTGAACACACGGACGGTGCTGGCCTTCCTGGAGAACGCCAACTCGCCAACGGGCATTACCACGGTCACCCTATCACCGACAGTAATCGAGCGGGACTCGGAGGGCAGGCCTTTGCGTCGAGGCTGTGCCCGTCGAGCAGAAGATCCAGCAGGAGCTGCAGGACCTCAAGTTGCGCGAGACGGAGCTGAAGCGCCTGCACAAGAATAACAGGCACAACATACTGAAGGCTTCGCTGGACAAGCTGTGAGTACACGTCAAGGCATTCAAGAATCCTCTTGTCATTTTACGTTTTTTCGTTTTAAGCCCGCTCAGCACAGACGACGAGGCCAATGCGGACGACGATGACGATTAGGACTCTGTGGTGGAGCACTGCTATGGACCCGGAAAACTGCGCATTGTTCAGTCCACCCAGGAGTTGGATAGAAATGGGCAAGTGTTAGATAACCTACTTAAATAAGTTTGATTCTCATTGAATTTTCATTCTTTATCAATAGCAAACAACCGGTGAACATACACAATTCGGCTGGCAATCGCAGCCTAAATGCAAATGCAGCATTAATGGGATGCGTTCGGCAATGTCGCTGGCTCAGATGTGTGATCTGACGGCAGAGGAGGCCGCGAGGTCTCACTGCCCAGTGGGAAAGCCTGATCAAGAAGAATGCCGAGAACGGGACGGTTATTGACGCGGCCATCATTACTTTAAAAAAAGGTGGGACCATATCCATTATCACTTTTATATCGAAGTGTGACCGCTTTGACTTTCAGCTGCTTGCCTGCAACCATGTGCTGCAGCGACGATCACTAATGACATGCAACCATGTGAAGCTTTGACTATCGACTGCTGGCATGGAACCATGTGCAGCTTTGACATCCTACGTTTTAGGTTATGGTGAATGCGTTCAGGAGCAGCCAAATGATCAGGATGAGCTGGATCAAGACCAGGGCGTGCTGGTCACAGCCCGGCCGGCGGCAGTGCAAACCACTTCGCTCCTGCTGCCCATTGATGAGCCATCCAACACACCCTCGCTGGCCTCTAGCGTGAACAGCGCCAAGGAGGAGAGCCTCGATGGCCAGCATTCGGATGACTATGGCATCTCGGACTCCTCGCAGAGCAACAACAACCTCCAGGCCAAGCACCAGCAGCAGCAGCAGCCGCTCAAGCTGATCGTGGTCACCCACCAGGAGCAGCGTTACATTGGACCTAACTGCCTCAATATGACACCATTTTTACTTCTCAGCTAAGCGGCCTGCGCCAGAAGCGTCAGTTTGCCTTCGGTGGTGCATCTACCAAGGGCGTAATTGAGCGGTTTATTGCCTTCCATGGCAATCTGGTGGCACCCAATAATCCCCTGCCGCCGCCTCGCCATTGGGCAACATCATCAACATCAACATCATCAGCTCCGGAATGTTAAATCAGAGCAGCAACAGCAACACCCTCAAGCTGAACACACGCACGGTGCTGGCCTTCCTGGAGAACGCCAACTCGCCAACGGGCATTACCACGGTCACCCTATCACCGACAGTAATCGAGCGGGACTCGGAGGGCAGGCCTTTGCGTCGAGGCTGTGCCCGTCGAGCAGAAGATCCAGCAGGAGCTGCAGGACCTCAAGTTGCGCGAGACGGAGCTGAAGCGCCTGCACAAGAATAACAGGCACAACATACTGAAGGCTTCGCTGGACAAGCTGTGAGTACACGTCAAGGCATTCAAGAATCCTCTTGTCATTTTACGTTTTTTCGTTTTAAGCCCGCTCAGCACAGACGACGAGGCCAATGCGGACGACGATGACGATTAGGACTCTGTGGTGGAGCACTGCTATGGACCCGGAAAACTGCGCATTGTTCAGTCCACCCAGGAGTTGGATAGAAATGGGCAAGTGTTAGATAACCTACTTAAATAAGTTTGATTCTCATTGAATTTTCATTCTTTATCAATAGCAAACAACCGGTGAACATACACAATTCGGCTGGCAATCGCAGCCTAAATGCAAATGCAGCATTAATGGGATGCGTTCGGCAATGTCGCTGGCTCAGATGTGTGATCTGACGGCAGAGGAGGCCGCGAGGTCTCACTGCCCAGTGGGAAAGCCTGATCAAGAAGAATGCCGAGAACGGGACGGTTATTGACGCGGCCATCATTACTTTAAAAAAAGGTGGGACCATATCCATTATCACTTTTATATCGAAGTGTGACCGCTTTGACTTTCAGCTGCTTGCCTGCAACCATGTGGTGCAGCGACGATCACTAATGACATGCAACCATGTGAAGCTTTGACTATCGACTGCTGGCATGGAACCATGTGCAGCTTTGACATCCTACGTTTTAGGTTATGGTGAATGCGTTCAGGAGCAGCCAAATGATCAGGATGAGCTGGATCAAGACCAGGGCGTGCTGGTCACAGCCCGGCCGGCGGCAGTGCAAACCACTTCGCTCCTGCTGCCCATTAATGAGCCATCCAACACACCCACGCTGGCCTCTAGCGTGAACAGCGCCAAGGAGGAGAGCCTCGATGGCCAGCATTCGGATGACTATGGCATCTCGGACTCCTCGCAGAGCAACAACAACCTCCAGGCCAAGCACCAGCAGCAGCAGCAGCCGCTCAAGCTGATCGTGGTCACCCACCAGGAGCAGCGTTACATTGGACCTAACTGCCTCAATATGACACCATTTTTACTTCTCAGCTAAGCGGCCTGCGCCAGAAGCGTCAGTTTGCCTTCGGTGGTGCATCTACCAAGGGCGTAATTGAGCGGTTTATTGCCTTCCATGGCAATCTGGTGGCACCCAATAATCCCCTGCCGCCGCCTCGCCATTGGGCAACATCATCAACATCAACATCATCAGCTCCGGAATGTTAAATCAGAGCAGCAACAGCAACACCCTCAAGCTGAACACACGACGGTGCTGGCCTTCCTGGAGAACGCCAACTCGCCCACGGGCATTACCACGGTCACCCTATCACCGACAGTAATCGAGCGGGACTCGGAGGGCAGGCCTTTGCGTCGAGGCTGTGCCCGTCGAGCAGAAGATCCAGCAGGAGCTGCAGGACCTCAAGTTGCGCGAGACGGAGCTGAAGCGCCTGCACAAGAATAACAGGCACAACATACTGAAGGCTTCGCTGGACAAGCTGTGAGTACACGTCAAGGCATTCAAGAATCCTCTTGTTATTTTACGTTTTTTCGTTTTAAGCCCGCTCAGCACAGACGACGAGGCCAATGCGGACGACGATGACGATTAGGACTCTGTGGTGGAGCACTGCTATGGACCCGGAAAACTGCGCATTGTTCAGTCCACCCAGAAGTTGGATAGAAATGGGCGAGTGATCGATTGCGTGGTCCATCAGGTTGTGCTGCAGGTGGAGCAGCGGCCAATCAGCTACCTTATATCCGATCCCGATCCGGTCAAATGCCGCGGGCTAAAGAAGTGGAATGAGAAGAGCGACGACGACTCAGAAACATCCAACTGGATCGCGGCCAATACCAAAGAGTTTCACAAGTGCAGTGTGACCATTGAGAGAGACGGCGGTTGCAACCATATGGTGTGCAAGAACCAGAACTGCAAGAACGAGTTCTGTTGGGTCTGCCTCGGCTTCTGGAAGCCGCACGCTCCTCCTGGTACAACTGTAACCGGTACGATGAGGATGAGGCCCAATACTGCTCGTGATGCCCAGGAGAAGTAGCACTCATCCTTGGCCAGGTGAGTTTTTATACTATTCTAATTTTTGTCGAAAGCTTGTAATACTGTGAAGGAGTCATTTTCGACCCTATAAATATTATATGTATATTCTAGATCACCATCATTAGCCGAGTCGGTCTAGCTAGGGTCAGGGTCAGTTATAAAACTATCGAAAGAGTAAGATCTTATAATTAATTTAGGCTTTTAACTTTGAGTATACGTTTGTAGACATCCTCAATACAAATTACTGAATCACTTTAAATTAAAAATAAGTAATGGGATCCATGGAAATAAGGGAATTAATTGAAAAATAAATGCATAGCTAGCAGAGCTGAATCTAGACCAAGGCCTGATCCCTCCTATAGCATCGTTATATGTATATGATATAATTGTCATTATTAAGACTTACCCCAGTGGAGGACACGTCATTGTTTACTTCCTTCCATATAATAATATAATTGTCATGATTAAGACTTACCTGAGTGTAGTTTACTTCCTTCCAGTGTTGACTTCGAATCTTGTTGACTTCAATTAGGGTAGTCATAATATCGAAGATCACTTCCTGGTTATCCAGATGTATTCCATTGGCCACGTCATTCCTTTAATCACTATCACTATCGATGTAAACACTAGGTACCCCTAGGACAGACTGAGGTCGCGGCGAACGAAGTGCCTCTATTTATAGTTCCCGAGTCAAGAGAACAGAGAAAGTGAGAGAGTAAGAGATAGGCGGAGAAATATACAGAGAAAGAGTTCGCTCTGAAGATGCACATTGGGAGTTGGACCTACCGGATAAAAAGAGGCAGAGAGAGTAAGAGAGAGGGAGAAAGGGAGAGCTGTTGATGCTGATCAAGAATATGTTTACTTAATAGGGGCGTTACTGCGTTCCAAACTTTTGAGTAAAATTATAATACCATGCAAGGGAATAAAAATGATCAAATAAAATTTGAATTTTAAGATTCTTGCAGAGGAAAATATAATTTTAATCAGTGAAGGAGTCATTTTCGGGTCTATAGGGTCGTACCTCCACTGATTAAAAGTATAATACTCTGCAATATTATTGAACTATATATTTTTACATGCATTTTATTTGTTGACAAATCAAAGTTTAAAAATCTCGTAATTCAGCTAAACAAAAAAGCATTATTTTAGTTAGCTTTAGTTCATTCTTCAACTTTGGTAACAGCTGGTGTTTATTTAATAATTTGATTATATATTATTTTCAGAACTTCTTGATTCTGCATGCAGCAGAAGGAGGATATTGAAACGGGTTTGGAGGAGTCCGCTCAGCATTCGCAGACGGTGCAGCGCGTGCAGACTACCAAAATGAAGGCGGAGGATTTGCAACAATACGTCAGCAATGGGTGAGTACAGAGTTAATTCAAGTTAAGGAACGTCACATAAATTAATTTCTATCCTTTGTATCTAGGGCACCGTCTGAAGCGAGCTTGACGAAAGCAAGCAAATTCTTTTCGGCTTAACAAAAGAATGCGGTATCGGTTAGTGTCTAGAAAAGATGCCAATGAAAGATCTTCCCTTATTTAATGTTCTCCCCTCTTTTCACAGGCTATTGATGGCTCCTATGAGGATCTGCGAGCAACTGGCGGCAAGTCAGCCAAGCAAGCAAGGTGCTCTCAGAGTGCTCATCCTGCTCAGCAAGCTGAAGATGAGCTATATGAAGATATCAAAGTAGGAGTTGCTTTGGCCACCTTCTGGTTCCAAATACTAATGTCTTCTCTTCCAGGGCCATTCTCCCGATGGACAGCAACAAGAAGCTGATACTCGACATGGTCTAGCAGCTGCTAAAGTTCCCGCTCTCGGCGGAGGAGCGTGACTGTTGGATGAGCATAGCGAGGATATTGAGTCACTTGCCCGCACCGATCGCTTCCTTTACGAAATATCAAAGTGGGTTTGAAGGGCATCTAGGAGAGATGGCAGTCACTAAACTTTTTGTTCTTTTGTCCTGGCAGGATTCCCCACTACGAGCAAAGGCTGAAGAGTTCACTACTGGAACTGCTTTATGCCGACATCAGCACTTCAGGGAGCAATCAGAATGGAAGTCAGCTGCAACAACAGCACCAACAGCAACACCCTCAAGCTGAACACACGCACGACGTTGGCCTTCCTGGAGAACGGCATTACCACGGCATCTCCAACGGGCATTACCACGGTCACCCTATCACCGGCAGCCATCGAGCGGGACGCGGAGGGCAGGCCTTTGCGTCGAGGCTGTGCCCGTCGAGCAGAAGATCCAGCAGGAGCTGCAGGACCTCAAGTTGCGCGAGACGGAGCTGAAGCGCCTGCACAAGAATAACAGGCACAACATACTGAAGGCTTCGCTGGACAAGCTGTGAGTACACGTCAAGGCATTCAAGAATCCTCTTGTCATTTTGCGTTTTTTCGTTTTTAGCCAGCTCAGAACAGACGACGAGGCCAATGCGGACGACGATGACGATTAGGACTCTGTGGTGGAGCACTGCTATGGACCCGGAAAACTGCGCAATGTTCAGTCCACCCAGGAGTTGGATAGAAATGGGCAAGTGTTAGATAACCTACTTAAATAAGTTTGATTCTCATTGAATTTTCATTCTTTATCAATAGCAAACAACCGGTGAACATACACAATTCGGCTGGCAATCGCAGCCTAAATGCAAATGCAGCATTAATGGGATGCGTTCGGCAATGTCGCTGGCTCAGATGTGTGATCTGACGGCAGAGGAGGCCGCGAGGTCTCACTGCCCAGTGGGAAAGCCTGATCAAGAAGAATGCCGAGAACGGGACGGTTATTGACGCGGCCATCATTACTTTAAAAAAAGGTGGGACCATATCCATTATCACTTTTATATCGAAGTGTGACCGCTTTGACTTTCAGCTGCTTGCCTGCAACCATGTGCTGCAGCGACGATCACTAATGACATGCAACCATGTGAAGCTTTGACTATCGACTGCTGGCATGGAACCATGTGCAGCTTTGACATCCTACGTTTTAGGTTATGGTGAATGCGTTCAGGAGCAGCCAAATGATCAGGATGAGCTGGATCAAGACCAGGGCGTGCTGGTCACAGCCCGGCCGGCGGCAGTGCAAACCACTTCGCTCCTGCTGCCCATTGATGAGCCATCCAACACACCCTCGCTGGCCTCTAGCGTGAACAGCGCCAAGGAGGATAGCCTCGATGAACCGCATTATGATGACTCGGGCATCTCGGAGCAGCAGCAGCAGCAGCCGCTCAAGCTGACCGTGGCCCCCGCCAGGAGCAGCGTTACATTGGACCCAACTGCCTCAACATCACACCGGAGCTGCCGCTGAAGAAGCTCATCACCAAGACCATTTCCACTCCGCAGCTTAGCGCTGTGCAACAGCGACGATCAGCTGACATGGAGCCATGTGCAGCATTGACTGTGGACTGCAGGCATGCAACCATGTGCAGCTTTGACATCCTTCGCTTGGAGCCCCCGCAGCAGAAGCTCATCACCAGGACAATTTCCATGCCGCAGCTAAGCAACAACAACCTCTAGGCCAAGCAGCAGCAGCAGCCGCTTAAGCTGACCGTGGTCACCCGCCAGGATCAGCGTTAAATTGGACATTGGACTGCTACATGACACCGGAGCCGCCGCAGCAGAAGCTCTTCATTTCCATGCCTCAGCTGAGCGGCCTGCACAACCAAGGGCGTGGTGATTCAGCGGTTTACAGCCTTCCATGGCAAGCTGGTGAGCTGGTCGAGGCTACGTGCCCGTCGAGCAGAAAATCCAGCCGAACTGCAGGACCTAAAGTCGCGCGAGACGGAGCTGAAGCGGCTGCGCAAGATTAACAGGCAGAACACACTGATGGCTTTGCTGGACAAGCTGTGAGTAGACGTCAGGCTCTCAAGAATCCTCTTATCATCTTACGTTTTTTCGTTTTCAGCCAGCTCAACACGGACGACCCGGAAAACTACGCAATGTCCAGTCCACCCAGGAGTTGGATAGAAATGGGCAAGTGTTAGATAACCTACTCAAATAAGTTTGATTCTTATTGAATTTTCATTCTTATATCAACAGCAAGGAGCCGGAGAACGTACACAATCCCGCTGGCAATCGCAGCCTGAATGCAGCCGCCTACATATCCAATGGAGCCAGCAATGGCAGCATATTAATGGGATGCGTCCGGCAATGTCGCTGGCCCAGCTCTGTGATCTGACGCTCAAGGAGGCGCCCTCATCGTGAGGCTTCATTGCCCAGTGGGAAAGGCTGATTGAGAAGAATGTCGAGAACTGGACGGTTATTGAGGCGGTCATCTAAGAGGACGGTCGGAAGAGGGTAGCAGAGGGTCCCCTTTCCCCCCAAAAAACAACACACACCAATCCACCAACGATTCTGGTGCAGAGCAGACCAAATTATTATTGTAGTGTCCAAACTTGATACCAATCCTAAGCCCGATGTCCGATACCCGATTCCTGATCCTCTCCACACAAGGCGAAAGCTGCTTATCAAGGAATTCATTTAAATTTTACATAAATATACGAAAACGATGTGCGAAACATGATTTAATTAAATAAAAACCCCAAAACTAAACCTTAACAAGCATTTGTTGTAGTTACCTACATTTAAAATGGATATATTCTTCTTGTTGTAAAAAATAGCTTGTTGTTGTCGGCAAAAACAAGAATTCAATTTGGTCGTTTCCAGTACAAAATTTTAAATTTCTGGGCCTGGAGTACCAGGCGAACAGAAACCGCAGAAAGCAGATTAATTTTAGTGCAAGAGCTGCAAATTAGAGTTGTCACTATAGCTATATTGTAGCAGAGCTTAAAGCTTAGAGTTTAGAGCTTAGAGCTTTAAGCTCTGCTACAATATAGCTATAGTGACAACTCTAATTTGCAGCTCTTGCACTAAAATTAATCTGCTTTCTGCGGTTTCTGTTCGCCTGGTACTCCAGGCCCAGAAATTTAAAATTTTGTACTGGAAACGACCAAATTGAATTCTTGTTTTTGCCGACAACAACAAGCTATTTTTTACAACAAGAAGAATATATCCATTTTAAATGTAGGTAACTACAACAAATGCTTGTTAAGGTTTAGTTTTGGGGTTTTTATTTAATTAAATCATGTTTCGCACATCGTTTTCGTATATTTATGTAAAATTTAAATGAATTCCTTGATAAGCAGCTTTCGCCTTGTGTGGAGAGGATCAGGAATCGGGTATCGGACATCGGGCTTAGGATTGGTATCAAGTTTGGACACTACAATAATAATTTGGTCTGCTCTGCACCAGAATCGTTGGTGGATTGGTGTGTGTTGTTTTTTGGGGGGAAAGGGGACCCTCTGCTACCCTCTTCCGACCGTCCTCTTAGATGACCGCCTCAATAACCGTCCAGTTCTCGACATTCTTCTCAATCAGCCTTTCCCACTGGGCAATGAAGCCTCACGATGAGGGCGCCTCCTTGAGCGTCAGATCACAGAGCTGGGCCAGCGACATTGCCGGACGCATCCCATTAATATGCTGCCATTGCTGGCTCCATTGGATATGTAGGCGGCTGCATTCAGGCTGCGATTGCCAGCGGGATTGTGTACGTTCTCCGGCTCCTTGCTGTTGATATAAGAATGAAAATTCAATAAGAATCAAACTTATTTGAGTAGGTAATCTAACACTTGCCCATTTCTATCCAACTCCTGGGTGGACTGGACATTGCGTAGTTTTCCGGGTCGTCCGTGTTGAGCTGGCTGAAAACGAAAAAACGTAAGATGATAAGAGGATTCTTGAGAGCCTGACGTCTACTCACAGCTTGTCCAGCAAAGCCATCAGTGTGTTCTGCCTGTTAATCTTGCGCAGCCGCTTCAGCTCCGTCTCGCGCGACTTTAGGTCCTGCAGTTCGGCTGGATTTTCTGCTCGACGGGCACGTAGCCTCGACCAGCTCACCAGCTTGCCATGGAAGGCTGTAAACCGCTGAATCACCACGCCCTTGGTTGTGCAGGCCGCTCAGCTGAGGCATGGAAATGAAGAGCTTCTGCTGCGGCGGCTCCGGTGTCATGTAGCAGTCCAATGTCCAATTTAACGCTGATCCTGGCGGATGACCACGGTCAGCTTAAGCGGCTGCTGCTGCTGCTTGGCCTAGAGGTTGTTGTTGCTTAGCTGCGGCATGGAAATTGTCCTGGTGATGAGCTTCTGCTGCGGGGACTCCAAGCGTAGGATGTCAAGGCTGCACATGGTTGCATGCCTGCAGTCCACAGTCAATGCTGCACATGGCTCCATGTCAGCTGATCGTCGCTGTTGCACAGCGCTAAGCTGCGGAGTGGAAATGGTCTTGGTGATGAGCTTCTTCTGCGGCAGCTCCGGTGTGATGTTGAGGCAGTTGGGTCCAATGTAACGCTGCTCCTGGCGGGGGCCACGGTCAGCTTGAGCGGCTGCTGCTGCTGCTGCTCCGAGATGCCCGAGTCATCATAATGCGGTTCATCGAGGCTATCCTCCTTGGCGCTGTTCACGCTAGAGGCCAGCGAGGGTGTGTTGGATGGCTCATCAATGGGCAGCAGGAGCGAAGTGGTTTGCACTGCCGCCGGCCGGGCTGTGACCAGCACGCCCTGGTCTTGATCCAGCTCATCCTGATCATTTGGCTGCTCCTGAACGCATTCACCATAACCTAAAACGTAGGATGTCAAAGCTGCACATGGTTCCATGCCAGCAGTCGATAGTCAAAGCTTCACATGGTTGCATGTCATTAGTGATCGTCGCTGCAGCACATGGTTGCAGGCAAGCAGCTGAAAGTCAAAGCGGTCACACTTCGATATAAAAGTGATAATGGATATGGTCCCACCTTTTTTAAAAGTAATGATGGCCGCGTCAATAACCGTCCCGTTCTCGGCATTCTTCTTGATCAGGCTTTCCCACTGGGCAGTGAGACCTCGCGGCCTCCTCTGCCGTCAGATCACACATCTGAGCCAGCGACATTGCCGGACGCATCCCATTAATGCTGCATTTGCATTTAGGCTGCGATTGGCAGCCGAATTGTGTATGTTCACCGGTTGTTTGCTATTGATAAAGAATGAAAATTCAATGAGAATCAAACTTATTTAAGTAGGTTATCTAACACTTGCCCATTTCTATCCAACTCCTGGGTGGACTGAACATTGCGCAGTTTTCCGGGTCCATAGCAGTGCTCCACCACAGAGTCCTAATCGTCATCGTCGTCCGCATTGGCCTCGTCGTCTGTGCTGAGCGGGCTTAAAACGAAAAAACGTGAAATGACAAGAGGATTCTTGAATGCCTTGACGTGTACTCACAGCTTGTCCAGCGAAGCCTTCAGTATGTTGTGCCTGTTATTCTTGTGCAGGCGCTTCAGCTCCGTCTCGCGCAACTTGAGGTCCTGCAGCTCCTGCTGGATCTTCTGCTCGACGGGCACAGCCTCGACGCAAAGGCCTGCCCTCCGCGTCCCGCTCGATGGCTGCCGGTGATAGGGTGACCGTGGTAATGCCCGTTGGAGATGCCGTGGTAATGCCGTTCTCCAGGAAGGCCAACGTCGTGCGTGTGTTCAGCTTGAGGGTGTTGCTGTTGGTGCTGTTGTTGCAGCTGACTTCCATTCTGATTGCTCCCTGAAGTGCTGATGTCGGCATAAAGCAGTTCCAGTAGTGAACTCTTCAGCCTTTGCTCGTAGTGGGGAATCCTGCCAGGACAAAAGAACAAAAAGTTTAGTGACTGCCATCTCTCCTAGATGCCCTTCAAACCCACTTTGATATTTCGTAAAGGAAGCGATCGGTGCGGGCAAGTGACTCAATATCCTCGCTATGCTCATCCAACAGTCACGCTCCTCCGCCGAGAGCGGGAACTTTAGCAGCTGCTAGACCATGTCGAGTATCAGCTTCTTGTTGCTGTCCATCGGGAGAATGGCCCTGGAAGAGAAGACATTAGTATTTGGAACCAGAAGGTGGCCAAAGCAACTCCTACTTTGATATCTTCATATAGCTCATCTTCAGCTTGCTGAGCAGGATGAGCACTCTGAGAGCACCTTGCTTGCTTGGCTGGCTTGCCGCCAGTTGCTCGCAGATCCTCATAGGAGCCATCAATAGCCTGTGAAAAGAGGGGAGAACATTAAATAAGGGAAGATCTTTCATTGGCATCTTTTCTAGACACTAACCGATACCGCATTCTTTTGTTTAGCCGAAAAGAATTTGTCTATCGACTCCAACTCCATGTTTTACAGCTTGCTTTCGTCAAGCTCGCTTCAGACGGTGCCCTAGATACAAAGGATAGAAATTAATTTATGTGACGTTCCTTAACTTGAATTAACTCTGTACTCACCCATTGCTGGCGTATTGTTGCAAATCCTCCGCCTTCATTTTGGTAGTCTGCACGCGCTGCACCGTCTGCGAATGCTGAGCGGACTCCTCCAAACCCGTTTCAATATCCTCCTTCTGCTGCATGCAGAATCAAGAAGTTCTGAAAATAATATATAATCAAATTATTAAATAAACACCAGCTGTTACCAAAGTTGAAGAATGAACTAAAGCTAACTAAAATTAATGCTTTTTTGTTTAGCTGAATTACGAGATTTTTAAACTTTGATTTGTCAACAAATAAAATGCATGTAAAAATATATAGTTCAATAATATTGCAGAGTATTATACTTTTAATCAGTGGAGGTACGACCCTATAGACCCGAAAATGACTCCTTCACTGATTAAAATTATATTTTCCTCTGCAAGAATCTTAAAATTCAAATTTTATTTGATCATTTTTATTCCCTTGCATGGTATTATAATTTTATTCAAAAGTTTGGAACGCAGTAACGCCCCTATTAAGTAAACATATTCTTGATCAGCATCAACAGCTCTCCCTTTCTCCCTCTCTCTTACTCTCTCTGCCTCTTTTTATCCGGTAGGTCCAACTCCCAATGTGCATCTTCAGAGCGAACTCTTTCTCTGTATGTTTCTCCGCCTATCTCTTACTCTCTCACTTTCTCTGTTCTCTTGACTCGGGAACTATAAATAGAGGCACTTCGTTCGCCGCGACCTCAGTCTGTCCTAGGGGTACCTAGTGTTTACATCGATAGTGATAGTGATTAAAGGAATGACGTGGCCAATGGAATACATCTGGATAACCAGGAAGTGATCTTCGATATTATGACTACCCTAATTGAAGTCAACAAGATTCGAAGTCAACACTGGAAGGAAGTAAACTACACTCAGGTAAGTCTTAATCATGACAATTATATTATTATATGGAAGGAAGTAAACAATGACGTGTCCTCCACTGGGGTAAGTCTTAATAATGACAATTATATCATATACATATAACGATGCTATAGGAGGGATCAGGCCTTGGTCTAGATTCAGCTCTGCTAGCTATGCATTTATTTTTCAATTAATTCCCTTATTTCCATGGATCCCATTACTTATTTTTAATTTAAAGTGATTCAGTAATTTGTATTGAGGATATCTACAAACGTATACTCAAAGTTAAAAGCCTAAATTAATTATAAGATCTTACTCTTTCGATAGTTTTATAACTGACCCTGACCCTAGCTAGACCGACTCGGCTGATGATGGTGATCTAGAATATACATATAATATTTATAGGGTCGAAAATGACTCCTTCACAGTATTACAAGCTTTCGACAAAAATTAGAATAGTATAAAAACTCACCTGGCCAAGGATGAGTGCTACTTCTCCTGGGCATCACGAGCTGTATTGGCCTCATCCTCATCGTACCGGTTACAGTTGTACCAGGAGGAGCGTGCGGCTTCCAGAAGCCGAGGCAGACCCAACAGAACTCGTTCTTGCAGTTCTGGTTCTTGCACACCATATGGTTGCAACCGCCGTCTCTCTCAATGGTCACACTGCACTTGTGAAACTCTTTGGTATTGGCCGCGATCCAGTTGGATGTTTCTGAGTCGTCGTCGCTCTTCTCATTCCACTTCTTTAGCCCGCGGCATTTGACCGGATCGGGATCGGATATAAGGTGGCTGATTGGCCGCTGCTCCACCTGCAGCACAACCTGATGGACCACGCAATCGATCACTCGCCCATTTCTATCCAACTCCTGGGTGGACTGAACAATGCGCAGTTTTCCGGGTCCATAGCAGTGCTCCACCACAGAGTCCTAATCGTCATCGTCGTCCGCATTGGCCTCGTCGTCTGTGCTGAGCTGGCTTAAAACGAAAAAACGCAAAATGACAAGAGGATTCTTGAATGCCTTGACGTGTACTCACAGCTTGTCCAGCGAAGCCTTCAGTATGTTGTGCATGTTATTCTTGTGCAGGCGCTTCAGCTCCGTCTCGCGCAACTTGAGGTCCTGCAGCTCCTGCTGGATCTTCTGCTCGACGGGCACAGCCTCGACGCAAAGGCCTGCCCTCCGAGTCCCGCTCGATTACTGTCGGTGATAGGGTGACCGTGGTAATGCCCGTTGGCGAGTTGGCGTTCTCCAGGAAGGCCAGCACCGTGCGTGTGTTCAGCTTGAGGGTGTTGCTGTTGCTGCTCTGATTTAACATTCCGGAGCTGATGATGTTGATGTTGATGATGTTGCCCAATGGCGAGGCGGCGGCAGGGGATTATTGGGTGCCACCAGATTGCCATGGAAGGCAATAAACCGCTCAATTACGCCCTTGGTAGATGCACCACCGAAGGCAAACTGACGCTTCTGGCGCAGGCCGCTTAGCTGAGAAGTAAAAATGGTGTCATATTGAGGCAGTTAGGTCCAATGTAACGCTGCTCCTGGTGGGTGACCACGATCAGCTTGAGCGGCTGCTGCTGCTGCTGGTGCTTGGCCTGGAGGTTGTTGTTGCTCTGCGAGGAGTCCGAGATGCCATAGTCATCCGAATGCTGGCCATCGAGGCTCTCCTCCTTGGCGCTGTTCACGCTAGAGGCCAGCGAGGGTGTGTTGGATGGCTCATCAATGGGCAGCAGGAGCGAAGTGGTTTGCACTGCCGCCGGCCGGGCTGTGACCAGCACGCCCTGGTCTTGATCCAGCTCATCCTGATCATTTGGCTGCTCCTGAACGCATTCACCATAACCTAAAACGTAGGATGTCAAAGCTGCACATGGTTCCATGCCAGCAGTCGATAGTCAAAGCTTCACATGGTTGCATGTCATTAGTGATCGTCGCTGCAGCACATGGTTGCAGGCAAGCAGCTGAAAGTCAAAGCGGTCACACTTCGATATAAAAGTGATAATGGATATGGTCCCACCTTTTTTTAAAGTAATGATGGCCGCCTCAATAACCGTCCCGTTCTCAGCATTCTTCTTGATCAGGCTTTCCCACTGGGCAGTGAGACCTCGCGGCCTCCTCTGCCGTCAGATCACACATCTGAGCCAGCGACATTGCCGAACGCATCCCATTAATGCTGCATTCAGGCTGCGATTGCCAGCTGGATTGTTTATGTTCTCCGGTTCGTTGCTGTTGATAAAGAATGAAAATTCAATGAGAATCAAACTTATTTAAGTAGGTTATCTACCACTTCCCCATTTCTATCCAACTCCTGGGTGGACTGAACAATGCGCAGTTTTCCGGGTCCATAGCAGTGCTCCACCTCAGAGTCCTAATCGGCCTCGTCGTCTTTGCTGAGCTGGCTGAAAACGAAAGTAAAATGACAAGAGGATTATTGAATGCCTTGACGTGTACTCACAGCTTGTCCAGCGAAGCCTTCAGTCTGTTAATCTTGCGCAGGCGCTTTAGGTCCGTTTTGCGCGACTTAAGGTCCTGCAGCTCCTGCTGAATTTTCTGCTCGACGGGCACGTAGCCTCGACCAGCTCACCAGCTTGCCATGGAAGGCTGTAAACCGCTGAATCACGCCCTTGGTTGTGCAGGCCGCTCAGCTGTGGCATGGAAATGGTCCTGGTGATGAGCTTCTGCTGCGGCGCCTCCGGGAGCAGTCCAATGTCCAATTTAACGCTGATCCTGACGGGTGACTACGGTCAGCTTGAGCGGCTGCTGCTGCTGCTTGGCCTGGAAGTTGTTGTTGCTTAGCTGCGGCATGGAAATTGTCTTGGTGATGAGCTTCTGCTGCGGGGGCTCCAAGCGTAGGATGTCAAGGCTGCACATGGTTGCATGCCTGCAGTCCACAGTCAATGCTGCACATGGCTCCATGTCAGCTGATCGTCGCTGTTGCACAGCGCTTAGCTGCGGAGTGGAAATGGTCTTGGTGATGTTGAGGCAGTTGGGTCCAAAGTAACGCTGAGCGGCTGCTGCTGCTGCTCCGAGATGCCCGAGTCATCATAATGCGGTTCATCGAGGCTCTTCTTCGTGGCGCTGTTCACGCTAGAGGCCAGTGAGGGTGTGTTGGATGGCTCATCAATGGGCAGCAGGAGCGAAGTGGTATGCACTGCCGCCGGCCGGGCTGTGACCAGCTCGTCCTGGTGTTGATTCAGCTGATCCTGATCATTTGCCTGCTCCTGAGTGCATTCACCATAACCTAAAACGTAGGATGTCAAAGCTGCACATGGTTCCATGCCAGCCGATCGTCGCTGCAGCACATGGTTGCAGGCAAGCAGCTGAAAGTCAAAGCGGTCACTCTTCGGTATATATATGAGTTGGTCACACTGCAAAAAGTTCCCGTAATATAAGGTTGGCAAACTAGCTATTTTCTAGCTAGATTAAAGCACTGAGCTTTAAGCTCTAAGCTTTAAGGTCTGCTACAATATGGCTAAAAGTATGACTCTAATTTGCAGCTCTTGCACTAAAATTAATCTGCTTTCTGCAGTTTCTGTTCACCTGGTACTTCAGATCCAGAAATGTACGTTTTTGTACTGAAAATGTCGAGATTGAAGCATTGTTTTTGCCTACAACAAGAACAACATCTCTTCTACAACAACAACAACACAATATAAACAACAACAATACCAAAATCAACAACACGACTTGAAGGCTAGTTTTTGCCTACATAGATCGTGGTGGATACATTAAGTTGTGAAAAATGATATGGTCGCACTTCCAATCGATACATCGATATGTCGACTTAGCCCGTGAATTAATCGATATTCAACTAAGTTTAGAGCTATCTACGGAATCGTTAACCACAATCGATTCTTTTCCATCTCTAATGCTCTCATTGAACATTATTTTGTTTTCTATTAAATAGTAAATAATAATCAGACCTAATTCACGAGATGGTGTTCTATTTTAAGAGTAATGTGGTGCAGCCAGCGGCGATGCTATACATGGGACGCGACAAGTACGAGAACGAGGAGCTCATCCGCTGGGGCTGGCCGGAGGACGTCTGGTTTCATGTAAACAACCTGTCGTCGGCGCACGTCTATTTGCGTCTGCACCGTGGCCAGACCATCGATGACATTCCCAGCGACGTGTTGGTGGATGCCGCCCAACTGTGCAAGGCCAACAGCATCCAAGGCAACAAGGTGAACAACCTGGAGGTGGTCTATACCATGTGGGAGAATCTAAAAAAAACGCCGGGCATGGAGCCCGGCCAGGTGGCCTATCACGACGAGAAGGCGGTGCGCAAGATCAAGCTGGAGAAGCGAGTCAATGAGATCGTCAACCGCCTGAACAAGACCAAGACGGAGGAGGAGCATCCTGATTTCCGTGGGCAGCGTGAGGCGCGCGATGCCGCCGAGCGCCAGGACCAAAAGAAGCTGCAGCGGGAGCGTCGCGAACAGGAGAAGACGGCGGCCAAGCAGCGTGAATTGGAGGCGGAGCTGCGTAGCTATGCGTCGCTCCAGAAGACTGAAAATATGCGCACCAACTATGATGCCGGCAACGAGTCGGATGACTTCATGTAGTGTCCCTTATGCTCATCTCTCTATCTCAACGTCCACTCTCGCTCGCTGCTCACTCCTCAGCTCACCGCTGTTTTTATTTTTGATTTTCTATTAAATCATACGAAACTTGTTTCTGTACATAATCCAAATTGTAATTTATTTGTTGATTTATGCGGTGCCCCAGGAAATAACATATTTTTTCATAACAACATTTAAAGATATGGTTTTATACCAGTTTTGCACTTGATTATTTTATCTTGTTTTTATTTATATGGCAAAGCTGTTGTTTTAGTTGATATGTAATTGTAAACATGCGATTTGTTTGCAGATTTTTCAGGCTATACCCGGAGATAAGGGTGGATTAGGATATAAAAATTCCACTCAAAACAGAAGAATTTAATTAATGCAAAATGGAATCGTAACTGAGAGCCAGAACTGCTAAAATCTTCTAGGTGACATAGACTACTTGGGAGGAAGTCAGGGCCTACTTAATTTGATTAATCTAAAAAGATCAAGTACAACACCCAAATAACAGAAAAGGATTTATGTATATATATATATTGTAAAAGGATATAGTAAAGGGTTTATAAACAAAACAATAAGATTCACAGCTTGCCCCGCATCATGGGCAGCAGGTGACTGTGAAAGGAGGCATTAACCGGCTCCTGGTTCAGCGGATTCTTTCGCGCCTCCTCCATAAGTCGCTCGTACACACGGCCATCATAGCAGCCCAGCGTGGATCCCAAGACACGATCGTGGAAATCGAAGCCATCGACCAATGCGACCGCATTCGGGCGCAGCTTGGACAACAGCTCCTCGTAGCGACTCTCCACCAATCGTAGCTGGGTGCCTGTGATACTGTTCCAGCGCAAAACAGAACCCGACTGGCGTAGGAATGTGTCCAGCACGAACAGCTCCACCAGTTGTCCCAGTACAGTGGACACACCGGCAGAAATTCCTGTCTTTCGCAAGCGTTCCAGCTCCCCGAGGGCGTTGCGTGTGAAGAAGGCATGGGCATGGGCCACGGCGGCCGCAGTAAGCTGCCTGCCAGCCAGGTTGCTGGCCATCTGAGCACTAACCTTCCCCCGTTGGTGGGTGCTCTGACTCTGCCACGCCTGCCGCACCTGCTCCAGGGCAGCGATTTCCAAAGCACGGGCACAGTTGGCGGTGAGACTCTTGCCCCAGACGAGGCGGGTCGTGTCCCTCAAATAGGTGACGCTGGGCGGCAGGACCTTTCGCTTCAGACTGTCCACATACTGGCGAACCAGAAAGCGAGCCGTCTGAAGGAGAAGCACCGTGTACTCACCCTCGTACGTGTAGGTTGCCGTCGTCATGCCATGGATGCTGTCAAAGTTGGCCGAGGAGAGGTATCCATGACCGCCGCAGCTCTTCCGCAGGCGATCCACGCCATCGGTGGCCTCGTCGGTGCCCACCGCCTTGAGGCAGCAGCTCAATGCGTGCAGCTCCGGTAGGGAGTTGCGGGGGTTATTGGCCTCCAATTGCTTCAGCACATCCTCGTAGAACCGCCACAGCCAGTCGGATACCAAGCGATAGGATACGCCGCGCGCTATCTGGGGCAGGATCTTGGCCTGCTGCGTGATGTGATCTAGCACGGAAACCTCCGGTTGATTCTCCTCAATGGGACTCTGACGACGCACCACGGAATATCTGGGAAAGGAAAGCTTATAAGAAGCAAGGAGGATTTAGTAAAATTCTATCCAGCTTACCTGGTTGCAATGGTGGCCGCCTGGAGCAGGCCAAAGAGAACATCCCTCAGGGTTATGACCCGCACGTAGACCATGGTGCCGTAAATGAGCAGTGGCGGCCGTCCCTGGATGAACGTTCCATCCTCCAGCACCTGGGCGTTCTTCATCAGCATCTGATTGCGCGGAATCCTCACATCACGGAGCCCCAGAAATCCATTGTTAACACCATTGCCGCCCATCCGAGGTCCAATGTCGCCCACATCGATACCGGGTAGTGGTTCGTGGGTCCTCTCGTCACGGATTCGCACCAGAAAGGACTGTAGCCCATGATGCTTACCCTTCACATAGAGTTGGGCCAACACAATGATCAGATTGGCCGTGTTACCCAACCCACCGGGCCACCACTTGTACGAGCTCTGCGTTGGCGTATTCAGGACAAACTCCTGTCGCTCCGGATCGTAATCTGCCCGGGTCTCCAGGCCACGGACAAAGGTGCCATGACCCAGCTCTGTCTGTGCATAGGTCCCAATGACGCCGTCCATATGCCAAGCCCGGTTCAACCACTGAGCCTGCTGCTCCTCGGTGCCTTGACTGAGCAGGGTGGTCATGAACATGGAGAAGTGCAGCCGGAGGGGAAAGCTCTGCTGGAAAAGTCCCGTGCCCAGGGGACCGGAGAGGAGCAGCCGAAAATCGCGAAGAAGACTGACGCTAAGATTCAGCTGCGGCTGCTTCTCTCGCTGCCACTGACGCAGCTTGGCCAGAAAGCGGGTGGACCGGGCCACGGTCTGTTCATAGCGCTCCTTGTAGGACAGGCAGCTGGGATGCACTGACTCCTCCAGCTCGGGATCCTCGTAGAAACGACGCTCCAGGGCGCGGCGCTCGGCTAGCTCCGCGGCACCGCCAGCCCACCAGAGGGCAAAGTCCTCGCTGTCCAAGCTGGCCGCCGCCCGCTCCCTCTGCAGATCGGAGTTCACTGACATGGCGATAGATCGCTTTCCTCGTCGCTAATCTGATGTGATGTTTTAAAAATATTTTTTTCGCAACTTGCTCAGCCGAACAACGGGCTTGCACTGATCTACACTCATGTACAGCAATTGTGGTGTACAGAGCGGTGTATAAAGAAAGAGACCGGAGACTGCCAAGGGCGTCACTCAAGGGGGATCCATTAATCCTTAAGTGGGAATCTCAAGACCCCCAAATTATGTCAGGAAAACTGGTTTTGGTAAGCCCTATAATATTACAAGATTTTATTAATTATTTAGTAAATAATCAGGTTTTAAACCAAAAAGTACTCACATAAAAGACCCCTTTCGGTCGGGGTGCACTGCCTCGCTTGGCTCTTTGCCACTCCTGAACTAAGTTGCTCAGCAAGTATATTAATATGTGCATCAGGGTGGACCTGAACTCGGAGATACTGTATTTGAAATATGTTTTATTTAAAAGTTTATCTAAAAATATTTTAAAAGGAAAGGAAATTAATATCGGGAAGCCTTGCAGTTAGCAATTAAAGTATATGATCGCAGCAGAATTTAATCATAATATATATATATTTATATATATATTTATGTTAAAAAACAATTGTGTAATGCCTGCTTCCATTTCATTCGCCTTTACGTTATATATTTATAGTCTATTGAAAACTGGAAAAGTTATAATATTTTTTCTTAAAGCTTTCCGATCGTTCCTATGGCAGCTATATACATATACGTATATAATAAATAAATCTACATAAAATTATTTAAATCTGATTTCGAAGGAAGCTAAAGATATTAAAATTTGAATTTTTTACCATTTTAGATAAATATTTATATAGTTATTTTTGAAAAAATATAAAATGCAAATATATATGTACATATATATATTCGAATCGCCATGCTCCGACTTACATATATGTACATATATTAGTAAAATTATTTAGAAGAATAACTCCATAGTTTCATTCAAATAGCTTGCTCTTATTGCTACTTATTGTTCAGAGTTAATTACTGGTCATAGATAATTACTGATCATAGTTCTAAAACTCGTCCGATTGTTCCTATATCAGTTATATATATGTTTATATATAGTCCACCGATTCGCCCTTCTTCGACTTATATACAAGTAAAATTATATAGAAGAATAACCCCATAGTTTCAATGAAATAGCCTAAATTTGTTCCATAAGAAATCTCGTACATCCTTTCATATGATTCCCAACTGGTTCAAACATCTCCGGAACGAAGTGACTGCTACCGGCCACGTCTCAGAAATGTGTTGTGTTACAAAAGTTGCAAGTCATTGTTTACTAGTGTTCAAAGTTAGTAACTGGTCATAGATACTTACTAGTCATAGATGCTTACTGATCATAGTTACTCACTTGTATTAGATACTTAGTGTTCAGAGTTAATTACTGGTCATAGATTCTTACTGTTCAGATTTACTTATTGCTCATACTTAATTACTGATCATAGTAATTTACTGGTCATAGATATTTACTGATCATAGCTACTTATTGATCATAGTTGTTCACTGGTCATTGATACTTACTGTTCAGAGTTAGTTAATGTTTATAGAAACATCCCGATTGCTGATCATAGTTTTATAAATCGTCCGATTTTTCCTATGGCAGCTATATATATGTTTATATATAGTCCACCGATTCGCCCTTCTTTGATTTATATAGTAGTAAAATTATATAGAAGAATAACCCCATAGTTTCAATGAAATAGCCTAAAATTGTTCCATAACAAATATCGTACATCCTTGCATATGATTCCCAACTGGTTCTAACATCTCCGGAACGAAGTGACTTCTGCCGGCCACGTCTCAGGAATGTGTTGTGTTACAAAAGTTGCAAGTCATTGCTTGCTAGTGTTTAAAGTTAGTAACTGATCATACATAATTACTGGTCATAGATACTTACTGATCATAGTTACTTACTGATCATAGATACTTACTGCTTATAGTTACTTAATGCTCATAGTTAATTACTGATTATAGTTACTTAGTGGTCATAGATACTTACTGATCATAGTTAATTACTGATTATAGTTACTTAATGTTCATTGATACTTACTAATCATAGTTACTTATTGATCCTCTGCATTAAACAACAGCTTCTCTGGCAGCTTTCCTGTATTCGTTTGCATTTGATCAATTAATCTGTATACTTGTTAAAAGTTTAAAAACAAATTGGACATTGTTGTACATTTTAAAAAATTTTAACCCCTTTCCATTTTTCAAAAAATGGAAAATTAAAAAAAACTTTTTTCGGAGATGGCTATTAAGATTCGCCTGTTGATCCTGATCAAGAATATATATGATTACAAGCTTCTGCCTACAAAAATAATACCCTGCAAAAGTATAAAAAAGGTTTCAGTATATAATATTATTACTGGGTTTTTCTTAAACTACAAAGGGAAAATAATTACTGTTCAACTGTAAAATTATTAATTAAATTTACCGTCATATTAAATATTAATATTAACCTGGAAAGTATTGATTTCAAAATGAGTTTTAGTTTTCAAACACAAATGCAAATGAAAGGTGTAAGCTGATAGTTTGAATATTTTGATGCCTCTGTACCTCTGCATAGTTATGCATGTATCATTATTTTTAGTAAGTAATTAAAAGATTTAAATATACAGATACATACCGAATACATATAGGTCCACCCCCCATGTCGAGAAGGAACAAAGTGCGATCCCGCTCCAAAGGGGATCTGGCTCTGCCGGTTCTTTATCTGGGTCAGCGGCGATAAGAAGCGAACGTAAACATAAACAATATAAATTAATAAAAATGCAAGTACGATTTGACGATTTCTTTCGTTTTATTTCGTTTAGAAAAAGCGACACACATTAGTACTCTTAATTGTTTCTGTTTTCTGGACTTTGTTTGTGCAATATTAAACAAAATATAAATATTTGATTTTGTTTTCATTCGCTAAAACCGTTTTTATCTGCTTTATATGATTATTATTATTTTTTTTTTTGCAGTGTGCAACAACAATATTTATCATTAACTGTTTTTATCATTTTTGTCTTTGTAGAACATCATTTCTTTGGGTTTTTTATATTTTTTGTCTGCTTGATTTATGTCGAAATTATATAGTATTTTGTGATCATAAATAACCTCGGGAGAGGCATCTTTCAAAAAACAAACCAAATATAAACAAAAGGGCAATTATGGAGGGACAACTCTCCTTCTGACAATGTCAACTGTCCTTCGCTTAGCAATAATAGTTACATTTTCTTCGGTATCTCTTAGTTTTCATCATCCTTTGTTTAGTTTTAAGTTGCTATTTTTTCTGTTTCTGTTTCTGTTTCGATTTGTTAACAATGGTTTCTTCCAGTTGGATCGCATCCGTATCCATCTCTCGTTGTTCGTCTTCTCCTTCTTCTTCCCCAATCCTGCCGCGCTCCTGGCTCCATCTTCCATCGTCCTTTAAAAGTGATCATTCGTGGTACAGGTAGCGAGTTAGACAGAGATGGCCTTAGATAGCTAAAGGTACACGAGTACAAACACAATTACAGCGGCTAACAGCTTAATAAACTTTTCTTTTCTTTTAGATATTATTTTTTTTAGATTTTCTTTAGATTTTTAACAGATATTTCATTCGATATTTCCCCATTCTAGCGCCTTTTCGGGTCCTGCCCAGGCTGTATATGAGCGTGAGTGTGTTTAATGTGTGTTTGCTTTTGTTTCTTTTGTTTTTTATTAAAATGGTTCACGTTGCTCCGTGTTTTATTTACATATAATAATAGTTTTACTTCATTTCAGACATTTGTTGAACATCGTTATCGTTATTTTTACCGCCACATACATACATATGTGCATTTATTATAATATTGGGTATTATTGTAACAATTATTAGGTATACATACGTATATAAGATCTCGGCAACATTTAACAACAATTCTTTACTTATTCGTTTTAGCTTTTAGT
Source organism: Drosophila serrata (assembly GCF_035046125.1). Taxonomy (NCBI): domain Eukaryota; kingdom Metazoa; phylum Arthropoda; class Insecta; order Diptera; family Drosophilidae; genus Drosophila; species Drosophila serrata. The sequence goes on along the minus strand of NW_028256921.1, from coordinate 1,695,852 downwards.
GTTTAGTGTTTAGTTTTTAGTTTTTAGTTGTAGTTTTTAGTTTCAGTTTGTTTACGTTAGGTTTATGTTTTTTGCTTTCACTTATTTTGTGGCTTTTTGTGTTTTCGCTTTTGCTCTGCACTCGATTTACATTCTTCTCACATTTATTGCACAATATATTTATATATATTTAGATATATATAGACTTTTTTTAATTAAATAATATTATGTTGTACTTGAAACTTGCACTAAACTATAAATTGTACAAAAAAGATTTCTCAGTTTCCGCTTGTCAGAACTTTTCCTATTCATGTTGTTACTTGTTCAGCTCTCTCCCCCATTCTCTTCTACTCCTGTTCACTTCTCTTATATTCCTCGTTTATCAGCTAAAGCGTTCTACATAACATGTAATCCTATCTCTATCGCTTGAGTTCTCGCCCTCGTTCTCTTCCTGTCTCTGTGTGGGCGTGGTATTTTTTAGGGGGAAGGGATTCTTTAGAAGAAACGCACAGGATCTCTGTTTTGCCATTACACATAGACATATACATTTACATTGAGTGCGTGTGCGATTATCCTCTTCAGAAAGAAAAAAAAACAAAAACATATCTCAAAGAATTCTAAAAACTAAATTCTCAACATACATTTTCTACATAGAATAATCATAGATCAAAGATCATATATCATAGATCATACATTGTACATATATTCTATATATTCATATAAAATTCCCAAGATTTTATTGGTTTCTTCTCCCCCTAGTTATTATTATTATAAGATTTCTTTCTTTTTGGAGGCACAGCCACCACTTTGAACTTTAGGCCCTGTTCTGCTTCTAACTTTTCTTTTCACCCTCTATACCCCTTCGATGTCTCCTAGCAAAAAAAAAAGAGTAATAAAAATAAAAGGTCTTATAAAGGTCACTATAAAGACTAGAAAGAGATAGCGAGAACGAGCTCCAGCGAGATGGGACTTGGCTATAGACGATGATTGACAACGACAACAAATTTGCAAGCGAGCGCCACAACAACAACAGCAACAACAATCAATTCAACTACAACAAATATAACTAAATATGTGCATTGAGCAGCTATCCCCAATCCCTAGCTATCCCCAAACTAGACCCACTGCCTCCAGATCTCCAGATTCCCTGCCGCTGCCTATGCCACTGCCTGCATTGCCGTCTATTTGGTTTCATCCTGATCCATCGGCTCCTCGGAATCATCGCGTGAAAGGGTTCTACAAGAATATTACCCATCTAATATATTGTGTATACAAGGAAAATATGTGACCAAAACTCACCTGTGCATCGACTGCATCGAGAGGCCGGCCATGGCATTGATCGTCTCGGACTCATCGTGCTCCACCTTGAGCGTTTCGAGAGCGGACAGACCCACCGTATGCTCCAGCATCCGCACACATGGCCAGTGCGTTTGCTGTGGATCAGATAGAGAGGAAACAGAGTTAGAGGGAGAGAAAGAGAAAAGACCCTGGATGAGATCGAAACCCACCTGAATGGCTATCGTCTTCTGGAGCGTATTGATGGCATTCTGGCAGGGCGGCCGTTCCAACTCGGCCTTGGCTATCGGAGCGGCTGGATCACCGAGCAGCGCTCGCACACACTCCTGGGCGGAATCACAGATGGCGGCCAAATCATAGCCACCCTCGAGGGCAAGCACCACCTTGCCGTTGGCCAGCTGAAGGAGTTCGCGGGTCATAAAACCAAAGCAGGCAGGCGAAACATGGTAACCTCCCAACGGAGCCGGATGGCCGGTGGCCGCATCGAAGCCCGAGGAAACCAGCACAATGTCAGGATTAAAGCTCCTCGCGATGGGCATCACAACGGTACGGAATGCAGCGATATATTCGGCATCGCCCAGGGGTGGATTCAGTGCCCCAGACCATGAGATGTTCACGTTGAAGCCGAGACCGGCACCGGATCCGCACTGTAATGGGAAAAATTAGGTTATCCAAACGTTGAGAACAAGAAGAATCGGGGAAAAACCTACCTCTGTGGGTCCGCCTGTGCCGGGGAAAAAGTTGCCGTCATCGTGTCGATGTATGGAAAGATATAGAATGTCGGGACTTTGGTAGAATGCTTGCTGTGTGCCATTGCCATGATGCACATCCTGTAAAAGGGAAAAGATTGTATTAATTTTTATTATTTATACATGTAAAAGTTTAAAAGGTGATTATATTTCATGGCTATGGAGCTATTATCTAAATGAGCCTGTGAATAAACAACTGAACAAAGTTAGTACACAATACAATACATAAATAATTAAGTGAAAAACGGAATAGATAAACAATGGTTTATTTCCATTTGTGGAAATGGATACCACTCTAACATATGGTCACGGATATATCTATGATTACCACTGATTTGATTTCTTTCAAAACTTAATTTAATTTCTTTGAGACAGAGGCAAAGACAAGAGAATCATCTGGCACACTCACCCAATCGACGATGAGAATACGCCGCATCTCGGGCATCCGCTGGCGCAGTAACTTGGCCGCAATGGCAATCGAGTTGAAGAAACAGAAACCCATGGCCAGGTTTGCCTCAGCATGATGACCAGGCGGTCGGACTACCGCGAAACCGTTCCGCAAATCCCCCTTGGCCGTCTTGAAGGCCAAATCGATCACACAGCCGGCAGCCATTCGAGCAGCGGTGGCCGTATGGTTCTCATTCCACGTCGTATCCAAATCAACGCCCAGGCCACCGCACGACAAGCGAACAAAGCTTGCGGAGAGTGTGTTCTCCAACTTGGGCCTGCTCAGCTGACATTGGTTGGATCCGAAGAGCATCGCATGCGCCTCCGTATGCACTGTCTGCAGCTCCTCCTGCGTGGCCTTGCGTGCCCGCAGACGATCGCAACGCTTCACCAGATCCGTCTCGTTCAGCCGCGCCCACACGCTCTGCAACCGGCCGCTGTGCTCCGGATGCTGGGCGTTGTCGCCGCAGATGCACGAGTGCTTCATCATCAGCGGATCGTAGGCCAGGCCCGTGGTGACCTTGTGCGGTGGAGACCCACTGGCCAGTGGCTGATGGTGCTGCCGCAGATGCGTGGCGTACAGGGTGCTCATCATCTGGCGGTGTTGACGATGCGGCAGCGAGAGGTTCACAGGCGGTATGTGGTCGGCCGACGATGAGGTGGCTATCGGCGCCGGCTGCTGACCCGTATCCGGAATCTGGCTAAGACCGTGCGGCCCCAGCGGCACAAGCGGACTACTGAGTGTCCGCGAAAGCGGTCGCAACAAGCCCTTGGCCAGCTCCTCCTCCTGCTGCAGAAGCAGCAACTGTTCTCTCTGCTGCTGCAGGTACTCCTGATCGCGCAGCTTTATCCCGGACTTTGCGGAGCTACTGGCGGATGAGGCGGCAACGGCGGCAGCGACGGATGTAGAGGGCGGGTTGCGGTATGCGGCAGCTGCCGCCGCCAACGCCTCGGGCAGATTCTGGGACGTGCTGGTCGCTATCGTGCTTGTCAGCACCGTCTTGGGCGGCTTTTTCTTATCGGTGAGGTCCATTACCTCGGCGGCCGAGTCATCATCCTCCTCCTTCAGCTGCGCCTCCCGCACAACGCTCACTCCGGCAGCAGCAGCCGCGGCAGCCGCTGCTCCGCTGCGTGTGAGAACGGTCTGGCGGAGTTTCTGGTTCAGCACCTGGTGCTCGTAGGCCTGCCGCTCCGCCTGAGGGAATCACAAGAAGTGGGAAACATGTTATTGGGTAAGTTACAACTATAAATGATGCCATTCTGTCACTCACCTCACTGTTCTCGTAGTGCGTCTGCACCAAATTCAGCTGTCCGGCTCCTGTGAGCATCGGATGTCCCAGCGGCAACGGCGCCGATTGCGTCCTTCCCAGCGGCCGGTGTCCCTGCTTGTGAAGATGAACCTGCGCCACCTGGGCATCCGTAATGGGTACATTGTGCTGATGGGCTCCGTACAGAGCATGGCCATGTCCATGGGCGTGGACATGACCATGTCCGTGCCCATGTCCGTGGCCGTGACCATGGCCATGACCATGGCTATTGGTGGGCGGCAGTGAGCCAGCGGCCGCTGCTGCCGCCGCTGCAGCCACAGCGTGGAGATTAACCGCCGATCCGGCCACGCCACCCAACTGCTGCATGTAGGACGAGGACGAGGGCAGAATGGTGGAGGCGGCATGAGCCTGCGGCGGCGCCACATCGCCCACAAGCGACGCCTGCGACGATGAAGTGGAGGTGGCCGAGGCGCTGCGCACCACCGGCGACGGTTGCTGCGGTGCTATCCCCGTGGCCGGAATCATGGCCAGGGGCGCTGGCTGTCTACCTACGAACGACATGCCCAGCGGACTGTAGTAGCCACCCGGCTGTCCACCGCCACCGGCTGCGGCCACATGCTGCTGCAGGGCCGCAAACATCGCATAGTTGACCTGGGCGGCCTGCGCCTGAGCCTGGGCCTGAGCCTGCGCCTGCGCCTGGGCACTAACCTGGGCGTGCGCCTGCGCCGTGTTGGGTAAATGCGGTCTGCCCAGCGAGATATTCGGCAGCGACGGTGAGCTAAACAGCGGCAGGTCGTTGATGCTGCTCCTCTGGCCCGGCTGGTATTGGCTGCCCTCCTCGTTCTCCTCCTGGATCGGAGCACTGGTCGGTGAGCCGCGGCTGCCCACCACGCCCACTGTGAGGGCAGCGGCCGAGGGCGGTGAGTTGGGTCCCGAGTCCGGAGTGCTGTTGCAGTCTGGGGCAAAAGAAGGTAATGCAATTAGTTGGAGTCACAGAATCAGTGTATCATTAATTAAGGCAGTTAAGGCAATTGGTTTTTGGTAATGTTAATTTGAAACAGCGGTAAAAACAACAGCCATAATAGCGAAAACAGCGAAAACAAGGATTAAACAACAGATAACATCATTAAGAAATATACAAAAATGAATTTTAAATTAAAATTTTTACCAATTTAAATGTTTTATAAAAGAGTGTTTTGTATACACAACGTAGCCCTGTTTTGAAATGTTTGAAATTATAGATTTATGGTTGATTTATTGATTTTTGACCCCAAATTCGATATGCAAATCAAAATTTAAATGTTCTGATTTAGGTTTGTTCAAAAAATTTATATTCTGTTTGTAAAATCAAACACAACAAATTGAAAATTAAGGAAATAATTTAAATACAATATTTGTTCTTTAGTAAAATCTATAATGCTATATATTTTATATTTAAAATTTCGGTATTTCAAAGAAAACATAACTATACCCTTGCAGAGATTATAATTTCAGTCGGAAGCTTGTAATTATATAAAGGACTCATTTCCGACCCTATAAATCATATATATTCTTGATCAGCATTAACAGGCGAATCTTTCTAGCCATGTCGGGAGGAAAACTACATTTTTGGAATTTTTTTCAAAAAAAAGATAAGGGGTTACATTATTAAAATTAGGAGAAATCTACAAAAATTGTGATTTTAATAAATTTTGATATTGAGTATGCAGATTTATTAACATAAGAAAAACTACTATAGGAAAGCCTTTCGAATTAAAATTAATGCCTTTTTGGCTGAGCTTTGAGTTTTTTAAACTTTGATTTGTCGACAAATTTTTCTTATACAAATTTTGATAAACATTTATTCAAAGAATGTAAATATTTTAAGCTTAGTTATGAAATATTATCGACTTGATTCTATAATTAACTTACTGATTAATTAACTGATTCTAACTGCAAGGGTATATAGGGGTTTCCTTCTTTATTTAATATATAATTTATCTTTATATAATATTATTTTATATAATATTGAGCGTGATGTATATTTTAAATATTATATGGAACTTTTCTTCCCTATTTGCATTAAATATTTACTTATTTTGGTCTTTATTTAGTTACTTGATTTATTTACTGATCATTAAGTAATAGAAACATAATAATCAATTTAAGGCAAACGAAAATTAAGAATATTTTGGGAACTTATGAAGTAAGTAAACAAATTAAAGATCTGATCAGTTAAAATAATTGAATTTGTTCCATAAACTCTAAGCAACAAATAAGTTTTAAAGTTCAATTACTATAGGGCTACATGATACCCCATTTTTTGTTTGCATTCTCTACCCAATGATATATATCCCCCTGATCCCAGTGATAAACCCTTTGGATTCATTTCGATACGTACTTGTGAGAACAGAGTTCTTCTGCTGCCTGCGCTGTGCCGCTTGGAGGAGGCGCTCGTGGCGCCTCGCACCCGCCGGTCCGCCGATGCGGGCCTTGCGCTCGATGACGCTCTGCTTCAGCCGGATCTTCAGCAGGTTCGGTTCGGATGCTATATCAAGAGCGATGCACACAAGGATGTTGGACAAAGGGTTAGTTTCAACGGGGTTAGAGTTAAGACTTAGCAAAGATTTAAGCGAGACTAGTCAACAAATCTAGCAATTTGTTAGTAGACTTCATGCCCTTACTTTCTACATTCTATAATTCTCTCCCATTAAAATCAATCATCATTCTTTTTGTTACTAAAGTAAATTTGTTAAATAAACAATATATTTAACTACAAAGTCTTTAAGGAAAATAACAACTATCTATGGGTTAATTTAGACTTTACAACTCTTTTAAAGCTTTGTTTCCTATTTTACTTTCAGTTATTTATATGACTTTATAGATATTACAAATACTAAAAATAACTCATTACGTTTACTATTTATACATTGACTATCTATCAGTATTTTGCTGTTAACTAACATCCCAATTCAAGAGTTTCGTAAGTGACCTTAACGTGAACAAAAGTCTTACCTACATAAAAAATAAACCCCTATTCAACAATCTATTTATACAACCGAATGCTTACTTAAGCACCTTACGTACAGTACAACTTATCCAACAACCAAATTCCCCCCTTTTTTAATTTCCTTCTAGATTTTTTAGTGCATTCAACATTCTGTGGTTAGACAATAAATCGGGAGCAACATCTGAGCGTGGCAGGCAACAAAAAAAAGGCGCAAAAAATGCAAAACTCAGGCACTGGGAGTCCATGGTCATGACCACCTGCTGGCAAACGGCGGCATCACATTTCCTATTCAAGGGCAACAAAAGCAAAGTAAAGGCCGGCCACTCACCTGTCTTCCTCAGCGGAAAATCAGATTCATATTTGAGCAGTGAGGAGGGCGGCTGAGGTATTTTGTACGGATGCGCACTGGTCACGGTTCCGGCTGGTAGCGATTCGCCCGAGGAGCTCTTCACCACACCGCTGCAATTGCAAAGGAAGTAACTCAAATTAGTAAATATTATAAACAATTGAAAAAGCTCAATACTCTTACCGATTCCTATAGGGAGAAGTTGTCGTTGTGCCATTGGATGCCGCCGCCTGTGACTTGCGACTCATGATGAAGCACTGCCAAAGGAATAGAAGAATTGGAGCTGTGCAATTGCTTCTTGGGGAGGATGAGGTCAGGACTTACATTGAGAATCTGTTTGACCTCTGGACTGGCATTGGCGCTGCAGTTCTCCTTGCGCTTCATCACTTCCCGTTCCCTGCGATCGCGTTGTTGCTGCTGTTCGCGTTGCTGCTGCTGCTGCTGTTGCTGTTGATGTTGCTGCTGGTGTTGATGTTGCTGCTGCTGCTGCTGCTGCTGATGGCGATGTTGCTCTTCGGCCACTGCAGCAGCGGCAGCGGCGGCGGTTACCATGGTCTGATCCCGCAATTCCTGGAAAGCGCCATGTGAATTCACCGCAAACTAAATAATTACAATAAATTCGAGAGATATTTGTTTGTTTGTTTGTTTGTTGGTTTTTTCTTAAGCTTTTTTTTTTGTGGGAAGTAAAAGAAATTAAATGCATAATTGTTTAATGTCTATCTGCGATTGTTTCTACTGTTGCTTTTAGTAGTGTCCCCATATAATCTCTTATAAACCAACAAGGAAATCAATTTTTGCACTTATATTAACCCGAATTCAAGTGTCTATTCTGCCACATTTGTGAACACATAAGACTAGGTAAAAACATAGATTCTCTTGGCTTTAATGATACATTTTGCTGGAATATAATAGATGGAAGCGTTAACGACACTCGGCCTTAGTCATCGGGCATCGGACAGTTCAGTGCTCAGTTCCGAGACACTTCCGGCACGATAATATTATATTATATTATTTTATATATGTATATTTATAATTTCATTTCATTTCAATTCTCCTTTACTTCTTGGCTGTTTCTTTGGTTTGTTTTTATTTTCGATTTCTGTCTGCCCACACAAAGCCGCCACATCATTCACATCATCGTCTCGCCGTCATTATTATTATTATTTTTGTGGCCAGAAATTAAAGAGAATTAAAAACAACAGCAGCAGCAACAACAAGCAGAAGATACAATTTTAGAAAAGGCCTGGCCAGTGTCATCTACTCACTTGATACTTGTGCTCCAGCTGGAGTTTGTGCTCCAGTTCCATTTGCTTCGATTGCTCCTGGAACGTGTGGAAAAGCCGCTGCTTTTGAAGCTCCTGGCTCTTCTTGAGCTGCAAATAATCAGAAAAAAGTGTTTTGAATAAATTACTTAAGGTAAAATAAATAAAAATAGCAGTAAGACTTATCGGTTATCAATTTCTGTTATCTAAAAAACGCATAAACATAATTGGGAAAGTATAAAACTGGGAATCCCCCTGACTTGAAGTTTAAATTCATTTTTTTTAAACAAAGTAAGGAAAAATGAACAGGATATGAAGCTTAATTAAGAAACCCGATGTTTCTATACCCTTGCAGAGAAAATCCATCATATCTCACTTAAAAATGCTTTAATTTCAATAAGAAAAGCTAAGTTAGTTTTTAAAAGGTTAATAAATCCGCATACTCAATTTGAAATTTAAAAAATTCAAATTTTTGCCAACTTTTTAAGCGATGTAACCCCTTATAAAATTAAAAAAAAAAAAAAAAAAAAAAAAAAAATGGGGAAAATTTTTTTCCTTAAAACATGGCTAGATCGAAACGGTTGTTAATGCTGATCAAGAATATATATGATTTATAGGGTCGGAAATGATTCCTTCACTGCGTTTTATGGTTCTAACTGAAATGATAATACCCTGCAATCAAGTAAAGAAGCTGCAGTAGAGACTCAAACCCGCTACTTAGCCAAGACAAGTACAAGCGAGATAGATATAGCCCCCAATGGTCACTATTTTGTTGTTATTATTTCTATATTATAATTTATTATATTTCTGTTAACACAATCTTGATATGCTTTGAACCTTTAAGTATGTAGTCATCAAAATTGGTAATGCTAGGTATTATAGTCTCTAAATTTTCTTACTTACTCCTCTATCTACATAATCATAAATATCTCCTTCTGCCTCTTGAAAATATAACAAATTTTATATAATATAAGTGTCCATTTGCTAAATTTTGAACAACTCATTAATGGGGCGATACAAGAATGTTGAAAACATAATAAAATATAAAACATATTCATTTTAATAAATGCTAACACATTGATAAATGTCAAAAATAAGATTTTCTTTTATATATAACTGAAAGCAAGCGCCAAGATAATGAGTAAGTTGGTAGATATTTTTGGGATAATAACATAAGATCAGGATCTATAGGAATATTCTTTGATTGCATTGATCTTTTAGTTTAAAAATTCAATTTATGACTAATCGGAATTTCCCAGAAGTCTAGAAAGTATTTCTGAAACTATATTTATTATACTTTAAAATGGAAAATGGAAAAACAAAATCCGTCGTCTATTGATCCATAAATCATATAATATAATATTATTTTCGGTGTGTCTGGTTCTTCTCCCTCTGTTTTTCCTGATTCCAACCACACTTTCTATTTGTCATCTTTTGCGAATTTCCCCATGACCTTCCCCTCTCATATGAGTTTTCCTTCTCGGTTTTTAGTGTGTTGGTGTCACCACCATCGCCCCCACGCGTTCATTTATATTTATATTATATTATTTACACACACAACTTGTTTATATTTTGATTTGTTTTTTTTTTTTTTTTTTTTTGTCGTTTTAGAATTCGATTTGGGGAAGATACATCCTTCGTTCTTTCACTCACTTCACTCAATCAAGAATAATTCTTCCGATTTCTTTGTTCTCTCGATGTTAGTTTCCACGGAGGTGTGTGATTTTCGTATTTGTATTTTCTTTTATAGACTTTTGCCCAAGTAGAAGAGGCACACTTTCATGGATTTTCGCGTGGAATTTTTCGAAAAACTGCGTGTTTGGTTTTCGTTGAGTGGTGTTATGGTTTTCAATTCTCCGCTGTTGTTTTGTTTCCCATTTCCTATTTGCTATCCGCTATTCCGCTTTGGCATCGACATTCGCTGCTGGGAAATGAGGAGAATGGGGGAAATGTGGCGCTTTCATTTCAGTTTCACTCGGCCGACTGGCCCAACTGGCGAAAAAAATCGAATATAAAAACACAAATTTCGAAACAGTTACGACGGCGCAGCGGAAAAACTAAGAAAGAGCGATCAAAGCGGAAGAGAGGTGGAGAAAGATAGAACTTGGCGAGAGAGAGAGAGAATAGGAGAAGATTTGGGCAGACAAATGGGCGGTTTTCATGAGATAGAGATACATCCGCAGCAGCATCAACAATTGCATCTTACATGGGTTCGAGATCTGATTAATGTGGATTTAAATCAGTAAAATAAATCTCAAAAAACTCATCAAAAAGCATACACAACATTAGGATTTTCTTGTTAATAAAAATACATTTTTCAATTATTCAAAAATTAAGAAAAGAAAAAGCATAAAGAAAAGCAAATAATTGTTGCTTCGATCACTATTTAATATCAAATCGATCTTTTAAACTGTGAAACTTTTGATAGTTTTGATTTCATTTAAAGAATTAATTGTTATTATTGATAAAATATAGATCAAGCTACTTATAACATCAATAGAATAGTTTAGATAGTTAAGATTGATTTTGAAAAAGTAATCATTGTGATCAATAAAGCATTATCATATTGTTTTTATGATTCATAGATTCGATTGCTTTTGAAAAGGTAATCGTTATTTTTGATAAAAATATATATCGAGCTACTGATAACATTAATAAAACAATCGATTTCGATATTATGATCTCTATAACTTTCAATAGTTTTGTAAAACGTTATCGATATAATCGAAAACAAAATGTATATCGAACTACTCATAACATTAAATAAAGTCAATTCGTCGCGCTAAAATTTAAAAGGAAACTTTTCCCATACATCGCATCACTTCGATTCCTAGAAAACTGCAGTCCACACACCACCACACACCACACCAACCCACTCCCCACCCAGAAACACCCACCACCACCCCCTGCAGCTTGCACAACATTATATATACATATATTCGCCAGTTGCTATGGCCAGTGGTATAATTATAAATACCTGCGCTATAATTATAGCGGGGCAGAAGACAACACACAGACACGCCCATATAAATAGAAGCACTGCGCTGATCGGAGCGGGTTAAACAAAAATTAATAAATAAATAAGGAAAGGGAGCGGAGGTGGAGTCACAGATAATTGAAATTAATAGCGGAAAAATGCTCAATGATGACGAGAAGCGAGCAAGGTATTTCCGGAAATTGCTAAGAAAATAAATACAGTGAATCGATCGATAATCGATTCCAGCTCGATCTATTTTAAGCCAGTATAAGCGCTTGTTTTTTTTTTTCAATTAATTAATTGCAGGAATAACAAATATAAATTCTCAAAGGTATGGGTAACTAAACAGTTTGGGGGATTTCAAATAAATTCATGTGAGCTTTAGACATTTACATCTTAGGATTAAAGCCTTGGTTTCACAAGTATTAATCAGATAAAATAATAAAACAATTATTAATCAAATTGCAATTAAAGCTACAGATTTAATAACGATTTGTACAGGTCTCCATACTAAAAAAAGCAATACATTTTCTATATTTTTCCCATTGACTTTCAGACAGTTACAGATCCTTGTTTTAATACCTTTCAATATAGCTTTGAAATCTGATCAAAGATCTTTTTTTTTTTAATATCCATGGATAATACTTTAGTATACCAAAAGTCGTTTTCCTAATTTAACAACCAAATTCCAATGCTTTTGCCATTCGCTATTCTTGCCTAATTTGTGGGCGAAGATCAAAGATCAATGATCATCTTCATTAAGATCTTGTCAAACCGCCCTCTCTCCCACCACCACCACCCACTCTACCATCAATTTTTGCTAATTTGCATTTTGCTCGTGCCACGAAACCACAAAAATAAAATACAGAACAAGAACAAAAACAAGAACATTTAGAAATTAGAAAATAGAAAATGTAAAAACAAAACAGAACACAAAATACTGAAAGAAAATAGATGGCGGAATTCTATAAAACATGTTCACTGATTGGCAATTGTTGTTATTGTATGCGTGATCTAACCAGCCAAATGTGTGCGTGTGTATTTGTGTGTATTTTAAAAATATAACCCGCAGAGTTTATAAAAGAACAAAAATAAATTCAAAGGAAAAACTGAAAATAACAAAAACGGCAAACGCTTTGATGATGAAAAACGAAGGCAACTCAAATGGGATGTAAATGGAAAATGGGCGAGATACACAGCGGAAAAAGTAGTGATCGTTTTCTATTTTCACTTAATATTTATTATCCTAAATATAAGAAGGTTTTAAGTTTAATTAGTTTAATACGTTTGTCTTGTGATATGTCCATCTTTGTCTATATTTTTAACAGAAGAAAACAAGTTAGAGTTACAATCAATAGACTTCAAGGAAAATATATAAATTAATAATAAAATAATTAATAAAATTAGCGAAAAATTAATAAATCTACATTCGAAAGAGTTTAATATCGTATTGCCTTAGTCCAAAACCACGGTTCGAAACCTTGATTAGCCATTTGAGATAAGTGCGAGCGGAATAGAGATAGAAGCTAGCAATATTATATTCTAATATTTACAATATATATCTTCCAAAATTGCATATTTAAGTTTTCGAAGATATCAATTTATATAAATACATATTTATAAAAATTTGTATACCTTTTCAGTTACTTTAGCACAGATTTTAATTAAGATTATTTTAGCTAAAGTATTGCTTGTCATAGGGTATTCCATACACAAAATGTATAACGTATGCAATTATACTACCTCCTTAATTAATTTCTCTCTGTGTAGCCCGGCGCGTTGGGTGATGGGTGGGACAGTGGGCGGTGGGGCGTGGCAAAAAAAAAGAACAAAAACAAGAAGACCATTGGGCCGCATATAAAACACTCTTTAACCCTAAAAATAAAAATTTTCAAACGAAAACAAAACAAACGAAATGCGACGAAACAGCAACCGAGAAAAGCCAATGGATGAGAGAGAAAAACTCGACAAAAATAAGAAGGCAAACTGCAGCCAAAAATCGAGGCATAAATAAATCCCCGAGACTATAAATTGAATGCAACCAGCACCAGAAATACAAGGAACAACAAGACCAAGATGCTGCACAAAGACCAGGGGCGTCGTTGGGGAAAGGGGGGGGCGGTCTCAAGCAGGTGGGCCAAATGCACATGCTGGCCATCATATGCCCCAGCTACAGTGGACACACAATAAGAGTGATTGGGAGAGAACAACAGAAATCGAAAACCATACAGGGCGGAAATCCTAGGAGATTTCTTAGGAGGTGACTTTAAACATTTTCACAAGAAAGAAAACTCACTTAGGAAAGCCGAGAGTTGTATACCCTTTGCAGTATGCAAATTAATCAAGGAATTAAAATAAATCTTAGCCAAAGCAAAAATGCATTAATTACATCTTAGAATGTTTTATGGAAAGCATATAGTTTATAATTAAATAAAAAAGAAACAAAAAATTAAACTAAGTTTATGAACTTGGAGATTATAATCAGAATCAAATTAGAAATCGATCATAACTGAGCTTAAAATTTTCGTATTTTTTAAATCATTGATATTTTAATACGACAATTTTATCAAAAAATCAAAGTTTAAAAATCCCATATCTCAGCTAAAAATCCATTAATTTTAATTTGGAAAGCTTTCCTATGTTAGTTTTTATTAGGTTAATAAATCAGCATACTCAATTTAAAATTAAAAAATTTTCGAATTTTTGACAATTTAAACGATGTAACCCCTTTCCTTTTTTTGGAAAAAAAATTGACAATTTTTGAAAACATTTTTTTTTCTGCCGGAGATATCTAGAAAGATTCCCCTGTTGATGCTGATCAAGAATATATATAATTTATAGGGTCAGAAATGACTTCTTCATATAATTACAAGCCTCTGACTGAAATTATAATACCCTGCAAGGGTGTACAGAATGTATTAAGTTTTTACATTTGAAATATTTTGAAAAATCTGGTACAAGCCTTTAAATTCTACAAATAATACCGCAAATATGGGACTATAAATCAATAATTATCAATACAATTTTAGCGTGGAAACAAAATATATAAAAATAAAATTAAAACATACCAAAAAAAAAGTAATTTATATTAAAATCGATTAAACTCATTCATTTTATATAAATTATTAGAGATAAACTATCTACTTGTATCGATGGAATAAATATAATAGAATAGAAAAAATAGTTTCCCAAGTCCGACATCCAATTAATTATAAAATCAGTATCAATATCATTACTATGGAATATTATGTGCAACATTTACTTCAGAGCATGTCCATCATAGGCATCGGGACCTTCACATCCCATCGCTCAGACTTTTCTCGCTCGCTGTGCGGCTCTCTTGACTCGGTTTCCGTCTATTTTTAGAGGATTTTATTTAAAAAATGCGCAAAAACTCATACATATTTTCGTAGTGAAAACAATAAATATAGAATCATTAAGTTGTACACGCGTTTAAATTTAGACTCTCAACGAGAGGAGCCGCAGCATCGCCATCGGACGCACACATGCGGCTGTGGAGGAGAACATGGGCAATGGGCAACGGGCAACGGGCAATGGGAAATGGGCATGGACACGGGCATGGGCATGGCTAGGAGCAGGAGCCAGAAGAACCAGGCGAATAAAGTATAAATAAAGCGGAAAGCGAAAAAAGCTCAACAAAAATAAAACAACAGCCACATAGAACAGACCAGAAACGGGAAGGAAAATAGGCAACCAGCTGGAGGAACTGGACACAAAGCTATCCGGCAATAATTAAAGGTTAATGAAAATTATGCAGAGAGCTGGTTATTAACAACTTTAACTATAACTTTATACTAATTAAATTTACATTATTAAAAACGTTCGATATCTAAGTATTTAGATTGAAAAGGTGCAATAGTCAAGTTCTTTTACCATATTTCTTATAAACTATAGACTTTCTGCAGAAATTTTAATTTAGATACACTATATTAAATATAGGATTTGTAGATAGCAATATGTGACTCTTAGCAACTATACAGCATAGTCTTTCGATTTAACCTGTTCCGATTTCAATATACTACCTGTAATAGATAAAAGTCTACTTTGCAAAAGCGGGCAGACAGACAAACATGTCTAGATCGACTTGGTTGTTAATGATAAACAACAATAAATACACAATATGACTCATTCACTGTCATTAATTTCATTTACACAAGATTTCGAATGGAATAGAATTGGGGAAAAACATAATCGATTAACAAATCGTCGCTAAATTGATTACACTTGGCGGTTTCTCATCAATTCTAATATTCTGATCAAATCTGATGGACAATCTTGAGAACTATGTGACAATCCCAGTGATTATTTTGGTATTTTATCAAACATCATAGAGATATAGAGTAGAACTCACCTCCATGATCTGCTGATTGATATCCACCGCTGGATGGGGCTTAAAGTCCAATGTCAGTGTGCCTGGCGTTATGTGCAGCAATCGCTCATCGCTTCCGGCTTCTGATGGCAGATCTGCGAATTGACAATGTAAACATAAAATTGAGCGAGCGAAATTGAAACGTTTCATATTTATACAAATACATATATATAATTATATATGGAATACGGAATCAAGAGAGTAAGGGAGCCAGAGCGAGCATTGAGGAGGTGTGACACGGGCCACACACCTTCATTACCGCGCCCGCTCTCGCTCTCCGTCTCTCTCTTTCTCTCTAGCCTGATTATGTAGATAAGGCCGCGCTTATCAGACGCTTTTAAAAATAAATCTAAAACGTATTTAGTTGGAACTCAATGGTCTGTGCGTGTATGTGTACAGTGCACAGGGAAAAAATATAATGGGAAATACACGAACAACTTATAAACTGCAGCTTAGAACAAATAAAACCATTGCCTACTTTTTGGGGAGGGTAAAAACAACGTCAAAAAAAGATATAAAGATTTCGAGTTCTCAAACTTAAAAACTGTGCTTGCTACAGATAGAAATCTTATCAAAATTTAATATAAAATTTCACAATGTCAAGAATTAATCATTAATTATAAATATACAATTAGTTTCTTCAAGTGTACACTGCCTATTTTAAGTTGACTATTTTAAGTAACCTTGTACAGTACAAGTTAACAGCGTTTACAACGATTTCCTCTTGGCGTCTCCTCCTTCTTCTTCTCTTTTTGTCGCACGTGACAGCCCATCAACCTGTCTTCGTCTTCTCCTCTCCCTCGCTCACTCGCTTACTTTATCTCTCTTTGTATATTCCACTCACTCACTCGCTATCTCTGCTTCCCTTGCGCGCTCTGCATTTTAGCACCGCTCAACTAATTTGATTTGCTGCCAAAAAGGAAAATGATGGTGAAAATTCCGCCACTAATAGAGGGCTAGCTGAAAATCGGTTTGAAAAATTGTTTCATTGATAAATATTTTGTTACTCTCTCACTCTCTTTGCCTGGACTAATTGCGCGCCAATAAAAATTCAGAGCAACAACAAAAACAACACCTACAGTATGACTAACCGAAAAGTCCAATTAGTAATGATGTCTCTTGCCTCTCCACGGGCGCTCTCTCAATATTATGCCTCTCTCCCTCTCTCTCTCTCTTCGCCGCGCTGATCTAATCAGCAAAGTCGAGTTTTTGGTCTAGAATTGATTCCAATTGGAATATTGGGCTATGTGGCTATGAGGCTAAAAATAGAACAACAAAGAGCAAAGCCCAAAGCAGCAATAAAACAAAAGCACAAACGCATGTGCATAAGTTGGATATGTGTAAGTACATATTGTATGTATGAATACATAAATGTACATACAGTTAGGGTCAAAATATATGAGGTTGTTAATGTTAATTTTAATAGAATTTACTATTTAACTGTTGAAGAAATGTAAGACACATATTTTACTGGAATTATAAGTTAAAGATTTTTGCATTTAACTATTTAGAACTGGCAATACATTTTAGAATTTCTTAAAACCAATTTTTTAACTATTTACGATGTTATTGCATAGTTATTTAATCATAGAACTATTAGCACTATTCTTTTGCGCCCATCTGTGGCAGTACATGTGTGTGTGTGTGAGTGTGTTTGGCGGTGCATATCTAACTGAACAGGCCATGACCTGCTGCGCTGCTTGCTGCTTGCTGCGCTGCTTTGCCGTTCTATTTTTAAACGCATTTATAAATCGTGCATGGCTTTGGGAGTATATTTAGAAGTGGCAACACACTGCTACAAAAGCGGCAACACAGCAACACATCATCATCGCAGCGCATATTGCACAAAAGCACGGAAAACGGAAAAGCGAGTACAAACAGTGAAACAAGATAAAATATACATGGGAAAACACAAAATAAAAAAACACCCAAACACTGGCATGCAACATCATCCAACGTGTTGCGTAGTATTGTTGTGTGTGAACTTAAGATGTGAAAACCGAAATCCAAATTGAAATTTCATGCAAATGCAATAGGAAAATGTAGGGCAATGTAGAATTTTGGATACCCTATTCGAAAGCTATTCAAATCAAATGCAAAATGGAAGAAAGAAATAATTAAATAGAAAACGATTTATTGCCATTAAATTATATATTTTTAAAATATTTTCCAAAAGATAATTGAAGCTATTTTATTAACGTTTATTCACTGCATTTACAATTTCTAGGGTATTGGCAAGTTGTTGTGATCCCCGCCAAAAAGAGAGAAAACAATTTTACTCTTTGGTGCTTACTCTCTCTATCGCTCTCTTTGAGTGCACTCGAATTGCAGGTGCCAAAAAGAGATTGAAGGAGACAAAGAGAGTTGCTTGCAATCAGCTGTTTCTTTTCATATTTTTGGGCAACAAAGTTTTTAATAAAAGTAAAGGCGTAGCAACCTGCCTGCCCTGCTCTTTCCCACTCACCCCGTCGTCTCCCTTTAAACCACAGTTCCCCCACCTTCTTTCAGCTGGCTTTTTCAACTTCAAGGTCAATTTCTGTGTTGACATAGAAACCAAGCAACCAAATGGCACAACAAAAACAAAAGCACGTGTATGTGTGTGACAGTGGTGGAGGAGGAGGAAAAAAGAGAACATGAAAAGCACAAAAAACGTTATAAAATTTTATGAGAGGGGCGCTGGGTGTCATTGAAATTGAAACTGAAATTCAATTGGAAATTGATACGACAATAACAGAGAGAGAAAGAGAGACAGCGAGAGCCGAAGAACAGCTTGAAATGCACCTTATTCTCCTGTCTCCCCACCCATCACTCTCTTTCGCCGTCTCTCTTTTCTTCCTTCCTCAATAAGTTTGTTTTGAGTGATAGCAACGTTTCTGTGTATGTGTGTGTGTGTGTGCGCTGCCTGCGATTGTATGCGTATTGTGTGGGTAAATTTCCAGCGCGCGCATTCTATAAATAGAAACGACAACAGCAAAAACAAAACTTTTGGGCCAGGCCAAAAAGAAACAAAAACAAAAAAAGAGCGCGGCAAACTGATGTTTTTTTGTTGTTGGTGTTTCGAAAAAGGGGCGGTGAGGCGATATAAGGCTAAGGGCGTGGCGTTTGATGAAGTTCTAGGCTACTACACGCCTAAAAAAAAACAAAATAAAAAACTAAACTACATATTTTTTATTGTGGTTTACCCTGGAAAATTAAAAAATATATATATTAAAAAAGGGAACACAAAAACAGCTTTACAATCTAAAATGAGTTAATTTATAAGTTTGGTAATAAAACTTTTTAAATCATATTTTTGGCTGTACATTTCAATTTTCAGTATTAAAAAAATGCTACTCTAGAACCGATAAAAAATAAAATCTTATTAAAAAAAAACTCTATTGAAAGCAGAATTATAGTATAAAGGATTTCGGAGTGATCAACTCAAGAAACAAAAGTTGTATGACTTATATTTTGTATTATATATTTTATAGCCTTGCAGGGTATAATATTATTATTAAGATACTTGTAATCTTGTTAAGGACTCATTTCCGACCCTATAAATTATATATATTCTTGATCAGCAATCTTTCTAGCGATCTCCGGCAGAAAAAAAGAAATTTTTAAAAATTTTCAATTTTTTTTTTTAAAAAAAGGAAAGGGGTTACATCGTTAAAATTTGTAAAAATTAGCAAACAATTTAAAATTTTCAAAATTTTAAATTGAGTATGCAGATTTATTATCCTGATAAAAACTAGCTTAAAACTGCTTTCCGAATCGAAAGTAATGTCTTTTTGGCTAAGTTATGAACATTTTTAAACATTAATTTGTCGAAAAATTGTCATAAAAAAATATCGATAAAATACGATTCAAGTTAAGATTGATTTCAGATTCGAATCTATAATTCAATTGCAAACTGCAATACTATCTAAATTTCGACTTCCTGAAGTAATTTCATTTCTTGTTTAATACACATTCCCAGTAAAAAAAAATTTTTAATGATAAAACTGAGAAGCCTGACTGAAATAACAGCTTTTCCAAATATTTTTGTTACCACTCATTTGTTTCAAACACCAAGGGTCTGCACATTTTAGAAATTAAGCCATTATGCTGACTAAATTAAACATTTCCTGAATAATTTGAATAGGTTAATTGACTAAAATCGCATTGAAACCAACTTGGTTATATATATTTCAATTGTTTGCAATGGTGATTCTATATATTCAATGTTAAATACTCAAGGTGGCTTAATTTAGGAAATGATTCATCTAATTTCTGGTAATTTGCAAATACCTAAAAAGTCGAATTTTTCGTTTTGAGCTTGGCACTGTAAGTAAATGAAATGAATAAATAAACGCAACGTCGACGACGAGGCTCTCGATATGATTACCCCCACGAAGACAGTGGCGTGGTGTGGGGTTTTTGGGTGGGTTTTTTGGGGGGCTCCTACACGGGTGAAATTCATACATATGTGCATAAAGCCCTAACGATTTTATATAACAGCTCAAACGAAACAAGAACACACAAACCAAGCCAAACCGAAGTGAACCAACCAACACCGAGCCCAGTTTTATTCTTGGAATGCCATTACAATAAATGCTCCAACTGCCAAGCACTGGAGAAATCGCAGGGGCGGCGGCTACAGAGGGGGGACATAATGGCTAAGGGGAGTCCAGTCAGTCGACCTTCTTCTTGCAGGTGCTGCGTGTTTCACAATGGAAACACACACAAAAAAAGTAGCAACAAACCAGGGAAAAACTTTTCACTTATTGCGTCTTAGACAATCAATTCCAACCCACATTGAATGAAGAGGGGGCGTGTGGGGTAATTAATTTCTATATATAATGTGCATCAAGTTAGCAGGGCAACTTTGGAAAATCAAATTTTTGACTATACCATAATTTGCCGTTAATTATTCGTTAATTATTCGTGAAAGACAAAAATTTGCCGTTCAATTTTTTAACTTAATTTTTTAATGTCCTGCTAAGTTGATATCAACTTAGCAGGGCAACTTTGAGTTTTTAAAAAATAAAAAAAAAATATAAAAAATTGAGCGACAAATTTGATTCTTTCACGAATAATTAACGAATAATGAACGGCAAATTCTGGCGTAAAAAGTTTTTGGAAATGTGAAGGATTTCAGGAGTTGTCCTGCTAACTTGATATCAACTTAGCAGGGCAACTTTGAGTTTTTAAAAAATAAAAAAAAAATATAAAAAATTGAGCGACAAATTTGATTCTTTCACGAATAATTAACGAATAATGAACGGCAAATTCTGGCGTAAAAAGTTTTTGGAAATGTGAAGGATTTCAGGAGTTGTCCTGCTAACTTGATATCAACTTAGCAGGGCAACTTTGAGTTTTTAAAAAATAAAAAAAAAATATAAAAAATTGAGCGACAAATTTGATTCTTTCACGAATAATTAACGAATAATGAACGGCAAATTCTGGCGTAAAAAGTTTTTGGAAATGTGAAGGATTTCAGAAGTTGTCCTGCTAACTTGATATCAACTTAGCAGGGCAACTTTGAGTTTTTAAAAAATAAAAAAAAAATATAAAAAATTGAGCGACAAATTTGATTCTTTCACGAATAATTAACGAATAATGAACGGCAAATTCTGGCGTAAAAAGTTTTTGGAAATGTGAAGGATTTCAGGAGTTGTCCTGCTAACTTGATATCAACTTAGCAGGGCAACTTTGAGTTTTTAAAAAATAAAAAAAAAATATAAAAAATTGAGCGACAAATTTGATTCTTTCACGAATAATTAACGAATAATGAACGGCAAATTCTGGCGTAAAAAGTTTTTGGAAATGTGAAGGATTTCAGGAGTTGTCCTGCTAACTTGATATCAACTTAGCAGGGCAACTTTGAGTTTTTAAAAAATTAAAAAAAAAATGTATAAAAAATTGAGCGACAAATTTGATTCTTTCACGAATAATTAACGAATAATTAACGGCAAATTCTGAGTAAAAAAGTTTTTGGAAATATTAAAGTTTTCAGAAGTTGCCCTGCTAACTTGATATCAACTTAGCAGGACATTAAAAAATTAAGTTAAAAAATTGAACGGCAAATTTTTTTCTTTCACGAATAATTAACGAATAATTAACGGCAAATTATGGTATAGTCAAAAATTTGATTTTCCAAAGTTGCCCTGCTAACTTGATGCACATCTATATATAAATATTCCTACCCAAAAAGAAAAGGTATAATATTAACTTTAACATTTAATGGCAACTTTATTGCGAAATTGTACTCCAAAATATCTAAGAAAATCCATAAAAATTTTAATTACAAGTTCGAGTAAGTGTTTTCAGGGTGAAGAGTAAACTTTAGCAAATTGTTCAGCAATGCAAACAATTTAACAATTGAAAGTTGTTAAGGAGAACTCTTGCAAAGTTTGTAAATAGTTTTCATTAGCAAATCGTTGCTGCAAACAAACTTTACACTTAGTTTTTTAATGAGTTCTGCTGTTGTCAGTCACTTAAATTGGCCGTTTAAAATTTGCAAGCAAAGTTTTAATTACAGCTTAAGTTCAACGAAAATTTAGTCATTGAAAATTTGTTAATAATAATGGAAAAGTATGCAACAATTTCTACCTGAATATCTTTTAGCAATAAATTGGTTTGCTACGATTTCTAATTAAATATTTTTGATTTCGTAATTTTCCTTACTTTAAAAATTGGTTTTCATTAAAATTTGTATACAAAAATTACTCTTCTTTATAAATAGAGTACAATCTTTATTCAGAAATAATATGTTTTTGCACGATATATTGATTAAAAAGAATTATAGAACAAGTCAGGCTTTAGTTTGATAATTTTGTATGAACAAGTTAAGAGTTTTAAGTTTTTTGATGTCTTAGATATGTGAAAAAAAACCTTAGAAAACTGGTAAATGATAAATTAGGATATTGATGGGGTAAAGTATTATCATGACTTCCAACTTGTCCTTTTGAGGCTCCAAAAGCTCAAGCAATTAGATTCGGCCATTGTCCCTGGTACGATTGGAGGGGAATGCCTCGGTTTTCCCGGGACCTCTGGACGCGTCTGCGGATTGCACGTGGCCAAAAGCCAAGGAGCTGTGGCCCGGGTCTCCGGGTCCGGCCGTCAGTCAACATTGCCGTTACATTTACACACACCCAGCACACCCAGTACACACACACACACACATACACATTTACACCACTCATTTGAAAGGCAAGTAAATTTTGTTGCTGTTGCTTTTGTGTCTAAAAATAGACGAAAATCGATAAACGAATGTTTTTCTTTTTGGCTGCAAACAAACAGACACAGAGAGAGAGAGACAGAGAGTGAGAGCGAAAGCGAGCGCAGAGGGAAAGGGAAGAGCGCTGCTCACGAAGCGAAGATTACGGGGCTCCAAACCATCTCCCGCCCTCCAAAATCCCACCCCATTTTCCCGCCCCATCCACGTGCTTGGCATTGGCAGTGGTTTCAATGGATGGCCAAAAGGAAAAGCGTCCAGGAGCAGTGCTGTCAGCTTAGCTAGTTGTGGGGAAAACTGTTTTTTATGCGGAAATTTACAAAGCGCCAAGGTTTGATATGGAAAATTTAAGGTTTTACCACAAATTTATTTAGTTTTTACCTTTAGAAAAAGCCTTTTAAATATCTAAACCTAAACCTATGGTCAGTCATGTTAAAACATAAATTACATTCGGTTATTATAACGTTTCTTGAAGAGTATTTTTGAAAACGTTTAACAAAAATGGATTTACTTTTCTCTTTTCTCAAAATATAACTTTTCTGAAAAGAAAATATATAGAACCCTCAAAGAATTACTAAAATAATATATATCTTATAGATATATATCATTCTTTAGTAACCTATCTTATAACAAAAATTTTTCCCACTTAATGTTTATCATAACCTATTTTAATTGGTCTAAAATTCCATAGAGTTACCCATCGAAAATTGGTTTAGTTTTTTTGGTGGAGAGGAAAACCCGTGCAGCACTGGCCAAGACGAAGACGAAGACGTCCAACCCACCTCAGCTAAGAAGCCTCCCACCTTTCTTTCCCCTACTCCCCGCCCATCTGCATATATCTATATCTATCTGTGTGCCATGGAAAGGAGACGAAAGCGACGTTGACGACCCGACCATGGACAATGTTCTTGTTGTTGTTCTCGGCCTGCCCGGGACAAAAAGTTAGTAGGCAGCACTCCCCACTTCCCACTCCCAAAATGTCCCAGTGTACTGCCACCAAAAACAGGAGCAACAAACGCACAGTGGTTCCAAGCTGTGCAAATATTTAACTGATTTGATTAAGAACAGCAACAAACACAAAAAAAAAAACGTTGCGGGAGAGAAACGATAATGTACATAGGGTTCTTAATCACTAAGGAACACCATCTGTCACATAAAACAATCGCAACTGGAGTTAGTTACTTAGGGAATAGTTTTAACCATTGTGTTTTAAGCCATTCTGTCAATTTGACATCGACTTCGGCCTATATAGGGGTTTAAACATTTACTTAAAATGCCAGAGACTCAATGGAGTAAATCAACAAAATCGTAAGGCATTAAGACAATAAGAACTATACTCTTTGTTCTAACAGCTTTTGACTAAAGCAGATAAATGGGCCATAAGGAAGCTATTTAATAAAAGTTTTGTTCAATTTATAATTAGCTGTTCGTAAATTAAATTTATAAATATAAATTTATAATATATTAATTCCCATTTTGGGGAGATTTCAAAAGGTTTGCTTATTCTTTCCATCATAATTTCCATATTCTAATGAATTCTTTGCGTTAAAATTCCCAACTAGTTCTTTGACAACTGTAGAGCAGATTAATTATGAATTATTTCCGTTATAATTCCCAATTTGTTTTTATTACCAACTTTGGACCAGTGTGCATCCATCATTGACAGCGCAGTTCTGGCCCGCTTTTGTGTATGTGCTTATTACAGTTATTTTTGGAAGCCAACAAACACACACACACTGGCACACGTGCCGTGTAAGCTTTTGTTTGAGCATGTGTGTGTGTGTGTGTGTGTGTGGTGTATGCACGGTCTGTGTACATTTTGAGTTATGTATTCCGAATGTTTTTAATGCTATACATATGCAGGTTACATACGAACATCTAACACAGGAGGTGGAGGAGGAGGAGGAGAAGGATATATAATATAATAAACCGCCCAATACTGCCCCCGCCCTGAACTAAAGCCCAGTTTAACTAAGGGTTGGGATTGCAAGGGACCTTCGTTCCCACTTACCGTGTATTGGTATTCTATCGTCGGGACTAGACATTTTGCATATGGAATTGGGGGAGGGCGGAACCTGCAACAAATCAGAAAATCAAATTAAACAATATTCCACAAAAAAATCAAGTTAAAATTTGAATTTTTAAAAGGATATTTTCATGATTTATGGTTCGAATAAAGGTTAAGCTAATCCACAATTGACAACTGGAGTTTCCTAAACCACAAACATATACCACCAAATATTGTAATAGCATTAGATTTAGGCTAAGAAAGGGACTTTTTTTTTAAGAACAATTAAGTCTTTTCAATTATTGTGATATTATCTGGCTTGCCTTTTTTATACCCTTTTCAGGGTATTATAATTGTAGTCAGAAACTTGCCACACGTTGAATGAGTCATTTCCGACCCTATAAATCATATATATTCTTGATCAGCATCAACAGGGGAATCTTTCTAGCCATCTCCAGCAGAAAAGAACATTTTTCAAAAATTTTTGATTTTTTGAAAAAAATTAAGGGGGTTAAAATTGGCTCAAATTTGAATTTTTGTAACATTTTAAATAGAGTATGCAAATTTGTTAACCTTATCAAAACTAGAAAAAAAACTGCTTTCCGAATTGAAATTAGTGCTTTTTTGGCCAAGTTATGCGATTTATAGACTATGATTTGTCGAAAAAATTGCAATTAAAAATATAGATAAATATCAGTTACAAAATGGTAATATAATTTTAGTCAGAAGCTTTCAACGGAAATTTTAAATTAGAAATTAAGTATGCATATGTAATTTTACATTTAAATATAAGTTCTTTCCATAAAAATAATAATTAGATATATCAGAATTGACAAACATTCTTTCTTAAACTTGTTGCATATATTACTACCGAGTAGCCTCTGGTTAACTAAAAGATTAACACTATCTGGACCCTGGGTCTCTTCTGACTCATTCCAAAAAGAATCACAAGTCATAGGAAATACCCAACTTCCATCAACAAAACAAAAAACATACATTATATGCATATTTCTTAATATATTCTTAATAAAGCGAAATGTAAAAAATAAATTCACAAAGACAGATTAACGACATACAAAACAAACCCCAAAAAAACAAGTGAATTTTACTTGCTTCTGATAAGAGAAGAATATTTGGAAAATTTTCGTTGTCATTTTTGGAATTCCGATAATGATATATGCAGCCCAAACTCTTGTTTGTTTCTCTTTCGATTTGTTTACAGTCGGGAGAATATGATGATACGAGGGGACTTTACTCGGATCGGAAATTATTTAAATATTTTTTGTATAATTTATTTCTGCTGTTTTTGTTTTGGGTTGTTGGTCTGACTCAGGTGCGCCTTTGCGGAGGAGTGGCCATAAAACGATAACGAGTTGCCCCATTGACCTTCACACACACCACACACACACACACATATGACGCACAAAACAATTTCCGTTCACTAATTACACGAGCAAATAGAATAAAAGCAGCCGAAACCCGAATCAAACAAAATCAGGACAGAGGGGGTACAGAACAGGGGATGGCTGGAATTGCATTGTAAATAAATTACCGTTAAATCGTTACCAATTAAGGCCAAAACCGATCGGCCATGTTCATAAATAATTCAAGCAATTAATTCCATACGGACCTTTTGCAATAGGTGAATGATTGCAAGGAAGGAAGCAAAGGAAGAAGCCTTCAAAGGACATTCGTACAAGCAAGTACATGAGAAATTAAAATTGCATGTTTACACTGGCCTCTTTGTAAATATCAATATTAAATAAAATAATACTCTTAAATATTCATATACTATAAAAAATCATAAAAATACAAAGTAATCTAGGCTCCCAAAAAGAAAAAGAAAATTAAATTTAGTCAAGTATTATATACTAATTAAATACAATATTTATTGTATATATTAGAAGCAATGCTACGATTTAGAAAACCCCCAGACCTTTTTAACAGACTACAATTTTACCTTTTCTAAATACTCTTTAACTTTAACTATATGACATTATCAAAAAATATAAACAAAATAATTGTCATTGTCTAAAATTTTGTCCAATTTTAAGTAATAGATATCGTTCTATTGGTTCAATAACTAAACACTCTTTACAAATACAAAATAAAAATGTAGTTTGCTCTCAATTTGTTGAGGCAAAATTGGGAAAATTAAGTCTGGCAGATGAAGAATGAGTCGGCTGCTCATTCATATGTACATATATATATACATATGTCTACATATGTCGTGGCAAGTCGGATTAATTATAGTCATCAGTGGGCTGCATTGTGAGCTGTAATGCGAGTTTTCCACTGAGACGACAAACGGCTAACTTCGCTGGTAAATAGTTTTAAAAACGAAAACAAAGTAAACGAAACGGGAGCAGGCAATAAATAAACAGTAAAGTTATTGCTTTGTAGAATAAACCACGATCCTTGTTGTGTTTATAATTTCCTTTTTCATGGTTTTTGCTATTCCCAAAAGGTTCTTTCTTATCTGACCCATTTTCAATGTAATTAGCCGAAATGTGGAACATCTAAATGTGAAATTTCCATTGGCTATTAAAAAAATTGATGTTGACGATAATTGCAATTACAAAATCGAATGACTTTAATTTTTTTTAGATAAAATTCTTTAATAAAATCAAATAAAAAATTACATTTTATATGAAAGCAATAAGTAAGTCGTATTGCTTTCCACCAAGTCAGTGTAAAAAATCCGTAAGATAATAAGAAGAAAAATTAATTTAAGTTTATATTTACAGACTGACAAGCGTAGATCATTCGCAGTAACTACTGTGGCTGAATGGATGGAGAACAGTGATAAAAAAAACGGGGGGGCGGAGAGTGTGGAGTTCAGAAGAGAAATCCCAAAGAAGAATGAGAAGTTGGGCTCAAAAGATCCGCAAATTTCGCTCTGCCGCTGCGCTGCCACGCCGCTGTTTGCCTCTGCTGGCATCATTGTCAATGTTGATAACCAAGAGTGGGAGCGAGGCAGGGGACAGGGACAGAATGAGCCAAAAGAGGAGAGAAGAGAAAGAGTGGAGCACAGAAGAAGCGAGCACAACATAAACCAGTTCAATGCGCTTTGCGGTGGAGCTTTTATTATTTTTATTTCTTTTTTTTTTTGGGTGGCAGCCACATTTACAGCGGACAACAATAAAAAATAAAAAGCAACTTTACTAAGTGAACAAAATCAAATCATCAAATATAAAGAGCGAATGAGAGAAGAGGAGGAGGGGCGGTGGAAAGAGAGCAAGCAAAGCGAGCGAGAGCACTTCATTTAGCACGCACACACTTGTTACATAAATAACGGCGAATTGAGTGAGAAGCAACAGAAGTAGCAAAACAGACGAAAAAGAAGTCGCTGCTGCGGGCTGATCTAATAAGAATATTCCTTCTCCTAGTGGACAAAATGGTGGGGGAATTTTAATGGATTGGAAGCAAACGGGAAACAAACAAAATACAAGCATAAATACCTCTTTCAAGTGGTGCAAACTGCTGCTGCGGCGCTGCTCACTCTGCTCTGCTTGTCCGTTGTATTATATTGTTGTTTTATTGTCGCTTTTCCAACTTATTCGCCAAATGCGAAAAATGATTAACGAAAAATAAAATAAATAACGCACAGCAGCAAACACAGAGCGCTCTCGCTCACACCACTAGACGAGCTCACACATGTGCAGCGTTCATGTATTTGTGCCCGTGTGTATGTGTGTATGTACTATACGACGAATTCACGACTTTTTAAGTTAATTTTTGTGTTATTGTTGTTATAGCTACTTTTGTGGACATGTATTTTTGCGCTCGTTTTTTACTTTTTCTACCTTCTTCTTTTGGTTGCTTTCTGTTTTCTTATTATTTATTTGCGTTTCTTTTTTGGTTGGTTGGTACGGATTGTTGTTGTTATTATTATTATTTAATTGTTGTTGTCACTTCACAAGCAGTTTTCGCAGTTTCTTTTTTGTACTAGCACTACGACAACTGCCTCTGCTCTTGCCTCTTCTCCTCATCATCGCTCATTCTCTTTTGCTTGTTGATTCGCCCACAATTTTTCTTTTTCTGCACGCGCACGCACTTTTTGTTGTTGTTTTTGTGGCTGTCGTTTCTGTTGCTGTGTGTTAACTATATTTCATCGCAATATCAAGTACCGCAGTGTGGGAACAGAAAAAAAACAAGAAAAAACGCCGTTTTATTTTTCGGTTTATTTTACGAAAATTCGACAGCACACACGCGATTACCCGAGCGACGCAAAAAAAAAAATATTCGACTTGGAAATATTTGATATCGTTATATTTCGATATATCGATGTTGCGATATTATTTATATGCTGTTATTTAACATTTTACATCTACCACGTCTACAGAACCGTTTTACACGTTTACATATACATGGATTCCAGATTACAATTAGATATATATTATTTAAAACAATATAATTAATATATAATTGTGTTAAAAAACTAATAAATAATTCCTACTTTCATTATAGTCAATTTTGCGTATTACATTTACGGTTTTGCAGTTGCGGTTTTACATTCGCATTTTCTTCTACTTTTCACGATAGTTTCTGTGGAAGTCCTCTGATTGTCATATTATTTCAATTGATATTCTTGAATAACACTAAATAGCTATAACTCAAAATTAATGAAAATGTTTTGAAAAGTGTTTAAAATTACAAAACCCTGCAAGGCTATAATAACAAAATATGATTTTGTACGTTTGAATTAATTTTTGTATATTTTTTTTTAAAGATGATTAATAAAAAACTAATGGATTGGTATTTATTGTCAATACAAATAGAAATGAATATAGAAATACCTGATTTGTAACGTTTTAATTCATATATATTATTATATTTAATTTTAATGATATATAATAAGTTGAAAATCAATTGACTTGAAATATTGATTAAACACAATAATAATAATAATAATTTTTCTAGAAGAATAGAACTGGAAGCAGTTAGTAAACTATTGTTAAAGTATTAAACTATTTAAAGCTTTGCAGTTGCAGTTTAACATTTGCATTTTCTTTTACTTTTCACGATAGTTTCTGTGGAAGTCCTGTGATTATCATATAACTTAAACTGATATTCTTGAATAATACAATAACTCAAAATTAATGAAAATGTGTTGAAACCTGATATGTATTTTAAAACCCTTTTGCAGTTGCAGTTTTACAGTCGCATTTTCTTCTACTTTCCAACTTTTACAGATACAAGTATAAATTTTATGTAGAAAGAAAATGTCGGTCGTTGATATATCGATATTTTGTTGTCTCATCGACGTTGCGATACATTTTTGGTCACTTTAAATTCCGAAGCTGTTATTTAACATTTTACGTCTTACACGTCTTTAAATCAATTTTACACGTCTACAGATTGTAGATTACAATTCGAAAAACAATAATAAAAACAATATAAATAATATATAATTGCGTTAAAATCTTGCTAACTAATTCCTACTTTAATTACAGTCCCTTTTACGTATTAAATTTACAGTTTTGCAGTTGCAGTTTTACATTCGCATTTTCTTCTACTTTTTACGATAGTTTCTGTGGAAGTCCTGTGATTGTCATATTATTTCAACTGATATTCTTGAATAACACAAAAGGCTTAAACTCAAAATTAATGAAAATGTGTTGAAAACTGACTAAAATGATAAATTCCTGCAAGGCTATAATAATAATATATGATTTTGTACATTTCAATTAATTGTTGTATATATTTTTATAAAAATAATTAATAAAAAACAAGTGAAATGTTATTTATTGTCAATACAAATATTAATAAATATGATAAAAACTGATTTGTTACGTTTCAATTCATTTTTATACTCTTTAATTTTAATAAATTATAAATTGAATTAAATTCAAATATTGATTAGGCATTGATCATAATTATAATAGTAATTTTTTTGAATAGAACAAGGTCAGGCAGTTCGTAAACTGTTATTAACTGATTTTTATGATTAATAGAAAACAAAGATATAATTTTCGTAAAAAGCATAATTAGGCTCTAAAAGCAAGGTTGTGACTTCAGTGTGACCCCAAGAGGGGTGTTAAACCTGGCTAGAAGATACCGATGGTCGGGTGGGGTTATACTGGCAATTTTAGCGCAACCCCCAACCGTTTGTTATTGTTTACCGTCTCGAAAACTCTGGCAGCGCTGGGGGCTCAAGACCAAATCTTCTGGCAAGGCTGCTCCTATTCTTTGTTTACCTTATTTTTTTGTTGGGGCCAAAAAAACGCGCGACGTGGACGTGACGGAGGGGGAGAACAGAACAGATCAAAAGAGAACGAAGCTCGAGCGCCACTCACCGCTCACCTGCCCCCCCGTCTGCTCAGCACTGCCAGTTGGGCTTCAGGTGTTTTCACAACGTGCCTGCCTCTACACTGCTCTGGCTCTTCTGTTCGCCGCGCTCCCGCTGTTTACACAGCATCTGGATCTGGATCTCTCGGTCTGCGATCAGAATCCGATCCGATCTTATCTGGTGACCTGGCATTACTGACAACGAGGCGCTCTGTCCCTGTCCGAAGCCCATGAGCCCATGAGCGCGGACAAGATGAACGGACGCTCCATACGCATCAACCGGCTGCCGGCCACCATTGTGGCCATTCTCCTGACCATTGTGCTGGTCTACTTCCTCAATTTCCATCAGGAGGAGAGGCCAGCCATCTATGGCATGCTGCGCAGCGACAATCCCAATCGCGTCAATCTCCGCAAGATGTTGATTGCTGCCATTCAGGCGGCACAGCGCGGCGGTCTGGAGGTGCTGGACGTGGCGCGGTCCCGACAACTCAAGGAGCGTAGCAAGGGCAAGACGGACGAAGGCGTCAACGATCCATTCACCGATGCCGATGGCCGTTCGCACTGTGTCATGAAGCTGGGACTGCAGCGCATCTTTCCGCGGGTTCTCATTTTCTCCGAGGAGGATAAGGAGCACTGCCGGCAGGCGCATGGCTATGACCTGGATCCCACGGTGCTGCACGAAACCGCTCAAGTGCCGGATGTGAGCGTCAATGCCCAGGATGTAACCGTCTGGGTGGATCCACTGGATGCCACAAAGGAGTTTACAGGTGAGGAGAAACCGTGAGAGATTTTAAATGTTTACCTTCTTTAAATATTGTATTATTTCCAACTCACAGAGGAACTGTACGAGTACGTGACCACAATGGTCTGCGTTGCGGTGGCCGGAAGACCCATCATCGGTGTAATCCATAGTCCTTTCAATGGACAAACTGCCTGGGCCTGGGTGGGCAACTCCATGTCCGAGTACCTGGCCAACCTGCATCCGCAGCATGCTTCGGACAGTCAGGCGCCCATCATCACCGTTTCACGTTCCCATACCGCCGGGGCCAAAGATCTGGCGCGGGGCATTTTCGGCGAGGATGTTAACCTGCTAACGGCGGCGGGTGCCGGCTACAAGGTGCTCCAGGTGGTGGCCAACAATGCCACCGCGTACCTGCATACATCCAAAATCAAAAAGTGGGATATTTGCGCCGGTGATGCCATTCTGCATGCGCTGGGCGGCACCATGACCACGCTGACTGACCAATTGATTAACTACGGGCCGGAGGAGTCGCCGGTGAACACGGAGGGACTGCTGGCAACGCTGGAGCGGCATGATGACTACATGGAGAAGCTGTCCAAGTACCGGGCGGCGCACAATGGCAAGCTGGCGTAGGGGTTGGCTGACCTCCAACTTCCCGGTTACCGGTTCCTCACCCTTCCTCCGCCCCCACGAGGAAAGCCCTTCTCACTGATCGTTTAGGCAGCATTCAAAAATAGCTCTAAGTTCTAAAGATGCAAACCTGTTTTTAGCAATCTCAATCTTTGTTAGTGTGCTTCTCTTTATATTTTTTTGTGTATGTTTATTTGCATAATTACGTTGGTTGTGCGGCGGCGGCGATCGATGGGGTCATGAACCCCGAGCGAAAAGCCGCCCAGTTGGCTCAAAAATAAATCTATATTAAATTGTATGCATTCATTTGGGTATTTTCTTATTTTAAATTGATGCTTTTATACAAAAACATTGAAAACTTAACATCTTTTTTCAATTCCAGTGTTCCCATCTAATATAGATGTGGAATCGAAGCTTTGTTTCTTCTTGGATCCCATCTGTTAAACAGCTGGAAAACCATTTTAAGCGATTTAAATCTATTTTTGAATAAACATACAATTCTACCGTCCAATTTGTTTAATAGTTATATAAAATATATAGTTATATACAAAAATAAAATAGTTATATTTGTATTTGACAAAGCAACATATGTTTTTAGAAAAAACCGGTGTTTGACATCCAAATTTTGATTTAAAAAATCAGAAAATATTGAAAAAATATAATAATAATAATAATAATAACATCGTGAATGCCTGGGGATAGTAATCCATTAACTAATAAATTTAATTGTTTTTAATATCAGACAGTTATGATGTCCGCCGTAAAACTTTGTTTTTGGGCAATAACATTTATAGTCAAAAAATTTTGATAAAAAATCAGAAAATATTATAAAAAATAATAATATTTTTCGGTAGGAACCTCAGGATACTAATCCATTAACTAATTCACTAACTAATTTTAATATCAGATGATTCTATGGACAGTTATGATGGACACCGTAAACCAAATTTTTTTTATGGTGTTCGGGAGATCCCCTATAATTTTTATACCCATAAATATTATTTAATAGAACATTTAAAAAATTGTATACATTTGGTCTTAATTTATTTGATGGTGTTTAAGTTATTAAGCAAACTTTAGCCGTTTCGCCACAAACAAAATTATGAAAAGTGTTGCGTATTGGCCTAATTAAAATAAAACAGATTACAATACTTAGGTTTCATATATTTTTTCATTATTAACTTTATTACTTATAAATGTTTACCGAATTGTTAATAAACATAATTATTAAAATACCTCAAAATTCATTTTGCTTTGCGGCACGGAACCACAGAAATCACATATAAGTTTCTAAGGAATAAGGGAATGGGAGATAAAATCTAATTAAGTGTGAATAACCTACATTAATAGCTTTTACCAAGTGGAAACCCCCCTTTTTCTTCAAAGACTTTTAAATCTCGACTATACCTTGCCTTCCCTTGAGGCTTCACTTCCTGTGTGACTCTCGTGCAGTGCGGACGTGCCTAAGTTTTCTTGAATTTAGTGAGTGCTTAATTATACCACGTGTTACTACATCCTACTACTGGTGAGTTTTATTCTGTGCTTTTCCCTCTTAATCAGTTCTTAAAGCAATTGCCTTTCCTGTAAAGTTAATTTAAAGTAATTTACTATATATAAAGCGGGTTACATTTTCTTCGAATGTTCAGAAACTGCATATAAAAAGTTACTGCAACCGGAAGAAAACCTGCGCCTCTTGCCATCGAAAATTTACGAATTTCGGTCAAAAGAAAAAAAATTTTGAACATAAGCAACATTTTTAAAAACACGTGGTCTCATCAAGTTGTTCCGCTACCATTTTGCAAAGCGTCTTATAAATAGTTGCATTGTATTAATTAGTAAAGTGAAAAGAAATCAAATATATAAGTAATATTTTTGAATACACGTTCTTTCATGTCAAGTAATTCAGCTAACATTTTTCAAAGCTACTAAAAAGTAATTGCATTGTATTAGTCAATCAATCGACAGTTTGCTTTTATTTAAACAGATTTTTGCAATTTTCTATGCGTTTTCTAATCAAAACCTCTAAAAAGAAGCAGTCCCAAAAGTCCCGTTTTTTGCTGTAAAAAAAATGGTAGTCTCAAAACGATTCCCCATGTACGCATATATATGTACATACATATATACAATATGTTCGCATGTGAAGAACTCCATTTTGTTGGCATACATATATATATATAACGGTGAACATTTTTTCATATGTGAAAAACTCCATTTTGTTGGCGTGGGTCCGCCATTTTGATTTGTGATGTGTTTTTTCCTCCTAATAACTCACGCGGTTACATTCAAAAAAGGTGAAATGAATATCGATGAGTGCACGAGCAATCGATATCTCTAGATCCAACCGGGTTTATTGCTCATCGACCGTCTCTAGTTCTAAAAAAAAAATTAGAAATAGAGCAACACTGGCTGCGCGTTTTTTTTTATTGTTGTAAACTATTTGCTGTGTGTGTTTTCTGTTGTTGTTTATCATGAATCGGCTCGGAAATTGTTAAATAAATGCGCGCCACCCGCGCCCGGCATGTAATCAATCGAATCCATGGATATGGGCGGCCAAAAGAACGCGGGGCGTGGAGATCGTAGCAGCACCCGCCCCCCTCTGCTGGCGTCGCTGTCGTTGCTTCTGTTCCTTGCGCTGACTTCGACGGCGACAGAGACTGGTGGAACAGGAGGCGGAGGTGGAGAAGCAGCAACAGCGACAGCCGGAGCGGGTCAGGGGCAGAATCCCGATGGCCAAGGGCCGGAAAGTGGAAGCGCGGCAACTGCAGCCGCCGGATGCCCGCGCAAGTGTAGTTGTAGGAACATCTCGGAGAACATACACAGCCTGCGTGTGCGCTGCGATGAGCAGCAGATAGCCAGCTGGCGGGAGCTGGAATTTGGCGAGGATGTCACCGCCAGCATTGTGGGCATGTAAGTGTGCGCTTTCCCCCCGGTCAAATCAAGTCAAGTCAAATCAATCAATCAACTCGTCCACTTCGTGGTCTTAGTAACGCCAGCAAGAACGCCATTGCCCATATAACCGGCGAGGACTTTAGGAACTTTACGGAACTGAAGCGCTTGGATCTGTCGTTTAATCTGCTCACCGAACTGGACAGGGAAACCTTCGGCAACAGCCTGGCCCATGTGGAGAGGCTGAAGCTGGCGGGGAATGCCATCAGCCACATATACGAGGGCACCTTCGACCAAATGCCCAAGCTCAAGCAGCTGTAAGTTATTAGCTTTTGCCGAGTGCAAGTTTACAGGTATCAAGATTCATCGTTGTACCTTCCTTTTGCAGCGATCTGAGTGGAAATCCCCTGGCCTGCGACTGCAGCCTGATTTGGCTGATTGCCTGGTCAAGTGCCCGGGATGTACGACTACAGCCGCCGCCGAAATGCGATTCGCCTGTGAACTTTCGCGGCATGCCGCTGAAGAAGCTCCGCGTGGGCAAGGACTTTCATTGCGAGACTCTGCTCCAGCCGCTCCTAGAGCTGATACCCAGCCAAAACCAGGTTGCCTTCGAGGGCGATGAGCTGCAGCTGAAGTGCTATGCCCCACGGGTGGCCATCGGAGTGCCCCGGGAGAGTGAGGACTTGCCAACACGGGCCTATGTCTTTTGGGGCTGGTCCGAGAAGATTCGGGCCAAGAACTCCACCGAGGATATCGTGTATCAGGATCCCACGAAGGTGTTCGAGGATGTCAGCTTAGAGACGCGCCATTCCACGGACTCTGGCATCCTGCAGTCAATTCTACGCATCGGTAGCCTCACTCAGAATCACACAGGAATGTGGGACTGCACATTGCGCAGCCAGCAGGCGAACCTATCGCAGGCCATCGTCCTGCATGTGGTGGCCAAGGGCACGCTGTACTGCGAGGCGCGTGTAGTGCACACCAACAAAGGCACCTACCACTGGCCACGGACAATGCGCGGCGAGACGGTGCTGCAGGAATGCGTGGAAGAGCCAAGCGATACCACCCAGGCCCGGCGGGCGTCCCACGAATGCGGGCCGTCGGGGGAGTGGCTCAATCTGGACACCGAGAGCTGTGTCTATGTCAGTGAGACGACGCGCATCCTGGAGCAGTTCGCCAAAGTGAATCTCACGCTGACAAAGGGCCAGAATGCCCTGGAAATTGCCCGACGCTTGCACAACTTCACACAGGCGCAGACGCAGCTGAATCGCATACGGGATCCAATGGACCTGGAGTACATTGCTCGCACGCTTGTCAAGTACCTGGATCAGCTGGAGCAGCCGCAGCAGCAGCAGGAGATAAGCCACCTGCTGATGGACATCGTTTCGAAGCTGCTCAATCTTCCATCTCACCTCTTTCGCGCCGCCCAATCGGAGCAGGGTACGGGACAGCGTCTGCTCCATGTGGTAGAATCCTCCGCCATGCGCCTGGCCCTGGCCAGCACCCAGGCTGAGCTGCTGCCAGCGGAGATGATCCCCTGGCGGGGGTCACTTGCCCAACAGCGCAATCTCTTCGTGGAGTTCTTCAACATCAGTGTGGAGGCCTTCGTCAGCCTGTCCTGCGTCTGGCTGGAGCAGAGTCCGCGTGGCTTTCAGTGCAACAGCGCCAACGATACGATACCCATGTACGAACATGGTGACATAGATGCCGCCATCCAACTGCCCTACAGCGTTATCGGAAACAGCTCTCTGAGTCCAGCCGCATCGCGAAGCCTTCGCCTGCTCATCTCACTACACAGGAATGGAAAACTTCTGCCCAACCTGAGGGGCAGCCACAATGAGTCCCTGTCCTCGGCCATCATCGGTGTGCTGGCCTACAGTAGCGAAGGAGAACCACTGCACTTTCAGTCTGCTGGCGACCTGGATCCCGATGAGGATGTGTACCAGCAGCGGGTCACAGTGATGCTGCGCGCACATCCGTATCACAATCAGCTAAGTGCACCGCAGCCGGCGTGGTGGGATGCAGAGGAGCAGCGCTGGGAGACGGGCGTGTGCCAGCAGCACTACCAGCACCGCACACTCGTCATGTTCAGCTGTAGCCGGACGGGCTACTTTGGCCTGCTGCAGCGGAGTCGCTATCTCAACGATTTTCGAAGCGAGGAGGCAGGAGCCAGGTTCCGTCATCCCCCGGCGGCGGTCTATGCCGGCTGTGGCCTTCTCTTCGCATGCTGCGCCTTCAATGCGGTTACCTTTGCTGTCTTTGGCCGAGCCGTAAGGATTAATAGAGTGCAGCGGCATGCACTGGTCAACACCTGGCTGGCACTGGGATCCCTGGCACTTGCCTTCTCGCTGGGCATCTACCAGACGGCCAGCCAACCGCAGTGCCGCCTGCTAGGCCTGCTGATGCATTACCTTGGCCTGTGCGTCCTGCTCTGGGTGTGCGTTAGCCTGAGTAGCATGTACAAGCGCCTGACCAAGACGACGACAACATCGGGCCAGGTACAGGGCCAGGAAATGGAGCCGCAGCGGGAGAGAGAGCGCAAGCCCATCCTTGGAATTTACCTGGTCGGCTGGGGCATTGCCTTCCTCATTTGCGGCATCAGTAGCGCCGTGAACCTGGCGGAGTATGCTGCCTACGACTTTTGCTTCCTGCACAGTGCCACTACGCTGAACGCCCTCCTCGTGCCCGCCGTCATCCTTGTGATATTCTGCGGCATCCTGGCGTTGTGCATCTATTACCAGTTGAGCCAGCAGGCAGTGAATGTCCTCCAGCTGCAGATGCAGCAGAACCAGCAGCACCATCATCGGCAGTACTCGGACAACAATACTCAGGCCACGGAGCACATCGATCTGGATTGGTTGGATGCGAATGGTAGTGCCACCACGGCGGCCATTGGTCAACCCGGCGGTGGACGCAAGGAGCACGATCACATGCAAGAGCAGTACAGCACGCTGAGCAATCCCCTGAGCAGTATAGTCGATGACTTTGAGCGCTCGAATCTCTCCCATTTGCGCGGTCACTTCATCTTCCTGGTGTTGTACGCCGGCGCCTGGCTTTCAGCAGCTGGCTACGTTAGCGGTGGCCAGGATCTGTACGTGATCTCCTTTGCCGGTTGCTGCTCCTTCCTGGGTATCTTTCTGCTAATCTTCTACAATCTCAGTCGGAATGATGCCCGGCAGGCCTGGTCGCAGGGCAGAGACGGAAAAAGTAGCGGCAACTGCAGACCCATGAAACTGGTGACCTACAACAATGGCAGCCAGGCGAGGAGCACGCATCCATCAGCTGGGATGCCTGGACCTGGCACCGCCATGATCAGCAACTCAATAGTGGCCTACAAGGCGAATCCCGGACCCGGCAGCCTTTACGACGCAAACAATTCGGCGGGTTCGCGCTCGAACAGTCAGTGCTCGCGGAGCATGCGCAGCCAGACGCGCAGTCAGACGAGGAGCCAGCAGGAGCAGCTGCTGCAGGCCAACGGTGCGGGCGGCATGACCATCATCAACAACACCAATGCCAACGGTGGCCAGCAGGGAACGCAGGTTGGAGTTGCAGGAGCTGCTGCTGCAACAGCATCCGGTGGCGGAGTTTCCGGCTCGGGTAGCGTTGTGCCGCCGCACAGCCTGAACGCACTGCTCCATGGCTCTAACCACGACCTAATACCCTCGGCGGAGATCTTCTACAATCCCAACCAGATCAATGTGGCTCGAAAGTTCTTCAAGAAACAGAAGCGCCTGGCCAAGCGGAACAACTTCGAGCTGCAGCGCCAGACAATGCCGCAGATGCAGCTCCAGATGCAGATGCAAATGCAGCTCCACAGTCAGCACAGTTTGAGCGACGCCAGCTCGGAGCAGCTGTACAGCAGGCACCACAACGCCATGACCCTGCTGGCTGGTGGGAGCAAGGTAAACAACACTAATCTCCACTACAAGAACCATGGATCTCCAATGGCAATGGCGCCCAAAGAGAGCGGCGTCGGCGGAGAGTCGTTGCAATTCAAGCGTTTTGTGCCTGCCAGTGCCTCGGCGGCTACGAAGATTATGCAGGCGAACATCTATACCAATATCCCAGAGACTCTGACGCCGCAGCACGAGGTGATCAAACTGAGAGCGAATGGACGCACTAGGACACCTTCGCTGCTCGATGAAACGCTGCA
The DNA here is from genome assembly GCF_035046125.1 of Drosophila serrata. NCBI lineage: Eukaryota > Metazoa > Arthropoda > Insecta > Diptera > Drosophilidae > Drosophila > Drosophila serrata. Next base: position 1,656,241 of record NW_028256921.1, on the reverse strand, counting down.
TGAGCAGGACGACGATGACGAGGAGGAACAGGAGGAGCAGGAACAAGCGGCAGCTGCAGCAGCAGCAGCAACTACCGAGGAGCCAGAGCACGAAATGGAGGAGGAGGATGCTAGCTCTCTGGACGAGCACGCTCCACTGTATGCCAACACCTTGCCACCAGCCAGCGGAATGAGCAGCCTGTTCCGCAACCGAGGGTCATCGTCAACCCATCAGCAACAGCATCAACAGCACCAAACCAACAGTTCCACGCCTGTAAAGCAGCCCAGCCTGGAGGCCATGAACAGCCTGGGTTTGCCGGAAATTAGCCTCGAAGAGCCGCTGCTCCAAGTGCATGAGATATACGTGTCCAACTCGTTACAGGTGACCACCAACAACAGTATCGAGCTGGATGATGACTTTCCCAGTGTCCTAATCCGTTTCAGCCAGCAACAGCAATCGAAATCCCTGAACAACATCAGTGAAATGCTTGCAGGCGGCGCTGGCAGCGGAGAAGCTAGTGGCAAGTCGCCGGGACTGGACAACACGGGCGTTCAGGAGGAGCCCAGTCAGCTGTCGGGCCACGAGGCCAGCACGCTGGAGGAGCAGCAACTGCGGCAGGCGTACTCATGCTCCAGCAATAATCTCAGCCAATTGAAGGCGGCGGCGCATCATCCATTGGCAATGGTGGAAACTGAAACGGAGGATGACGGTCGGCTCCTGTCCGGCAGTCCCACAAACGAGAGCGATCTGAACTACCAGAACTCAGAGATTAGCATACGCAGCCACGGCCTGTATGCTCCCCAGGCGGATAACGATCTTAATTTAACCCTGACCGATGATTTTCGTTGCTACCAATCCTCGAATGCCAGTGATGCTGATGTGGATGTCCTTAACGAGTTTGATGACGAGTTTGTGGCCGCCACGAGTGGCGACAGGGTCACTGGGGATCCGGAGCAGGACCATCATGACCACGACCAGGACACCTCCATCGATGAGCTGTACGAGGCCATCAAGTGCCGCAGTCCGCTGAGGAGTAAGCAGGATCAGGTCGCCGAGCGCTTCGAAAGGGAAAGAGAAAGAGAGCGAGAAAGAGAACGAGAGCGCGAAAGGGAACGGGAGAGGGAGAGGGAGAGAGACAGGGAGAAGGAAGCCAAGCCGCTGAGCAACTCTCACAACGAAAATCTCAACGAGACCATCGAGGACGATAGCAGCCAGAGCAGCGTGATCTCTTACATTGATCCCAGGGCCGCCAACGAGGCCCAACGTCCCTTTCCCAGCTAGCTTATCCGCCGGCAACCGATCGATACCCTATTTAGATGTATATAGAAGATATACAGCAGCAGCTTGGCCCACACCCAAAGTATTTCCTTACCCACCAACCACAGACACACCGATATATACATATATTTTATATATATTCGGAGTGCACACTTGTCCTAAGTTCACCCACTCAGAGGTCCCAGATAAACTGAACTTGTAATTATAGTAAGGCCCCCCTCTATTTATTATGACTAGTATTATCCCATTGAGAGCTCGCTGAAGTCGTCAAAGGATATTCATCGCCACAGACGAACGGAGAAGAGAGAGCTGGTCACTAGGCTAGAATCGTTTCCCCATTTCATCACAACGCATAAAGCATAGGAACAACTCCACATCCCACCCAACAAATCCCTACTATGATCCACACATTTGGATAAGTTTTAATTTTCGGTAAAGCAAAATGCATTTAAATGTAGGCTAAGTTTATATTTAGATATAAATAAATGAAATGTTCACATAAGAAAATTGTTTTTTAATTTAATTTAAGCTATATTTTAGTGAAAATGTAATGAGACTATAAATATTATTTTAATTCTTACTAATATTTTCTATATTTATTCTTTCAGCCTTTCAAGTGAGGAAAGTATCATATTTTAGCACCAGTTAAAATCAAGAAAATCGACGCATTAAAATGGAGAACAACAAACTCAGCCAGACCGGAGAAATGATGTCTGAGGAGATTGAGAAGAAGCAAGAGACTCCATTGAAGCCAGACGAGATGCCCTCTGGTGCCGCTAAAAAGAAAGAGTCAAGGAAAATGAGCTTTGCTCACCACCGTGGGTAAGCATTTTGATTTTTGTTTGTAGTTTTATAGATGCTCCCTTCACCTACTTTATAAGTATGCTTTTTTGAGTTTACTTACTTTAACTTCCACACAAAAATCTTACGTCGTTTTTGCATTACTTTCTTACAGTCAGTCACCAATTAAGACCAAGAGGGCCAAGAAGGATGAGTCAATCGAGACAGGCAAGGCCGGCAAGGCAGGCAAGTACTACATTCCCAATTACCTAATATACTCTAATCACTAGATAAATTCTAGGTAAATCTACTCCACCTACCGAAGACAAAGGTGTTAAACCCAAGGTTTATCTGGAGGAAGAGTCCTCAAAACTCAATCTAAAAAAACTAGGCAAGTACTGCCCCCCAATGCCCTGATATTAACTAACGCAATCGTATTTGTAGATGTGGCCGTAGTAGAAGAAATTTTTGAGGAGCCAAATGGAGACAATCAGGAAGTCGCGTCCCCGAATAACTCTACCGAAGCTGGAGAAATTTCTGCTAACAACGAAGCTGGAGTAATTTCTGCTAATAACGAAGCTGGAAAAATTTCGTCTAATGCCGAAGCTGGGGAAATTTCTTCTAATGCCGAAGCTGAGGAGATTTCTTCTAATGCCGAAGCTGGGGAAATTCTGGAGGAGAACACTAAGGACACCGAGTTGACTCTGGCCGAGGCAAAAGCAGAGCCTGTGGGTGAAGAGGATAACACCAAAGAGGCCAAAGATGATGACAATTCCGTTTAAGGACCCTATGTTTATGTAGTTTGACGCACAATTACTCGAGTAAACACTGGAGGCTTTGCATCAATAACTATAAATATATATTTATATTGTTTATGCTATAGGAATCCAAATAAATTGTGCCTTAACTTTTGAATTTTTAAGTCTTCTACTTTTCTGAACTGGGAATGATTAAATACCAGAATTCCACATGAAGCAAAGTCCATCCAGGCTTTTTTTTCGCTCATCTCGAGCAGACATTTGACCTCTCCTCAAAGTGCGAATCAATTAAGCAAGTACTTTAAAGTTTATAAAGAGATTACAAATATTGCATTTTATTTCGAGGACAGACACTGAACACACATTCAACAAGCTACTTGTAAAGTAGATACAATTTCTAATAGCGATTCTTTACCATAATAATAATTTAATAATATTTTATCCGTTCAACGTCGTCAATGGAGTGTGTGTGAGTGGGTGATAAATGAATGCTGCCGATCCGGGTCCTGATGTGATTGTACACCATCATCACCGGGATATAGGCAGCGTGATTAGCTTCAAAGGTTTAATCTTAAATTGGTAACAATAACAAGAAATTGGTGTATAAACTATAAGATAATACGATATTGCTGATGCCTGGGCAGCAGGCGACTGCCCCTGGGCTCTTGTGCGTGTTTCTCATGGCAAATGCTTCTCACTCCGATTCAGATTCAATATTAATAATAATTAATCAATATTACTCCAGCTGCTGATAATCATTAGTTAGAGATTCACAGGCTGCGTATGGACTTCCAGCGTCGCAGCAACAGGCATGACGACGTCAGTCCACTGGAATATTGGCTAAATTCGCTAATATTTATGTTGCGTGTTGGAATGTCAATTTTCTCTTTCAAAGTCTGCGAAGTAGAGCGATCAATTAGCATTTCGAACGTCTTAATTAGCCGGGGTGCTGCCCTCACACTAACCTTGTAGGCTTCTGGAATTTCCGCCGGCGATCTATGTACAATAGTTCCGTTGATATACAGCATGTTGGCCGCACTCTCCTCGGGCAGCGTCAGCTTCTGGTAGGTGAAGCTAGCCTCCCGCTCCATCCGCTTCACGATCTCCTGGCAGGTGGGGCTGCTGCTAACGCACAAAACATCCGGTCCCGCCATTGTCACGTAGTATTTCAGGCGCTTCGCACCGTTGACCTAGGAAAACAGCATAGGATTCCTATTAACGCTCAAGCCTTACTTAAGCAAAGAAAAACCCACTCGAATCGGCGTCACTGGATATTCGGGATAGGCCATGGCCACGGCCCGAGCTCCTTCCTCGTTGGTGTACCCAGAGATGCCAATGAAGAACTCTCGACCTGAAAATATAAACAGATAAATACACCACCAACAAAGAGGTTTCCAGTCACGTCTTACCCGTAAAGAGCACATCCCCGCCATCGAGCTGGGCATGTGGATCCTCAATCTCGATGACGGGAATGTCTAGCTCCTTCTTCAGTATGATGGCCATGCTCTCCGCCTCGCGTCGCCGTTTCGCATTCTCCGATCGCCCAATCAGGGCCACGCCATTGCAGATGACAGCGCTGTTCTCCACAAAAACGCCCTCCGGCAGCTGGTCGTCCGGCGGCAGCTCGATCACATCCAGGCCAATGGTTCGCAGCAAAGTGCAGTACTGCTCGTGCTGCTGTTTGGCCAGTTGCACATCAAACTCTCCGTTCTCCAGCAGGGCGTCCGAGATTCTGTGGAACAAAGAGTTCATGGTTTAACAGCCGTACAATGGTTTCATTAATTGATTTAAGGTGTCTGAATGGATTATATGTATATAAAAGTAACTTAATATATATCTTTTTTTTTCTTTATATTAAACTACATGTGCTGATGGATGCATCCTGATCCTTCGTAGTCCCTTTGGTCCGGGGCTGCCCCACCCACACCCTGGCATGTGTACACCCACGAAGAGTTGGCTGGGTGACCTAATTCCCCGCCACTGGGGGACAAGACACTCCCTCCTCCTTCCGTTCCACTTGCGCGCTTAAATTCCGGAGGAGCCGGGCTCCAGGACATGCCGTCACTCACCTGGCCACAATCGCGTGCGTGTATTTGGGCGACATGATGGGCGGGTTGGCCACTGGCTGCTCGATTCCTCGGCTGCGGATGCGGACGCGGATTTAGAGATTCGGATTTGGTTAGCCTAGTGTTCAGTGTGACCGAGTCATTAATGTCCAAAAATGCTACTGCTAAAAGGTCATACTTAAATTAGAAAGAATATTTCGTTTGTTTTTATTTGTGTTATTTTACAATAGTTTTAACTTTATTTTGCCTAAAAATACAGCGGAGCACTTTAAATAATTTATTTATATTATTAGTCTTCATTTGGGCACAATTTTAATTTATTTTATTTTTTTCACATTTCATTTGAATATGCTGCCGGAAGCTAATAACATGAGCAGTGTTTTTTTCGTTATTTTATAATAGTTTTTTTTTTATTTTGTCTGGAAATACATTAAAGCAATGGAATAATATATATATTTATATTTTAAATCTTATTTTGGTTACAATTTAATAGGATGTTTTTTTTTCTGAATTTATTTGTATATGGTGCTGGAAGCTAATAACATGTGCGGTAGTGTTCGACGATTTAACAATATAATATTTGAATTAATATAACATCAATTGGCACAGAATAAACCACTGTTAAATTGCTTTAAACTGTAATTAATTAATTTACAAGGATACACAAAAAAAATAATTAAAATAAAATACAAAATGTGACTCTCACGACTGTCACGACGAGAAACATAAAAGTAACTAACGATATCGATAGACCGGTGCGATATTTATATTTTTAATATTATTTTGGTGACATTTTAAATTTATTTGTATATTCTGCTGGAAGCTAATAACATGTGCAGTAGGGTTGGACGATTAAAAAATATTTTATTTAAAATAATATAACATCAATTGGGATAGAATCGGTTATATAATATATAAACCACTGTTAAATTGATTTTAGGTGTAATTGAATTAATTTACAAGGATACTAAAAAAAATTATATAAAATAATATATAAAAGGTGACACTCACGATTGTCACGACGAGAAACGTAAAAGTAGCCACCACTAACGATATCGATAGACCTGTGCGATAACGATAGCCGCAACCATAATCAATGCATACACATCGCCAATTTTGACATTTTCTCGCTCGTAAATTGTAACTTCTGAGCCACTTTCGCGCGCATAAACCGACAGCAGCTGTGGAATTAATGCCCGCAAGTGTGGAGCAGCAGCAGTAGGTATGGACGAAGGTAAGTGTGCAATGCGGCCGTGTCCCCAAGATCCGTTCATTCACGGTGGCGTCTCTCTTCCTCCCTCTTGCATTCTTGCGGACGCAGAGTATTCGGCGTCTTCTTCGGCCGGCGGCGGCGGCGGTGGTGGCGGCAAGAAGGCCGGCGCGGGCAAGCAACACAACACGCTGCCCTTCTGGGGCAACGAGACCTCGATGAACCTGAATCCGCTAATATTGGCCAACATCCAGAGCTCCAGCTACTTTAAGGGTAGGTATCCCACAACGTGCCCGGCTATTTCACAATCTGATTGCATTTCTTTCTCGGGACGCTACAGTTCACTTGTTTAAGCTGAAAACCTATCATGAAGTGGTCGACGAGATCTACTACCAAGTGAAGCACATGGAGCCTTGGGAGCGCGGATCCCGTAAGACCTCCGGCCAGACGGGCATGTGCGGCGGTGTGAGTGGTTTATGAAATGTAGCGCTAATCGTTGGCGATGCTCTGCGTGGCAAATGGGGGACAACGAAATGTACTAATCTTGACTGTCCTTTCCAGGTGCGAGGCGTCGGCGCCGGCGGTATCGTGTCCACGGCGTACTGCCTGCTCTACAAGCTGTACACGCTCCGGCTGACCCGGAAGCAGATCAACGGACTGCTTAACCACACAGACTCGGCCTACATCCGGGCACTAGGTAGGTGTTGGTAAGTCGCATGAGTGCAGCCGTCACATGCCGTCGCTTGCTCCTGCTCCTTCATCACATCACAATCCATCCCCTCATCCCACTAAAGAACAAAAATGTGAACCAGGGTGGGTCGAAAGACACTATATCTGAGTGGTGGAAATAATAGGCATGTTCTGCAAAAAGGCAGCAATCTGGTTTCCTTTGAGACCACGATAAATTTGCGTCTTGTCCTCTTTATTTGCAAAAAGGTAGAGCCCAGAGGCATCCTATTCACATCTGCCTACAAGGGTTAACTAAGTGCTACTTTTATGTCGAGAGCGATTCTATTTCCGTCATGAAAATAAAATGATGCCCAATCTAGCCCCCCTGTCACATGCACCTAAAGCATTCTCACATTCACAAATACATCACTTTCCCCAAGCCCAAATCATTTAATCAGTGTTAACTGCAACAAAATGTGTCGTCTTGCTTTTCATTGCTTTATCCCAGGATTCATGTACTTGCGATATACTCAGCCGCCTGGTGATTTATACGATTGGTATGAGGACTATCTGCAGGACGAGGAGGAGATCGACGTGAAGGCGGGCGGCGGCCAGGTGAGTCAACTGTATGAGCCACCAATCACACGTACCCAGCAACCCTTTGTTAAGCGAATATTGGTAACTAACTGAGCCACTTGCAGGTTCTTACCATCGGCCAAATGGTGTACCAGTTTATGACCAAGCTGGACTGGTTCTCCACGCTCTTTCCACGTATCCCCGTGCCCATCCAGAAACAGATCGAGAAGAAGATTGAGCAATACTGCAGGGAGCAGGGCATCACCATCAATCAATTAAGCTCGGGACGTTCAGCGACAGGTCCGGGCGCTGGCAGTGGTACTGGAGCCGGAGATGGCCAGGAAGGAGATTACCAGGAGTACGAGGGCGGAGGAGGAGGCTCCTTTGATCGTGGAGGTGGCAGTGGTCGTGGCGGAGGGCACGCTATGGCGGGCTCGGGCTCAAGAGCCGGCGCCTACCCACCACCGATGAATTATCGTAATGATCATGATGATCGTGCCTACTACGCACCCGCCTCAGGCTCCTCCTATGGCCGCGGACGAGGTGGCTACGATGATTACCCACCGGCGCCGCCGCCGCAACAAATCCCATATGGCGGTGGCGGCGACCGAGAAAGGGGAAGGGAACGGGATAACGACTTCGACCGCCATCGCAGCAAGCACAAGAAGAAGCACAAGCACAGACAACATTCGCGCAGCCGGACCAGAAGCCGCAGTCGAAGCCGCCACCGTTCGGAGCGGTACGAGCACAAGCGAGATGGCGGTGGCTATGAACGCAGTAGTAAAAGCCGCCACTACGACGACCGGGAGCGACGCCACCGGTGAAGATAGTCGATCCTGCGTCTTGCCAACCAACCAATGACTCTTGGCTACAGTTGTGCTGATCCTAACTGACATTGTTTCACACTACCATTATACATTTTTTTTATTGAAAAACTACGCTACACTTTGGAGGCGGCGGACATGTGCCCAGCCTCTTACTCAGGTTAAACACTTCCCGAGCCCACGACATGATTCACAAATCTAGACACAATCACACACTCTGACACCCCGACGCAAACAGACGGCAACAAGGCTACAGTGGCTCATGGCTCATTGAAAGCAGAGTTACAATTTACTTCAAAGCTGTTTAGCGTATAAACTAGAGGAGATATAAATATGTTATAGCCGTTTTAAAATTAGTGTTTTCATATATAGGGTTCCTTGGTTGCTTTTTTCATTTTATTAGCTAACATTTAAAACTAAAGAAATTGCGACAGTTTGTTTTTTCCGTGTCACAGAATCATTTAAGACAAGAACTTTCGTGGACTCCCAACAAATACAAACAATACAAAAGAGAGCTCTATACCCAATAGAAGAAATATAAATAGAGACGCATTATTGCAAACTAACTAATTAAGTTTAATATAACCAACGTTTAAGAAATTCAATTAAATGATGGTGAAAAACAAAATGATAAAAGTAATTGTTAAATACCCTTAATCCTTTAATTACAACTAAAATGTTTAAACCTATAACATTGAATTTAATTAGCTGTGACATAGAAAAAATCAATTATTTCAAAATTTATTTAGTATTAGGTGTTATTTAAAGAACATTTTTAACGAATAAGAATTCGGTATATATTTATACTAACATTTGTTCAATATCAAATATAGTTAATGCGCTAAACCATTCGGTTCTTGTACCTCAGCATTAAATGAGTTGTAAGCCAATGTATAGTTTGTAATTTTTGACTACACTTATGCTGAGATAAAATAGTTTCCAAGTTGTGTTTTATGCAAATAAAGTAAAAGAATAATTTGTTTATAAATATTTAATTAATTTTTTAACAAAATATTAAATCTAGACCTTATATTGACTATTTTGTGAACTGCAAGCTGAGCGCCTTGGTATGTAGTTTAAAACTATGCTTTCTGATGGTGCAGCTAATATTTTTTTTTTTTTCATAACTCTACTTTAAAAAACGTAACTAAATTTAAAATTGTGCTTAATGTTTTAGAAACGAATGTCCTTGAATGTTAGTGTTGCATTCCTCAAGTTTTTGGATTAGGATTTTCCTACAACAACAGGTATTAAAGGTTCGGAACAGGCTGCCACCTCAAGCTGGGTGATGTGAGAGGGAGGCTTAGAGGGGTTCGGAAGCTTCGAAACGAGCGCTGAATTTGTAATCAACAGTGCTGAGCAGATTATCAGCGGCTGCCGCGACAGGTGGGGCGAAGCCAAGCCTCCTGGCCCCGGGGAGTCGCCGGTGTCCGAATTTCGAATTTCAGTCAGTGTGCAACGCCTGCGCCGTGTTGTCGCCGCCTCTCGCGCCGACCGTTACAAACAGCGCCGGGGCGCACGAGCTAGCAACCGAGAGCCGAAAGCAAATGTAACTAGCATGAGCCAGCACTTAACTAACAGAGCCACCAATTCACCAGAGCCGTCAAATCCGTACCGAAATCCCATCCACTTACAGTGCCCCCTTATTCCCGACCACCCCACACCTCCACCCCCAGCAGCCACCACACACAGACAGACACAGCCACGGGCACAGAGACGCACCTGCATATGCGAACGCGATGGCAAATCAATGTCAGGCTGTTGGAGTGAATGAGATGGCCATAGAACGATCGAAAGAACAGTAAAACGGCACACAATTCACGCGTGTGCGAATGCGCACGTCAATCGGCCCGTTTTGACCATTTTCGGAAAACCAAATGTTCTGTGTGTATGTGCGTGTGTGCGTGTGTGTGTGTACGATTATGGCCATATAAAAAAAAATGGATAGCTCAAAAGCAAAATGTGCAAAGTTTATGGCTGGGCCAGCACCTTTTCTTCACTCTTCGCTCTACCCCACCCCTCCATCACTCACTCTAGCTCTTGTTGTGTGTAAGCTTGACTTAAACGACAGTGCTGGCAAGCTTTGTTTTTGGCGAGAAAAAAAGCTAAAGCTGCAAATAGATAAATTCAGCGTGAAATAAATAATGACAAAATCCCAGAGTCTTGTATTGTGTTATTATAATTTTATTTTGTTGTTTTAATTACCATAAATGCATTTACTTGTGGTAAATAATCATCATAATATCAGATACTTATAATATAGCATATTTTTAAGGTTAGAGACCTTCCAAAAGTGCACTTATAACTTTCTCTAGCCTTTTAATTCCGTTTTCCGTCTTCCGCTTTCGGGCCATATAACTCATACGTCATGTTGCCTTTTGTGTTTTGTAATATGTTCAATGGCCTACGTGCCGAATGAGTAATATTGGGGACAATTTTTTAATGGTCTTGCTTGTGATTTTACACCTTTTGTAAAGCAGAGAAGGAAGAATTTCTGATAAATTAAACTAAATATTCTTTGTTCAAAGAGTCTCTACAAAGCTTTATACATACATAATCTTACAAAAAGGAAGGAATACCGAAGTTTATATACCCTTGCAGTTTGCAAATTAATTATAGGATCGAATAGGAAATCGGTTGTAAGTAGGCTTATAATATTCCCATTTTGTTAATCGATGTTTGTGGATATTTTTATATGAACATTTTTTTCGACAAATCAAAATCTAAAAAACTCACAACTCAGCCAAAAACGAATTAATTGTATTTCGGAAAGATGTCTTATGATAGTTTTTTTAAGGTTAATAAATCTGCATACTAAATTTACAATTTAAAAAGGTTTCCATTTTTTGCCCATTTTAAAAAATTTTAACAATGTAAACCCTTATAAAATTTGGAAGAAACTGACAAAAAAAAATTGTTCTTCCTTTTATACGTAGAAAAATTCGCCTGTTGATGCTGATCAAGAATATATATGATTTATAGGGTCGGAAATGACTCCTTCACTATAAATTGCTGACTATATATTACGTATACGTAATTATTCTTGCTAAAAATGCCTGAAATAAAATATAAAACAGAAAAGAAGCTAACTTCGGCACGTCAAAGCTTATATACCCTTGCATTTTGCAATTAAATTATAGTATTGAATCGTAAATCGATCATAATAATATTCTCATTCTTTGAATTCATAATTATCAACATTTTTATATAACAATTTTCTCGACAAATCCAAATTTTAAAAAACTCATAACTAAGCCAAAAATGCATGAATTTCAATTCGAAAAATTGTTCATTGCTATTTTTTAATAGGTTAACAAATCTGCATACTCAATTTAAAATAAAAAAAAATATATTAATTTTCACCAATTTTTGACAATCAACCTCATATAAAATATGGAAAAAATTTAAAAAAAAAAATTCTGACGGAGATAGCTAGAAAGATTCGCCTGTTAATCCTGATCAAGAATATATATGATTTATAGGGTTGGAAATGACTCCTTCACAGCATTAGAAGCTTCTGACTATAAATTGCTGACTATATATTACGTATACGTAATTATTCGAAATAAAAATTTCTGAAATAAAATATAAAGCTTATATACCCTTGCAGTTTGCAATTGAATTAAAGGATCGAATCGGAAATCGATTATAACTAAGCTAAAAATATTCGCATTCTTTGAATCAATATTTATTTATATTTTATATAAAAATTTTTATGATAAAATCACAATTTCAAAAACTCATAACTCAGCCAAAAAAGCATCAATTTCAATTCGGAAAGCGTTCCTATGTTCGTTTTTATCAGGTTAACAAATCTGCATACTTTATTTAAAATTATAAAAAATTAAAGTTGTTGTCGATTTTTGAACATTTTAACGATGTAACCCCTTATAAAATTTGGAAAAAATTGAACAAATTGTTTTCTCTATCGGAGATGGCTAGAAAGATTCCCCTGTTAATGCTGATCAAGAATATATATGATTTATAGGGTCGGAAATGATCCTTCTAGCGTTACAAGCTTCTGACTGAAATAATAATACCCTGCAAGGCTAAATACCTTTTGTCTTAAATCAGTTAAGAAAACGTCAGAACGGTCTAAAAACGCTTGATTTGCCGGAAAAAAGACTGGGCTGCTGTCTGAGTGAGTTTGTGTAGAGCTTTTCAAAGCTTCAACGCCGATTTCGGTCACTGGGGCAGAAGCGTTAACCGAAGCTGCCGCCGGTGGAGCGGGGGGGAAAGAGTGTGCGAGTGCGCGAATGCAACTGGCCATATCCTTCACTATTTAATTTTTTAAGATTTTTTTTCTGTTCTCTCTATCTCTCTGTATTTTTTTGCCTATTTTTGTTTCTGTTTAATCGGACTTCTCCGTTTCGTCAAATGCATTGACGTAATTGCCTGAGCGCGAAACTTGGTCGTATATCGATCTCGATCGCAGGTGTGTAAACCTAAAGTGGTTTTGATTTCACAACTACCCCAGGGGGAGGGGGCGGCATGGCCGGGGGGTGGGCTTACTTTAAGCTGGTACCACGTCATTCTGGCGGATGGATGGACGCCCAATCAACGTCAGCAGCGTCAGTGACTAGCGTCCGTGCGTCTTGCCAGTCAGTCAACACAAAAAACATATATACTTATGTACATATACAACAAAAAACAAGAAACAAAAAAGCCAACGGACAGAATGAAAATGAAAAAAATCACATAAAACAATAAAAAATCGCACTTTTTAATTGCCCCTTGTTATTTATACATATAACGCATACGACGTGGGGGACAGCGGTACCGGGGCCTGGTCTCGGAGTTGAGTAATCACACCGCGCCCTTGTCTACTCCGGCTGGTAGCCCACCCCTGTCCTACCCCCCTCCCACCCATGTCCGTCTGCTCCATCCGACTGTCTCGATGCTCAAAGCTGGGGAGCTGTTGCGTCTGCGTTGTTCACCGCCTCCACTGACGTCATGGCCCCGTGGCGTTGGACAAAGTGCGATGCCGCACCGTGGTCACCATCATCGTCATTGTCAGCATCATTATAATAATCATCATCCAATCACTATTAGCATCGTGCGACTGTCGGGCACCGTGGAGCGATTACGGGGATTTCGCAACTCATGAATCACGTGCTATCATAGATTCCGGGCATACCAGAACCCGTCTAGATAATACATCGATATGGGTATGTCAATGAATGGGTCGTTGGGGCAGTTGCGTTTAATGGTAAACTAAAAAAAGACAGTATTATCTAAAGAGACGATATATAAGTAGAATTTTATATAATTCCTTTCTACTATATATATTTTGAAAGACTTAAATGCTAATTACAATAAATTCTTAAATTATTTGTAGGCTTTTAAAAAAAATGTTATACCCTCTCGGTATACAAATTAATTACTTATCGTAAAAATAAGTACATATAATGTAAGTCGTAAACATTTATTTAATTGCATTGTAATTTCTGTTGGTACAATCAGCTTTTGACGTCAGATTGCTTGAGTGCGATAAGTACTTGGTCATTTAATAAGTAGTTGTTGATTAAAGAGCTGGCGGGAATGTTTGTTTTTAAATTTAGTGTTACTTTTTTTTGGGAATATTAATTCTAAATTTATTTCACAAGCTTTTTTCCCAGTTAGACAGTGTAGTTAATTTTCTTTTTAATGGGCATAGCTGAGGTGTGAATCTAGAGCTAAAAATAGTTGCTCTCCCCCATTTTTTTTAATAATAAATTACTCAGATGTCCCATTGTGCGTCAATCGGTGTGTGTGTGTGGCTGTGTGCACTTTGCATCATGCATCGCCTGTCAGTCTGTCACTGTGTGTGCTGGTGTGCGTGCGTGCGTCTGCTTTGCCACCTCTTCTATGTGTGTGTGTGTGTGTGTGTGTGTAAGTTCTGTGCTCAAATGCAATTTACAATTACGCGCTCAGTTTAAAAAATACGAGCATACGGGCAGCAATTGGAGCACTTACGTGTAAATGGCGGTTGACCGCGTCTGTGTGCGTGTGTACGTGCGGGATCATTGCACATTGCGTCAACGTTTCAAGATCACAACAACAGCAGCAGCAGCAGCAACAACAATTACCCCGCAGCTACCGCTACAGTAGCAACAGCAGCGCCTGTAAATTACGAAAACGGCGCAACCAACTTAAAAAAGAAAAAATAAAAAAACTATCAACAGTGTACGCCCGCAACAGCTGCTCTGGCTCTGGCTGTGCTCCTCCCTCCACCCACCTCCCCCGTCACCGTCTGCTCCTCCCACTCTCCGCCTCCCCCCCCCCCCCGGCCGTGTCTCTCCAACGAAACGGGCAGAGCTGCAGAGCCGCAGAAAGCGATTTCAGTTCAACGACGGCAGCGCACAGGTGCCATTCGGAAAGTGCGGACGTAGAATGTTTGCCGGCGTTTTCATATCCATATCCATAACCATATCCAGCCATACCATCCGTAACACTTAAACATATCCCACCCCCCCTTCCACGATCAGGCACAATTCGCTTTCCATTATCACATTTGCAGCCATTCCCGTATCCCATCGTATGTACATTCCATTACATTCCAATTTCCATACTCTTTCACACTCCTTGTAACCAGACCACATCCCATGTGAGATGAGTGCGTGCGAAGCTCCGGGAACGGAACCGTTAGTTTCGCGAACGTCTGCCGCCCCCGCTTTCCAATTCGATGTCATGCCAAAGATAACGACAGCGACGTCCGCTGCGACAGCGACAGCGACAGAGACAGAGACCGAGACAGAAACGCCGCTGGCGCTGGTGCGGGCAGCGACAACGGTTAAAATTGAAAATAAATGGCCGGCGGCAGAGGCAGCGGCTTTCAGTTATCAGAGAGCAGCGAAGCAGATTGGAGCTATAGCACCCACAAGGCCGTCCCTGGAAACTGGAATAGACGAGACGATAGCGTTACCGTTACCCTCTACCTCCATATTAATTCGCCAACCCATATCGATATCGGAGCCGATAGCGCCAACAACAACAACTGGTGATAATCCATGTGAAAAGCTCTCCGGCAATTTGGCCCTTCGCAAGGCACAACTGAAGGCGGCCTTTTTTGGCACCAAGCAGCCAGAAAGAGCGGATATCCAGCAGGAACCAGCTAAGAGTTACCGACATATCAGTGCCAGAACGGAGGCCAGGAAGCCGGTGCAACAGTTGATTGATCACTACCAAGCCATGATTGTCCAACAGCAGCAACAGCAGCAGCAGCAACAGGAGCAGCAGCAGCAGCAGCAGCAGCAGCAGCAACAGATGCTAAGCGAACCGAAATCTGCTCAGGGAGGCATTGCCTCCAACTCGGATGAGGGCTACAATGTAACCGGAAGCGGCCTGAGCCCCTATAGCAGCGATGGCGAGGATGTGACCACCAGTTCCTCCGGCAAGCTATCGCCTCGCCAGCGAAAGCTCAAGGTTACACGCTGTGCCAGTAGTGATTCTGCCCTCGGCCTGGAGGTGGATGATGCCAGCATGGATGTGTGTCCGCCCAGTATGCCGCCACAGCGAAGGATGACGCTGACCGTGACAGATTTACCGCTACGACCGGCCCTCCTGCCGCTGGCTGAGCCCACCGCATTGCCAGATTCGCCGCTCACTTCGCCCACCGGCAGTACGGCCGCAGTTGGTGCCGCCATTGGTGGCATCAGTGTGCCCACCAAGGTGCTGCTGGAGGAGCGAGTGGTTGCCGCGCCGGGATCACGACGCGAATCCACCCAGAGCTCCTACAGCGAACTGGGCAGCAGTGGCTTCCCCCTGGGCGTGCGCTATGTCCGCACACCGTCGGTGGTGGTCAGCGATTACTCGGATGATATCACTGCCTGCGGCATCAGCATGGAGGAGATGGAGTACTTTCGCCTGCAGCGGGCGCGTTGTCAACGTCGCTGCTCCCTGGAAGCGGGACACGGCCATGGCCATGGATCGGGCGGTACGGGATCGGGAGCGGGCGGAATGTCGCCCGGATGCGCCAAGGACGAAGGCCAGTCGGATGTCAGTGCCGCGAGCAGTTGCAGCAACTTGTACTACTGCGGCTCCACCATATCCGCCCTGGATGGGGGCGAGTGCATTGTGAATGGTGTACGCGTGGCTTTGGCCAGGAAGAGCAGCACCCAGAGCAGCAGCCTCAGTGGCGAGGAGGAGGATGATGATGACGAGGAGGAGGAGGAGGAGGAACTGGAGCTGCAGCTGGAGCAGGAGCAGGAGCAGGAGCAGGAGGAGTACGAGCGGGGGGATCGCAATCGGGAGCGGGAACGGGAACGTGAACGGGAGCGAGAGCGTCAGCTCAGTGAACTTTTGGCGGCCACGCAGCTGGGCGACCGCCAGTTGAGGGAACGCTCCAAGAAGGTAGGCGCCCGCGATGACGTCACAAACCAGGGAAATCTCAAACTAGACTAAACACAAACAAACAAAAACAAAAAAAAAAGAAAAGCAAGAGGAGAGGAGGAGTAGCAGGTGATCCTTATCCGACAAGGACATTTCATATTTTACCCTAAACATTTTTTTTTTTCGGTGCAAATTGGTGCTTATATACACACAGGAAAAAAAGAGCCAGCTTAGTTGATATAAAAGCTATAGATTTTTTTTTAAACAAGCTAAAAATTACATTAGGAAAGTCACAGCAAGGCAAAATTATATCATCAGAGAAGAGTTTCTATATAATTGAAAGATCTGAAGAGTAATAGCAAACATTATCTTAATTAAAAGTCAACTCCATCTTGTTTTAAAGGTGGATTTTAGGCCTTTATATATTCAAATCAACAGACAGAGATCATATTTTGAGGTCTTTACTTTAAGATTTTCCATTTTATTATTTGCCAACTTTGGCTGACGTTTTTTCCCAGCGTGTATGTGCGTGTGTACTAAGAGTGTGTGTGTGAGTGTGTGTGTTAGCTTAAAAGGCTGTTAATTAATTTGATTTTTATCTTATCACAAAAATGAGGTTCTGCCTGCGCGGAGAAGTCTTTGTTTTTGTTCCCTTTTGCTGTTGTTATTATTATTATTTTTTTTGTGTGTTTCGCGTGAATGGAAACGATATGGACGATGTTGTTGAAAATTAGGGGGTGCCTATTGATAAAAAAATAAACTAAAAAACGAGCAGGAAAAACTTGGGCTCCAGTTATTTTTTTTTTTTTATCAAGAACTGGCACAGCTTATCTTAGTTTATACTGTATACTGTGTATTATATAGATAAATATATTATGTACATATTAAGCCCGCACATATTTACTATAACTTTATATATATATATTAAACCATGATGACATCTTTTTTGTAGAGCAGCAAGGCCAAACAAAAAAAACAAGTCAAGTCTGTAAAGCAAATAAAAGTATTAGAAACCGAATATTCGGAGTTATGATAACACCTAACCATGATGATGATAATAATAAAGCAATCCCCCTGGATATGTCCCCCTTTATATACCATATATATATTTATACATACATGCAAGAGATATGAACCTTTATCTGTGGGCTGTTGTGTCTGTGTTTGGTTAATAATGTTATGCGCTTATCAAGCGGGGTTTATCTCTGGCTATATGGTACTATATATGCCCGTACATACAGCAAAAGTAATAATCAGAGGTATCCCCGATGCCTTTACTCTTCTTACTCAGTTCACGAGGGCAGCGTGTGCTAAATATATATACATATATATATCTATGATTATCCCAATCCAAAAACCAAGTCTATTGTATAACGTTTACCTCTTACTTGGCGTATGAGTGATATTACGTATACGTCACCGTTCCCATTACCATCTCCGAGCATGTTCTCGAGGGGATTACTCCACAAGTATATATACATTTATATATATCACGGGAAATCGTGTTTACCAGAACCCCAGAGCTCTGTTGACAAACAGTCTCAGATGGCGAAACCTTCTGCTCATGATAAACATAGTCACATAGCCACATACAATATTTCACATTTAATTACGCCTTACATGTCAGCATTGTAGCTCTCATATCTCAAATGGAATGGTTTTGTATTCCAGTGAAATTGTAGTTTTCTTGAGATCTATTTTAGCTCTTAATTCTATCTCAAGTTTTAAGTTTATTTTGGGGATTTTTAGTTGGAAATTTGGGGTTTATTTTCTTTAAAAGCTATTGAAATCGCTGTGGAACAAGTGTTTTGTATTATACTTTAAAAGGAAGCTATTCTTAGGATTATTTACTATAAATAATACTGGCATTTTTAATATATATCTGGAAAGTCTGGTATATTTATATCTTAATAATATTTTAAACTTTTATGGGCTCTAAAAATAACTAGAAATATATTTAAAGTTGAAAACTACTAAAGTTTTTGCTAGGAACCTATGAAGTTTAATTTGCAGTGAGGTTTAATATGGGTGTATTATAGAAATCATTAGTGTTTTTAAAACTCTTTAAAAATTTGTCAAAAATTAAGCTACAAATTAAACAAATTTAGCTTTGATTTTGAATGTTTTTTTTAATACTGTAGACTAAAGTGGTGCCTTAAAAGTTTTATTCTTTGATACATTTTCAAGAGTTTTAAGAACCCTAGAATTAACTAGAAAACCCTGGATTAACTTTACCTTTACCAAATTTCTTTATTTTCTAATTAAATATTATTATTTTTCAAAGAAGAGTTTATTTTTTAAAGCTGCTTCCCCCAGTCATAACAAGTCAGGGAATTATCTACCTTGACTATATATCATTATCTCGCCCAGAGTCCCACATGATGATGCTCCCATCTCTCGGAACACTGGCATCTGTTGGATCCGTTGGATCCGTTGGATGTTTGTAAATTTTCGCCCCGATATCGCCTCTCCAGTGTGTTTGACATTCTCGGGACCCCCGTTTCCTGGTATCCTACTCACCCGGCCTGTCACCGGGCCTTATCATGGTTGTCATTACGGCGACAAGGGAGCGCTGAGAGGAGCTTGTGTTTAGTTGTTCTTTGCATTCCATTTCGGTACTGGGATTGGATACTGGGAACTGGGAACTGGGAACTGGGAACTGGGTTCCATGACTCTCTCTCCCTCTGTGGGATCTGCTGCTTGGCTGTTATTGTTTTATACATTTTGGTGGGCACTCCACAGTCCGGACACTGCGGCGTGGGCTTCATAGGAATAGTTAGAGACTGCCTTTTTGCTTGCTTTCAGATAAAGCCCCCAGTGCCGTCGTCGTCGGTCGTTTTGTTGTTGTGTGTGTGTAGTGTGTGTGTAGTGTGTGTGTAGTGTATGTGGGTGCCCCAAAGTCGCCGACAAATCGCCATTTGACGTCACTGGAGGGCCTTTGTTTACGATCCCAGTCCGAGTCATGATCATTAATAATATCAGCTCAGCTCAGCTCAGAGCGAGGGCAGAAGATTCAAGTCACAGCCACAGATGCTCTTGAATATCTTCTATGGTTTTTTATGACCTAAAAGATATTGATACAAATTATACCATAATAAACAGGAAATATGACGCAGATTGGAGCATGAATAAATTTAAAAAGATATATACAAATTACAATTGGGCCGTTTTTTATTTATTTATTTATTTACTTTGCTCAATACAAGCCCAACAAGTTATTGTCTTCACATGTGCAAATAGAATTAAATACGTAATGATGTCAATATAAACATGATTCATACAGAAATGGGGGTACATTTACTTTTATATAAATAATATAATATTTATGGTACTTGAAATTAATTTTTAAAATAGATAAGATTTACGTTTTTGACTGCACTATGAACTCAGTTTTATTTACGAAGCGGAAAATACAATTTCCTTGGTTTCCTTGTACATTTTTCTACTCATTTTGGGTAGTAAGATCTCTGGGGATCTAGTGTTTTCCATAGCTATCGATATCACTTGCCATTGCAAAAGCATAGCTGATCTTTTCCTGCCTTCCGACAGCATTTACCATTATGATTGAAACGTGTGGTGCTATTTTTTATAGACACACATATAAATACTATTGTTTTTTTGTTCTTTTTAATAGCCTTTATGGCCTCCGTGGGTCGTGCACATCCGTCACAGTCCGATCAGCCCGTCCCAGTGCCAGTTCCATGCGCAGTTCCATTTCCAGACCCATTCCCAGCGTCATATCTAATCAACACATCGCAACGCCGACTGGCATTCAGGGGGATTCGTCGGAGGAATTGAAATCGAAATGGTTATGGGTATGGGATTGGGATTGGGATTGGGATTGGGTATTATGACGCCCACTAATTGTGTGAGAAATCGATTTAGCTGCTTAACTGGGAGCACTTCTTGGGACAATCTGTTGACCTTCCTGAAAGCGAACACTTCCGTTGACGTCAGCAAGCGAAGATCGTCGCAAGAAAATTTTATTGCCACAAGTTTTCCCTTCCTACTTGCATTCGCATTGCCACTCAAAAGCCACAAATAAAATACTCATAGGAATTAAAGACCAGCTTGGGTTACCCTAGACAAGCTCGGCACTGTTCGATTGTGGTAAATGGTATCAAATTTAATTTATAGGAAGAATATAGAATTTATAAACTACGCTTACTTATCTGCTACACTTTATAAATCTTGCTATTGAAAGCATTGATATTTTTAAATCTTTATGATCCAAAAGTGAATAGTATTTCTACATACTAGAAATATCTAGTTAACCTATCAGTTTTATAAAACCCCAACTGATGTCATCATATATCGGTTTCTTTATCTACTAAATTTTAGTGTCGCTGTCGCCTATCGAAATAATCGGTAATTTAAGTCAATTATGGCATTGAGTGATCGATGCTGGTGAAATGACGCCACAAATGGATTGTCGCATGCATCTGAGTAGATAATAATATTATCAAATACTTATCTTAAAACAAATTGTGCAATTATCTAAGTATTTAAACTTTAGATTGTTAAAAAAATATCATATTTTATTAATGATCTTTTATTATTATTATATCATTATTATTTGATTTGTTATCAAGGGTATCTTGGCCCAAACTAAGTTTCCCAGTGCTGCTAATTCAAGAAGCGGTATGAGCTCCTTGGCTCTTCCAGCTTCCAGCTCCACAGCTTCTCATTTCCCCAACTCTCCAAGCTTCCAGCTTCCAGGCTTCACTTCCAATCCAACTTCCAATCTCAAGCCGAAGGCCCTTTGGAGTCGTATCTCGGTTGTTCGCAATTTGCGTCATTTGCTCTTGTCGAAGTGGTTGTTGTTTGGGTTTGGGTATCTTATTTTATTTTATTTTATTTTATTTTTATATATACATATATATATATATATATATATATATTTTTTTTTTTTATACTTTCTGTTGGTTCACCGATTCCATGGCTGGTTTTGTTTGTTTCGCGTTTGCAATTTCCACTGAATTGAATCCGAGCCGTCGATCTCCGGAGATCCCGTGGTTAAGTACACAGAAAACAATACTGAGATATTTCTTTGAAAAATTTGACAGTGATTCTGAATAAGTTTGGGTAATATTTTCATATATAATTTTAAGTTTATTAATCATTTTTTAGGTCCCTTCAAGTAAAGATAAATAAAGAAATTTAAAGGATGTCCAAAAGTGTGGCAGAAAAGTAATACTAAAAGTATGATTGCATTAATTGAAACCCTCTCCATAATAACTTTCGATTTTTTGGAGATGTATAGTAAGTTTTGTACAGAATTTTCTTTTTACCATTTTCTTTATAGTTTTTTTTCTCTCAGTGCACTGGCAGCTTGCGTGCCAGCATATTTGTCATTCCTGTAAGTGCAGGCAGTAGTTCCCCCGGCCGCTGCAGATGGCCTTAAAGGTTATGTAGTTGTAGCTGTTGCATGTCTCCGCCAAGCGACACACGCGCCACCAGCAACATGCAACATGCAACTTGCCACATGCAACACGTGGGATGAGCACTGTGTACACTGGCCAGCCAGGGTTTCGGTTTCTGCATTCAAAAGTACCAAAGCGATGTGGCTATAACCAGAATTTCCTGGTTTTACGATTAGACGGAAAACAAAACGAAAATTGTTTGCATTATTCGTTTCCAGTTAAGGGCAGTTGCAGCAAAGGCAAACGATCTGGTAGAGTTTGCCATATACTTTGATAATAATAATAAATATATTCTAGATTTCTTTGAAGAATTTGTATATAATCAGGAATAGTAAATAATAAAACCCCAACACATCATATCACTTACATATATCTCATGATATTCACTATAACTTTTTTATTTTGTGGAGCCAAAAATAGATGCTCGAAACTTTTCCATGTCATTCCATTTCAGTGAATTACCATGGCAATAAAAAAAAACATACAAATTGGCCAATATCGTCATAGTATTGTCAGTACAGTAAGGCCTCAACTCTGAAGACTCTCCCCGAAATACCAGTTTGTTATGACAATTGTAGATAAGAAAAAATAACAAGAAGGAAAAATATTTCTAGGAAAGCCGATGTTTATATACCTTTGCAGCTTGCAATTGTATTAAAAGATCAAATCGGAAATTTATTATAACTACTTCAAATATTTGCATTATTTGAATCAATATTTATTGCTATTTTTATATGATATTTTTTATGATAAAATCAAAGTTTAAAAATCTCATATCTCATCCAAAAATCCATTAATTTCAATTCGGAAATCGTTCCTATGTTAGTTTTAATCAGATTAGTTTTAATCAGATTAATATTTATTGATATTTTTATATGAAATTTTTTATGATAAAATCAAAGTTTAAAAATCTCATATCTCATCAAAAAATGCATTAATTTCAATTCGGAAACCGTTCCTATGTTAGTTTTAATCAGATTAATAAATCTGCTTACTCAATTTAAAATTATAATAAATTCAAATTTTTGCCAAATTTTGAGAATTTTAACGATGTAACCCCTTATAAAATTTTCAAAAAATTGAAAAATTTTTTTTTTCCCCCCGAAGATAGCCAGAAAGATTCTCCTGTCGATACTGATCAAGAATATATATAATTTATAGGGTCGAAAATGATTCCTTCACATTGTTACAAACTTCTGATTGAAATGAGAATACCCTGCAAAAGGGTATAAAAAGAACACAAAGCAAGAGCACTTGTTAAAGGCAATAGATATCGCTTTCTAATATTAGATGGCCCCGAGGGAGATAACCGAAGAGCAGATAAAGAAATTGGATAGGTTTCTATTTGATCAAATAGGGAGAAGGAAGGGGCTGTAAACTACACTTTACGAATATTGAAAATGAATAGATAATTTCATTTAATTTAAGCTCAAAAAATAGTGGTAGTCTTTTACTTTAAAAGAGAATTCTTTGAATAGGAATTTATAATTTTAGGAATATATAAAAACAGGAATTTGTAATTATTTTCTTTTATTATTAATTAGATATATAAAATATCTTTATACAATTTCTTGAATATTTATAATTATATTCCTTTATTATTATTTAGATATATAATATATATTCATACAATTTCTTGAATATTCCAGACTTTCCAGAAAAAAACCCTCTTAACAATTTCTTTCAAATTAAAATTGGCGAATAAAGAATTATGGAAATATTATTTAATTTATACAATTAAAGGATTCTTAACTATTTAAAAATATACAAAACACTTTCTATTCTACAAAATTTAGTTTCTCATTTCACTTAAAAATGATTGAATATTATTTGTTCTTTTATTTTAGCTATACCTATATAAAATGTATGTATGAAAATATATGAAATTATCAGATTCATTTACATTACGTAATTATATTAATCATCCTACAATGTAAATTTATTTTGTAATTGAATTTATATACAAAAGATTGTGGCTTTTGGATTAGTTCAAAGTAACTCAGATAGCAAAAATCACACTTAATTTTTCATAACAAGACTCAGATTCCCATTCCCATATCCATTTCCATTCCCATTCCAATTTCCTGCCTTATTCCGTATGTATCTTTTCATCTTTTGCGGCCTTTCCACTCGGTTATGAGTCTCGGAATAGGTCTCGATCTTGAATTGCGGATTGCGTTTGGGTTTGGGTTTGGGACTCCGTCTCCACATCCACATCCATATCCAGCTGCAAGCTGCAAGCTGCCTAGCTCCCTCCTTATCGCTCTGAGCCATCACAGTGACTCCATAAAACACTTAGTATAGTCCAATTGGGGGCGTGGCAATCGGGGGGCGGGCGTCAAGTGGTCAATTAATAGCATACAAAATATACAAATATTGTGACAGCCGCCACAGATCTCGTCATAAAGCCGGGTTCGAGGGCAACCAGATATTTCCAGGGCGGAACGGGGATGATGATGATGATGATGATGATGATGATGGAGCCCCGAGCTACCGATTAAAGCTGCCGGTAAAATTTGCATTATGCAAATCAAATGCCAGCGGCAATTTGCCGACGCAATTAGTCCCCATGTCGGAGGATCGGCGACAAGGAGACGACTTTTGGTTTAAGGAGGCTTGAATCTACTACGGTTTTATACACAGCAAAAGAAATCATTTAGAAAATTATATAAATAATAAGAGAGATTTTCATTTAAGAAGGTAGAAAAGGTTATAGAAATAACATCTGTTGATACTTCTTTTTTTGTAGAATATATCTTTAATTAGGGATGATATAGAAATAATTTAAAGATTTAGAATCACATGAGATGCTGTAAAAATATAGGCATCTGTTAAATTTTATAGGAGACTTTAGACTAATAAAATAAATTAAAAACTATTGTGATTTCTGTAACAAACTAGATATTTCTAATATTAAAAGGAATATGTACCTTACATTAATTAAGAGAAAAGGAAACTAACTTAGGCAAGCGAAAGTTTATATACCTTTGCAGTTTGCAATTGAATTATGGGTTTAAATTGGAAATCGATAATAACTAAGCTTGAAATATTCGCATTTTATGAATATATTTTTATATGACAATTTTTTCAATAAATTAAAGTTTTAAAAAGCTCACAACTCAGCTAAAAAAGCATTAATTTTAATTCGGAAAGCAGTTTTATGCTAGTTTATACGATGTTAATAAATCTGCATACTCAATTTAAAATTTCAAAATTATTCAAATTTTTGCCAATTTTTGGACATTTTAACGATGTAACCCCTTATAAAATTTTGAATCAATTTACAAAATTTTTTTTTCGTTCCTTTATACCTAGAAAGATTCGCCTGTTAATCCTGATCACGAATATATATGATTTATGGGGTCGGAAATGACTCCTTCACAGCATTAGAAGCTTCTGACTATAAATTGCTGACTACATATTACGTATACGTAATTATTCGAATTAAAAATCTCTGAAATAAAATATAAAGCTTATATACCCTTGCAGTTTGCAATAGAATTTAAGGATCGAATCGGAAATCGATTATAACTAAGCTAAAAATATTCGCATTCTTTGAATCAATATTTATTTATATTTTATATGACAATTTTTATGATAAAATCAAAATTTCAAAAACTCATAACTCAGTCAAAAATGCATTAATTTCAATTCGGAAACCGTTGCTATGTTAGTTTTTATCAGGTTAACAAATCTACATACTTTATTTATAATTATAAAAAATTACAATTTTTGTTGATTTTTGAAAATTTTACCGATGTAACCCCTTATAAAATTTTCAAAAAATTGAAAAATTTTTTTTCCTCCCGGAGATGGCTAGAAAGATTCGCATGTTTATGCTGTTCAAGAATATATATGATATAAAGGGTCGGATATGATTCCTTCACTAAGTTTTTTGCTTCTGACTGAAATTAAAATACCCTGTAAAGGGTATACAATTATACTTTTTATGAGATAAATTTATGTTTAAATTTTCAGCAAAAGTGTTCTCTGAGTGCATTGCAGAAGCTGTGAAAAAGGGTCTTGTGCCTGGTTTTCAATCAGCATCATTATTCCATCATGTTGTCGTTACTTGGACTTGGATTTGCAGCTGGTTATGTGTGGTGGTGTACCCAGGATTAGTGAGAGTTTGGCGTTTGCTTCCAGTGACTGAATCCCCGCCAGAAATGAGAAATGCGATCGTCTGGCCACCACCGATCCACCGATCCACCGATCCACCGATTTAGCGATTCAGCGATCACTTCGGTTCGGTTTTTCAACTTCGTTCGAATGCTTCGTTCGCTTGGGGAGCTTTGCTCGCGGTCACATCGACATCGGTGCCTCAGTTGCCCGAGTGCCGTTCCAAAGTCAACAAGCAGGCGGGCCGATCCGCTTCCATTCGATCCGATCCGATCCGATTCGATTCGATTCGATTCGATACGTTTCGATACCCGTACCCATATCGATACCATAGCCACCGCCACCGCCACCGGATACCATACTGCAATCCGACGCGAACACAATTTTTGTTTGGTGGTTTTGCATTTACTTATTTACTCGTGTCGTGCAACTTGAGGCAAAAGCAGTGAGTGTGATTTTCTTGTTATATTTCTGTTGGGTTTCTTCATCTGCCAGATGACCCTAGGGGCTATAGCCACTGGACACTGGACACAGCTTTAGCAGACATGCAACTACCATAAAAAGCAGTTGCAGTTGCAGTTGCAGTTGCTGTCTGCAATGGCAGCAGCTGCACTTTAAGGCACTCAAAGAAATTAGATAGTACTTATATATTCCCAAGTGATATCAAGCAAATAACCTCCCTCAAGTCTAAGAGAAATCCCTATCTTAAAGCACTCTATATTTTATTTTTGATTTAGATTTTGGTTTCTCTTATTTCATTGTTTATTTTCCAATGAATGCTCTGCAATTTTTTTGTGTTTTCTTTGTGTGCACAGTGAAGCCTGGCTGGCAGGCACCGACAAAGCACCGGCATTAATCAGACATCGATAAACTTTGACATGCCAAAGCCAGCAGCCAAATGAAGCGATCTTCATAAATCAAAGTGGCCACAAAGTCATAGCCATAGGCGTAGCTATGGCCAAAGGGGGCTAGGGGCTTCAAGAGGGGGAAATACTGAGATCGAAACGGGTGCACTAACTGGGGACTCATTTGATTTATGGGATTTATGGAGCTGCGGCTGCCCGCCGCCAACAAGTTAATTGAAAACGAGGCGTGACAGTGAAATTTGCCACCGCACGCCAACTGGGAAATATATGGCCAAAGATGTCCCGCCGATCGCAACTGGATTGCAAAAAAAAAAGGCACTGAGAAAAATTAAGGAAATTCATTAATTAATTAAGGAAAGTTCTGTGAAAATTATACTTAAACTTCTAAAATACTAGGGTCTTGTGTTAACAACATGCAGCCCCTGCTCTAGGTTTCTATTATTAGCAAATTCCAATAACAAATTCTATTATATTTTAACTAAATATTGTACTTAACTTTAGGCTAATATTATCTTTAATTAATTCCTATATTTTTCAACAAAAAATGGTGTAAAGCCTTAGGTAACTATTATCAATAACCAATTCTTTTCATTTTCAATTAAAAATAGTAGAAAACTTCAGACTTATACTATGAATAACTAATTTGTATATATTCCCTGGGAAAATATTATAAAACCTTGGTATACATATTATTTTTAATTGAAAACTTTTAGGCTTTAATGTAATTTATAATTAAATGTATAATATATAATTTATATAATTTTTACTCAAGTGTAAATTTTAAGAGAGGAGCTGAAGTTAAGGGTACCTTCATTCGGTTTTCTTTATTTATTCCTTCATATATATATTTTTTTTATTAAGCACTTTTCCAAATGTGCCACTAAACTGACAGATTTGGCCATAATAAAAAAATTTAAAAGCCAAATACAAAATCGCCGCACAAAACCAATAGACAAACGGACAGACAGACGGTGTGTGTGTGTGTGGTGTGTGTGGTGGAGTTGTGCGGAGTCTGGAAAATAAGTTGCCAACTTTAATTTATTGTGACATAACGGTATAATCTGACATAAATTATTGATAAGACGAGCGCCCATAAAAGTACAAGACAGTTGGCTTAAGCAATACAACACAGCACACACACAGCACACACACAACACACACACACCACCACACACACAAGCAAAGCGGAAAAGCTGGAAAACTAAAGCGAAGCCAACGCGGTGAGTTGGTTGGGTGGCGGGAAAATCGAAAGAGAGAGCTAACTTTCAGGTGAACTCAACACGAATAGAAGTTGCTCTTTTTTAAGAAAAGAATCAGAAATTTATTAAATATTTTAATTAGTTAAATAAATAAAAATTGAAACAAGCAAACAGAGTTTCTATTAAGAAAATATGCCATTGAAAGAATTCAAATTCAAGATTCAATTTAAAACGTAGATTAAAGATATATATTTCAACCAATGGAATTATTATCTTCCCGACCTTGGACGTTGAATATTTTATTATTCAATAATTAAATAGTTGAACTGAACTATATTAGTAAAATATATATAATTAAAATTCGTTGAGGTTCTTGTAGATATATTGCAGATACTTTCTTAAAAGATATGTAGATAAAAAGATATGAATACATTTAAGTAAATATATTGTAGATACATTGAAGGAATATATTTAAACCAAAGGGATTAATTTCTCCTCTAACTTAGACCTCTTAAATAATAAACAATTGAAGAGTTAAGAGTGTATTCCTTTAATATAAATTATTATAAAACTAAGCAATATATTTTTCAATTAAAGTTCAGTGAAGATATTGATTCATTCTCAAACCAAGAATATAAATATTCTTCCAGACCTTGTACCTTTAAAATATTAATTAATTGAGTGGTTAAGGGTGGATATTGTTAAAATAAATTATTTTCTTTTAAAGAATTATATTTCCACATTAAAAGATAGTTAGATACTAACTATATTAGCACTTTCGTGGTCTTTCTGCCTTCCTCCGAGCCTCTTTCTTGGCCATTAAATTGTACTAACCAAATTGTGGATAGCTCCTTTGCCAGCGAGGGTATAACAACGGGCAAAAGGCACTTCGGGCCGGCAACAAATACCAGAGCCGCTTATAAATCATTTGGCTAACAACAACAACTGGCGGTCCGAGCAACTGGTCGAAGCTGCAATTGGAGTTGGAGTTGCAGTCCACGGGTCCAGTGTCCAGTGTCCAGTGTCCGATGTCCGGCTGTCGGGCTCTGCAAAAGTATCTTTTGGATCTATTATTTAACTTTTATGTGCGCATAAATGCGGCGATATGATGCCGATGACGACTGGAAAACTGGCTAAGGAGGCAGAGCCAGTTTTCCTACCTTCCACCACCATCACCACCACCACACATTGCCACAAAGATTTCGCATAGAAAATCCCGACTGTGTCTTGCTGCACTTTCAAGTTAATTAACAAGAGGCTTTTATCAGCTGTGCGATTAAGCGAATGCCACTTCTGACGCCCCAACTCTTAGTCTCTTAGTCCTGACTCTAAAATCCTCCTCCAGGGACCGTTTTCCCCCCGCTCCTTGGCCAGGCGATCCATCCACTCAGATAAGCGCCGACACACAACAAATTGTGGTCCATAAATTTGTGCATATTTTTTTTCTTGCGGATAGAAGCCAAGCGGAGATTAGATACGGATTCGTACTCAGATTTGGATTCAGATTCGGTTTGGGTGTGGAGGAGATCGCCAGCGGATCGAGTGGCGGAATATAAAGCAAATACTCAATATTGATACTGCTCATGTCAGTTTGGAAAATGGATAACTATGATTAATTAAGGCTATGCGGGATATATTTCCAAGATACGCAATCGAATATTGATACTACCTGTCATCTTGGTCAGATTGCAGTGATTCATTTGGGTTTGATTGGGTTACTTTCGGGGTGTGGAATTCGAGTTCGAGTTTGAATATATATGATCTCTTTTAATGGCTTCTCGAAGACTCATTCCTATTTGTGTTAATTATGGCCAGCTTTTTGATATATAGAAATTATATGGCCGATGGGCTTGTCGGGTGATATTCCGACTGATTCACTTTGTTTTGTAAACATTTTTTTTTGGGCGAAGTTTGTTTGGAATATTGTTTTATGATGAAAGGGCTTGTAATAGATATTAACAGGAAAACAACTATTCAATAAATGAACAAAGTTCAAGATAGTTTATTATTTCTATGAGATTTAAACAGTTTGAGTTTGAGATTTCCTAAAAGGTTTGATCTTATTTAATTAATTAAGAAATGTATGCTTTAAAAAATTCCCAGAAATTAGTATTTGAAAATATTTAAAAACCCAATATTTGGAAAGCTTTAAATATAATTTAAAAATCTTCACTCTTTTTTCGTTTTTAAAAAATCCTTAAAGACTTAAATGAAGTTCGAAACACTTGCAAATTTGTTTTTTACAATTTTAAACTGCCTTCCCCTTTATTTTTAAATTAAATTAATATAATAAACAAAAACTAATATATTATTATTTTCAATTTACTTTCAGGTATGTTGCACCATCCGCGTAGATTACGGAAATCGCGTTCCGATTAAAAGGTCAAAAGTTATTAATAAAGTGGCAAGGGAAAAGCAAACAAAAGACTTAGGCAAAGAACTCGGTTGCAGCGGCAGTGGACGGAGGACCAGGAGCGCCAGGGGCGGCAGAAGCAGGAGCAGGAGCTGAAGCAGGAGCGGCATCGGGAGTGGCAACTGCTAGGCCAACCATAGAGATGGCCCTGTTTCCCTCCTCCTCGCGACCGCGGACGCTTATGGAGCAGCTGCTGGCCCGCAAAATTGAGGCAGCAGCCGCTTCTGGCGGTGCTTCCGCTCCGGCTACTGTTTCCGCTTCCTCATCCGCTTCGGCAGCTGCCACCGGCTCGGCCACAACCTCACCCACATCGCCCACATCACCGATGCTGCCGCCAGGGGTGGGCATCACCGGCGGTGGTGGCGGCGGCACCGGGATTGGAGCAGTGGGTCTCGGTTTGGGCCTGGGTCTGGGCATGGGCGTGGTCAGTCGGTTGAGACGCACTGACTCCCTGGACTCCACCAGCAGCCTGGGCTCGCTGGCCTTTGGCGAGGATGTGTGCCGCTGCGATGACTGCCTTCTGGGCATTGTCGATCTCTACGTTATTAGTGCCGCCGAGGCGGCCAAGAAGAAGGTAAGAGTCCTTTCGAAACTGGCTGGAACACTTTAGATTACTTTGTTTTATGGTTTTTACTTAAATAGGTTCCTTAAATATAATTTAATTTAACTTAAATCGATCATTGCCTTGTAATTATTAAGTAGTTTACAGAACTTCAGAGAATACTGCAAAGATTCTTCTATGAAAGGTATAGATTCGTATACTCAAGGGATTCTTCTAAAAAATGTTTAAAAGAATTCTTCTATATAATGCTTAGAAGAATTCTCTCAAAAGCTTTTCTTGGGTGCAGGTATTAGCTAAAGTTAAAATTTAAAAAGCTTTTGCCTCATGAAAGGTGAGTTGCAATCAGTTAACGTTTAACATTATATTCGAAACAATTTTTGTAAAAAATCCAAAATTTAAAAATTGCATAACTAAGCCAAAAAAGCTTTAATTTCAAATCGGATAGCGGTTTTATGTTAGTTTTTTTATGTAATAATAAAACTGTATACTAAATTAAAAATTAAAAATACATTCGATTTTTTCTCAATTTTTGAAAATTTTAACGATGTAACCCCTTTGATTTAAAAAAAAAAAAATGAAAAATTTTTGTTCTGCCTGATGATAGCTAGAAAGATTCGCCTTTTAATCCTGATCAAGAATATATATGATTTATGGGGTCGGAAATGACTCCTTCACAGCATTAGAAGCTTCTGACTATAAATTGCAGACTGTATATTACGTATACGTAATTACGTATACGTAATTACTCGAACTATAAATGCCCGAAATAAAATATAAAACAGAAAAGAAGCTAACTTCGGCATGCCAAAGCTTATAAACTCTTGCAGTTTGCAATTGAATTATAGGATTGAATCGGAAATTCAATTATGATCGATCATAACTAAGCCTAAAATATTCGCATTTTATGAATCGATATTTATGGATATTTTTATATGACCATTTTTTCGACAAATCAAAGTCTAAAAATCATCATTAAATCTTTACAAATGTAATATAAACTTTGAATAAAACTAGCCAAAGATACATCACTAATGCAAACTGTTAGACCGGTCCAGCCGGAAAGCTCTGCTCCAACGGTGCCTCCCATTGACGTCACGGTGTGTCAGTGAGATCGCGAATCTGCGAGAGCGGCGAAGAGCAGCCGCTCATGCGTAAAAGCGTGGATCGTGTGAAAATGAGATCGTTCAACTGATAAGCCCCAAAGGCAGCAAGAGAGGGGACAGAGAATTATGGAGGGGCTTGCGGCGTGGGGAGCAAGCGGAACTCGGAAGAGATCACAAGCGCTCCCTCTCTCCCTCTCTCTCTCTTGGAAGATAATTCTGCCTGCGGAGATTCATGTGACGCAAGACCAAGGATTCCCACGTAGCTTTAATTTTTGTTGTGGTTTTTCGGTTTTGTTGTCATTTTTACATTTAATAAATGCCTTCAGCTTTCTCCTGGAGAAAGTTCCGTGGGCTGTGACTCATATTTAATAAGGATCTTGTTGGTGATCTTCGGAAAGTTTTTATATTTTGTCTTTTTTGTTTGTTATCAGTAAGACTCTGGGTTTCTCTTAAAATTTTGCTTCCCATAGATAAACAATGATATGCAATTATTCGAACAACAGGTATTTTTTTGTTTTTTTATTTTTTTTTTTAACCCTTGAGAAGTTCACTAGCTTAGGTAAATAATTTAACAACAAATTCCAGGTTAATAAATTAGGTATTTTATGAATATGCTAATTCTAATAGAAGTTTTTGGTTGTTCATTGGGTTAATATAAAATTTTAATGGTTTAAAATTTTAATTACAATTTTATTTAAAATGTATATGTAAGCTTTTTATTGTTTAAGTATTTTATGGTAACTTTATTTTAAATTCAAGTGTATTTTATCAATATTTTGCGGGTTTGCAATTTTAGTCAGAAGCTGGTAATTATGTGAAGGAATCATTTCCGACCCTATAAATTATATATATTCTTAATCAGTATCAACAGGGGAATCTTTCTAGGTATCTTTGGTACAAAACAAAATTTTTTTTTAAATTTTCGAGTTGTGAAAAAAATGGAAAGGGGTTACATCATTGAAATTAAAAAAAAAATTGATAAAAATTTGAATGTTAAGAAAATGTATATAGAGTATATATTATATATTAACCTAATAAAAACTAACATAGAACAGCTTTCCGAATTAAAATTAATACATTTTTGGCTGAGTTATGAGATTTTTAAAATTTGATTTCTTGATCAAATTGTAAAAATATCCATAAATATCGATGAGAATATATTAAGCCTAGTTATGATCAATATCCTATTCAATCCTATAATTCAATTGGAAACTGCAGAGGGTATATAAAAATTGGCTTTCCAAGCTAAGTTTCCTCTCTAGTTAAAGTTCTTAGAAGTAACTTAATATGAATTTTAATTTCTCTGTTTATACATATTCTTGTAGCATATTACTTAAACAATTTTTAGAATTATTTAAAATTGTAAATTTCTTATATACTGATCCTTGATCACTGGTCCTTGATCACTGATCTCTAATCACTACTGATTACTGACTACTGATAACTGTAAGTTTAATGATTAAATTATCTTTGCTGGAGTTTTGTTCTACAATTTATAGTTTATATATAAGGCTATATAACTTAGCTGTTTGAGCCTTTCAAAGGATCTTAGATTGTGACGTTTGTCATTTGGCATTTTCCACAGATCATCTGCTTTAGGATCATTAGCATTGACGTCACGAAGCACGGTGGCGGCCTTGGTTTCGATCATTAAACAACGTCATCGCGGGTGAGTCTAGGCCAACTAATGAGCTTTGCTCCCTGAGAGCTCCAGGTTGTGCCGCCCTCCCCTTGGTCTCCCCTTGGAGATCTACGCTTTGGTGATAATTTCACAAATACAAAAAAAAAAACACTCCGCTCCGAAATCCCCGCCAAATGTTATGGGTTCGTGTTATCAGGAGAGCTCTCTCTTTCTGGGTGGGTATCTCTCAATCTCTCTCTCTCACTCTCTGTGGGGCTTTTGATTAGGTTTTCCATTTGGAATGGGAATTGGACTTGGGAGTGGAACTGGGACTTGGACAAGGACTTGGTCTGTGGGCTTCATGTTAGGATGCTGCCTCCTCTGTGACGCTGAGAGTGAATTGAGTTGAGTTTTTTTTTGTGCGATTTAATTTTGGTGGTGTTGTTTGGTGTGTTGGTGTGTTGGTGTGTGGTTTTCGGTGTCTCGATTGTGGTGTCGATGTCGGTGGTGGTGTTCGCTTTCGGTCTCGGTTCGTTTGGGTTCCGTTTCCAGAGCAAGAGTCTCGACCAGTTGAGCTTTTGCTGCGATCGCGTGCGGCTGGCTCCCGGGGTCTCTCGTCGTATCTCGTTATTTGTTGCTTCACTCGGCTACTATATCATTGTTATTGTTATTGTTATTGTTATTGTTATTATTTAGTGGTATTTCCATCGGTATTGTACGCTCTCGAAGCGGTGCGAGCTGTGCGAGCTTGTGGAATCTCTCCGGGCGCCAAGCCAATGCCAGAGAAGCAGCAGCAGCAGCAACAAAATAAAATATTATTATTAACAAGAGCTGTTTGCTGCTGCTGTTTATTAACATTTTCAGCATTTTATTCCAAAAAAATCTCTCTTGTTTCGTTAAATTTTTTTTATAATAAATTAAATTTCACCGCTGCCTGTGCGTGTGGCTAATATAATTATTAATTAAAACCACAGAAAGCAAAAGATATCCTATAATAATTCTTAATTAAATGTTAATTTGATTAACCTCGTGTGTGTGTGACTAAGCAAGGAGCAAGCCTAATTTTTAATTAAAGATTTAATTAATGGTGTTTGAGTGTTTTTTATCAAAGAATATGTCACTTAAAATACTTATATAGTATTTAATTTGTTGATTTTATGCCTGGTTTTCTTATTTAAATATTTACAAATATTGCTATTATCTTTAAAGCAAAGAAAGTGTTTTATATAATTTAAATTGTAGTCTTGCATATTATTATATTAATTTTTTTATCAGCTGTTTGTGGGTAAGTTTTGTTTTTTGTGGTTTTTATTTTTGGTTCAAGCAGCCAGGATTTTATAAACTAAACAAAAGCAATAAAAGAAAACTTTAAATTTGTTTATTTAAAATTTTTTAAAAACTAAAAAAAGAAAAAAATAAAAGTAGTAGAATAATATATAAAAATAATAAATTAAATTCAAACATATTTGTCATGAACAAAAATTAATATTTATGCTTAAAAAGTTGCCTGTTTTTACATTTACAAAGCTTTGATTATATATGTTCCCAGAATATAAGTAATTATAGAAAATATAACTTTATTTGTATATCCTTTCAAGGCTTAAAAAATATTTTAAAATTAAATTAACGTACTTAAATAAATTGTTAAATACTTGTATTCAATTTTAACTCACATTTTTCAACAAATGCTAAAGCTATAGCTTTTGTATCTGATTTTCCCTAACTTTCCTTTGAAATAAATTAAATTTCTAATGAAGTATTTAACTAAGTAAACTTGTATTTTATTTTTTTTTTATATAAATTTCCCTCTCTATTTGCAATTAATTAAAATTATTACAAGTCCAGTGAGCAGTTCTCTGGAATCTGCAGTATGTTTTGTTGCTGTTGTAAAAAGTGTGTTAATTGAAGCACGCGCCAAATTCTCCCCCTCTGAGGAAAGAGATAGTGCGATCTACATAGAGAGAGAGAGAGAAAGACCCAAAGAGAGAGAAGGGAGAACGAGAGCTAATAAACTCTTATACTAGATGAGGGAAATAGCAAATACTGACTTTTGCACCGAAAATCCGAGTGTTCAGGTTTATGTAAACATTTACACGCCAACAATAAACGACGACGTCAATGAGAATGAACCCCTCTTTCTCAAACCCCTCTTGGAGTCGCCTAAATTAGGTGCTACGCAATTTGGGAGTGCCTCCCACTACCCACCACCCACCACCCATTACCACCCACTGCCCACCTTCTCCTCCTCCTCAACAAAAAGGTGAATTATATAATTGAAGAGGCAGCCAGCATTTGCGTACGAACCACAAATTCGGCAATTGAGGCTCATTAAGTTGCCGAAAATGGAACTGAACGCCGCCTTAATTGGCGCTTGATCGTTTCAATAACATCCGCCCCAAAAAGCCACCCACAATTCCATCCCCATTCACATTCACATCCCAACAGTTGAGAGTCCCAAAAACCAAAAAACACATATTCAAAACCAAAGCCAAAATCCATTCTGTGCGTCAATGGTACACTGGAAAGAAAATTATTGAAAGGCTTATTAAAGTGATAGATTTATTATCAATTATAATACAAAGAGATGAAAAATGTAGATATATCAAGAGATTTAAAATAAAGATAGAATTTGAGGAAAAAAATGATTTACTTTAAAACGAATTATTAAACTTTAAACTTTATAGACTTGTCGGAGATCTTTAAAATATTTTAGTCTTTGCAATGATCACTGTTACTGTATTGTTAAATTATTATTTTTAAAATATAATATATTCATTGAGATTATATGTTATATATGAATTATAAATACATACTATATATTCTTGCGTTCAATTAAATGAAATATAATATAATCATTGAGACATTTGTTCAATGTTTTGTTTGTTCTAGAGTTTTGTAGGGTAATTTTCATTAAATTTAATTTATATTCTCAGTAGATCTTCAACAAAAGTACTTATCCTAAGAAAAAAACCTTAAATATGTATCTAAAATCTATTTAGAACTAAATTAAATCAGTAATAACTGCTGCTGTCTTTTAATATTTTTTTGTCGCCTTAAAAATTAATGATTTAAATTAAGGAAAACAAGAAATAGATTTGTTTTCAGTGCAGTTTGGAGAAACAAAAAACTGGCATTCAGAGAAAACAGAGGCCGTTGAAAGATGACAGTGGGGAACAGGCACGGGGCACGGTGGCAAGAGGGGCTTGACAACGAACTGTGTTTACTTTATTAATTTTAAGCTTTTGGCAGTTAAAAAAAGAGCACAAAAAAAAAACAAGTAATACTGAGAGAAATTGTTATGCGAATGTGAATGGCGGGCATTAAGCGCGTAGTGTCCATTATGGAGAGTGGGTGGCGTTGTGGATTTCTAGGGGGATCTCAGTTGCCAATTATTACGTATACGTAATATACATAGACTCCATATACACTATATATACATACACTATATCTATATGCACAGTACATGCCGCAAGTATATCCAATCGTTATCGCCTTTTGTTGTAGTTGTAGCCAGTGTTGACGACATCGAAGATTGTACAATTGTTTTTATTAGATAACGAAATACACAGCAAAATTTATATTTAAGGATGGATCGGCCAACGACGAAGCCAAGCCCTAGCTACATACATAGTTACTTAGATTGGGAATATAATGAGTAGATAATACATGGAAAATAGGTAAAAATAAAGATATATGTAGATAAAGGTCTACATAATTCTTGAAGGAAATATATTTCATATTTGGTTTTGTGGATTTTATATATAAAATTAATTCAATATTATTAATTATTTAAGTAGCTGAAATATAGCAATAAAAATCACTTAGAAAAAAGGTTTATATAAAAAACTTTAATATAAATACTTTTACTATAGAGAAAAAGCTTTTTAAAACTATCTTTATGTTTATAATTTTCTATTAAATAGGGTCTAATCGTTAGGTGATTTTAGATTTTAAAATTTCATAGGTCTGTCCTTACTCTAGATTCTACTAGTCAAGGCAACCCTAAAAAGTTTTGAAATATATAATTTATATGAAAGAATGTAGCGTCTATTCTATTCTATTCTTCTATTCTATTCTTAAAAGTTTGTAATAAATAAAGATCCATGGACTACTTGCTAGTATCTTATAAATAAAGATCCTGTTTATTCTACTTGAAAGAATCCTATAAATATGTCTTATAAATAAAGATCTATGGGTACTTAAGTATACAAAATCATAAAGAAGAACTTGGAAATCCTCGAAATACTTAACTGAACATCAATTGAAGTTCTTTAACAAACTGATTAAAGCATTTCATAATATCCTGGAAATACTATAGAACTTGAGAGTAAAATTAAGGAATATAATGTTCCAATAAAATCTCCAATATAACCTAAGATGATACCTAAAGCCTAAGATCTAATGAAGATGATAAGATATAGATTTAAAATCTTCAGAATGCACTCACAAATATTTGTATTTGGACTTGGACCTATTATAACTCATAATCAGATGTTAGGCCTGTAACTAGAAGATCTCATTGTAAATGTGAAAGAACCAAAGTTCTTCAAGATTTCTGTGGGTTTGTTGCCTTATTGTTGTTGCTTCGTTATCGCCTTTGGCTGGGCGACGTCGTCAACATTTGCAAATGACGTCAAATGTTATAAAGAAATTTGTCTGTTGATATATACATATGTATATAATATGGAGGTAGATATATACATCTATATAGTGGCATATATATGTACAAGAATCGGCTTTGTGCACTGGCGTAACTGGATAGCCGCTTTAGCTGCCATTTTTTCCATTATTATCATAATGTGCTGTTCGATTTGGGTTTTATTTTTTCTGTTCGAATCGGCTCGAATCGTTGAGTTTCGAATGGATCGCCTTGGCTAACCGACTCTGGGCGGTTTTCGGTCCATCCATCCAACCATCCATCGCAGCTCCATCGGCTTGAGATGCCGCAGATGGAGCTGCGGTGCTGCCCAGATGCCAACACGCTCCAACAATGCCTACTTAGCCTCCGTCTGCCGTTCGTGTGCCATGTAACACATGGCACATACACATGTATTCAATTTAATCAATTTTGATTGATGTGTGCGCATTACAGCGTGATGTAGCGGTGCAACCAAAAGCAGCAACAGCAACAGCAACAGCAGCAGCAGCAGCAACAGCAGCAGTAGACGTCGAAAGGCCAAAGGCCTCCAGCAGCAACGAAGCGATAATACCCTGATCAAGGGTATTATCATCATCCAAGAACACTACATTTTATAGGAGGTATTTGGGTTTATCTATTTGTTAAAAGGTTTATTAAAAAAGCTATATAAAAATGGGGCAATTTCAATAAATAGGATTATTAATTGATTGGAAAATGTTTAGTTTCAATTATTTGATAGAAAAATCTTTAGGTTAACTGCAGAAACATAGAATAAAAAATTGAATTTACTTAATGTATATAATTTAAATTTAAAATTTAAAACAATCTTTTACCAAATTAAATCAAAATATAATTAACAAAAAGTTTATATATTTAAAGTAAATAGAAAAGCAGACATAATTTAAAATTCAACAAGTTATATTCATAGTTGAAGGTTGCCTATGAAAGTTAACAATATAAATATAAAAAAATAAAATCCCAGTTATTAATAATTAATTAATACTTTGCTTAAATTATAGAATTTTGGTATTAAAATATATATTTATCTATCTATTTTTTCAAAACTTCTTTATATTCTTATATATTCTTATATTCTTTCTAAAATTAGACTACTTTCCAAGGCCTTTTCACATGCTCGTGTTAGAAGTTTAGCTCTTGACAGGTGCTCTAATTATGGGGCAATGGGTTTTTCTCAATTTGCCAGGAATATGTGAAACTCTTACTTAATTGCCCTTTCCATAACTTTGTTTGATTTATGGTTTAAAATATAGCTTAGGTGAATTTCTCACCAACACAAGTGCTAAGCACTTCTATTTTTAGGGGCTTTAACAGGTTGCAATAGATTAGATGGAAAAGTTTTGGGAAATTATTAAGTTACTCACTCTCTCTCTCCCTCTGTGATATCACTTTGACATAGTTAAACCTATATTATAGTTATCAAATTGATATAAATATTATCTTTTCAAAAGCAACAATTTAAATGCCTTTTAAATTGCAAAAGTGACATTCAGGCATATCACTTAAGATCATAATGATCTCTTGTCACGTCAAATTGCTGAAAATAAACATTTTTAATAGGGTTTATTACATTATAATGGCTTGGCAGAGTATTTGGCTGTCTATCAGCTTGGAGATAGAGATTCCAATCGCTCGTTATGATCGCTCACCTCACAGACCTGTCAGTGGCAAAGGAGGAGACCCAATGGGTTGGAGTAGGACAGAGGAGGAGACTGGTGTGATTTTAGGCCCGAACGGGTTCGCAAATGTGTGCAGAAATCAAAATGCAGTGTCAGCTCCTTGTCTGATTCCTCCTCCTCTTGGCCAACTCCCTCTGCAACTCCTCCTACATTTGTGTGTGTTTCCCAGTTGCATTCGCCATCAGTTCGACGCGAGACCGCTCCCCGGATGCACTGAATCGAGTGCCGCGGGGCCAGATTCCATGTAAGATGTCCGTGTGCGCCCTCAGTCAGCCACAGAATCCGAATCCGAGTCCGAGTCCCAATCCGAATTCAAACTCAAATCAAAAGCAAAAGCCACCGCCCCAGCGACCCACCGGTATCAATCTCAACGGCAAGGGCAAGGGCAAAGGCTCTGTAACTCCACCAACGCCACCACCCTCGCCGCAGGTACGGATTTACGAGGACTTCGACAGGATGAGCGCCAAGGAGGTGTACTACAATGAGGCGGGCAAGAAGGTGACCGTAAAGTTGCTTCACTTTCCCGATGTGCCGCCCGAGGAGATCGCCAAGCTGAAGTTTGCCGACGACGACGACGACGATGATGATGATGATGATGAGGACGATGAGGATAGTGATACCGGACGGAAGCCCACCTTGGCGGATAGCGAGGATGCGGGTAGCGAGGAGGAGCCCCCAAAGGGTCAGACGGAAGCTGAAAATCCAGCAACAAATTCCACCGGTGGTCCGTCCAACGTCAGGAAGATCTTTCGACGCAAGTTATCCGGCAATAATATGCAGCCCAGGAAATGCAGCCTGGCCTTTGCCCAGGCCCATGGCATCCGGCAGCGGGCGGAGAAGAAGCTATCGATGCCCACCATTAGCATAACAGCGAACTCTGGTGATCATGTGGCCAGTCATAGTTGTGGCCTCCGTTTGGGCCTTGGGCGGAAGCTATCGCAGCAGCATTCCCTGCCTTTGAGCTCACCGGGATCCCCACCGACTCCTCTGGGACCCAGGCGTTCTCATTCTCCGCTGGGACAGAGTCTGTGTCCCGGTTACATCCAGTACTCCAAGTCGCTGCTGGAGGTGCCAATGCCCAGGGATTATGGCTATGCCAGCAGTGATGATCTCAGCTCTGAGTGGGACTCGGATGTGTCCACCTCGGCGGCGGGTTCGGCAACAGGATCGGGTTCCTCCTCTCAGGCTGCATCGGGCAGTAGCAGCAAGAAGGTACGATTGGTTAAAGGATTATATATATTTTGTATAATTTCTGGATCTGTGGTTAATGTTATGTAATTTTAAGTTCAATTGGTTCCGGGGAACTTTGTGCGAAGCAACATTACCTTTGGGCCCACATGGCGTATGAGTAATTTTTGCACAATATTACGTATACGACATGTGCTCCTGGTATAAGTTATGTTTTTATAGAATTTCCTCTGCAGTTTTTAATAGATTAATATGATTTATGATAGATTAAAAATTAAATCTTTAAGTCAGGCAATTATTTATACAGAGAAAATTTAAAGAGAAAGGTAAACCTAAGTTCATAATCAGTATTACAACTTATTATTGACTCCAAAATCAAATGATCATCCAACTCTCACCAGATTTTTTTAGTGTATATATATGACCGATTTAAGATCAGGTGATGATAACTCTGTTAAAAAAATAGTCAGCTGTCAGCTGCATCATTTAACAATGATATATTTTCCCCTGCCCTAAAAAACATTTAAACTAGAAAGAGATTAATTAGTGGGTAAAGAGGTTTTCTTATTTACTTAACAAGTATCTTTAAAATCAAGGCAAAACCCATCTGGAATATCTTCCACTGAACTTGAACACAATTTAAATGGAAAGGAAACTCAGTGTATATATTGTAAACAATTCTCTGTATACAATATCGCGTAAATAATTAAATCACAGAGCAACAGGCCAGCAATTTGCGATGATTAACTTAAATTAATGTTAATTAAACGTTTGCGTTCAGCTTTAATTCAATTGTGAGTGGTCTGCAAGTTATTTTTAGGGGAAATTTATATTTTATTATCTAGGTATTGTTTCTGCTATAATAATAATATATTTATTATATAGAATTTGAAACTAATCCCATTTACAATTGGACTTTTTGCAGAGCTCTGGCTGGCGTAAAATCCGGAACATTGTCCAGTGGACGCCCTTCTTCCAAACGTACAAGAAGCAGCGATATCCATGGGTTCAGCTGGCCGGACATCAGGGCAACTTCAAGGCGGGTCCCGAGCCGGGCACCGTGCTCAAGAAGCTATGTCCCAAGGAGGAGGAGTGCTTCCAGATCCTCATGCAGGATCTACTCAGACCCTATGTGCCTGTCTACAAGGGTCAAGTGACCAGCGAAGATGGTGAACGTGAGTATACTAGAGATCCTGCCTTGGTTTTAATCCTTCTTAATCCTGGGATCTCTCTGGCAGTTTATCTCCAGCTGCAGGATCTGCTGAGCGACTATGTCCAGCCGTGTGTGATGGATTGCAAGGTGGGCGTTCGCACCTATCTGGAGGAGGAGCTGTCCAAGGCCAAGGAGAAGCCCAAGCTTCGAAAGGATATGTACGACAAGATGATCCAGATCGATGCCAATGCCCCCACAGCTGAGGAGCATGCCGCCAAGGCGGTGACCAAGCCACGTTACATGGTCTGGCGGGAGACCATCTCCAGCACAGCAACGCTGGGCTTCCGCATCGAGGTAAATTCCCATGGAAATCTTGAAATAAAAATGAAAATATACCCCCCTTTGGGGCTTTTATTAGAAGAAAATTGTACTAAATTGCAGTGAAAATTGTATAATTGCACTTTTCTTTTGAGCATGAAATATTTATTTATAATTCACTTATTCGCAGGGCATCAAGAAAAGCGATGGCACCAGTTCCAAAGATTTCAAAACGACCAAGTCACGCGAACAAATCAAGTTGGCCTTTGTCGAGTTCCTCAGCGGTCATCCCCACATTCTGGTAAGGATTTAATCGATTTTACTTCGAGTTTATGCCATAAGCAAGTCATTATCTAATTAATTATCCAAGAATTGGAAATTAAATGAAAATTTAAACAAGAAGGTAAACTAACTACGGGAAACCTTGCCTTGCATCGAGTTTAAAAATAATCATACCTAAATTAAAAATAATTGTATTCTTTAAACCAATCATTCTCGATATTTTTACATGACTAATTTTCTATAAAATCAAAGTTTTAAACACTCATAACTCAGCCAAAAAAAGCATTAATTTCAATTCGGAAATCGGTCCAAAGTTAGTTTTTGTCAGATTAACAAATCTGCTTACTTAACTTAGAATTTAAAAATTTTGAGCATTTTAACGATGTTACCCCTTTGCTTTTTTTTTTTAAATGAAAATTTTTTAACAAATTTTGTTTTTTGTCGGAGATAGCTAGAAAGTTTCCCCTGTTGATGCTGATCAAGAATATATATAATTTATAGGGTCGGAAATGGCTCCTTCACATTATTACAAGC
Organism: Drosophila serrata; assembly: GCF_035046125.1. Classification (NCBI taxonomy): domain Eukaryota; kingdom Metazoa; phylum Arthropoda; class Insecta; order Diptera; family Drosophilidae; genus Drosophila; species Drosophila serrata. The sequence goes on along the minus strand of NW_028256921.1, from coordinate 1,612,673 downwards.
TTCTGACTAAAATTATAATACCCTGCAAGGGTATAAAATAATTTTCAAGAATCCCTATCATCAAAGCTATATTAATTCTTCCTTCTTCCTTATTCCCTACTAATTAATTTATTTAATTAAATTATATCACAGCCCCGATACATTCAGCGTCTACGCGCTATACGCGCCACCTTGGCGGTCTCGGAATTCTTCCAGAGCCACGAAGTCATTGGAAGCTCCCTGCTCTTTGTCCACGACCAGAACCATGCCAGTATATGGCTGATTGACTTTGCCAAGACGGTGGAGTTGCCGCCGCAGCTGCGCATTGACCACTATTCCGCCTGGAAGGTGGGCAACCACGAGGACGGCTATCTCATCGGGATTAACAATCTCATCGACATCTTTGTGGAGCTGCAGGCCGCCATGGAGGCAGAGGCGGAGGCCGAGGCGGAGGCGGCCGTTTCCGGTCTGGATCGGGAAAGGGACCAAGACGATAACGATGACGACGGGGCCGAGGGCAAGCCCTGATCGGTTTTTTATATGGGGTTTGGGGCTGGGCCCCAATTCAAGGACATTTCCATATCCCGCATCGCGCAATTAATCCCCCAAAAAAATCCTAGGCTAAGTTCCCTAGTTATTCTAGCCTCTTTTTTTTTGTTTTTTTTCATAACTACTATTTGTCAGCATACATTTAACCCATTAAGTTTAAAATCAAAGACTGAAACCACAATTTACGCATATATATGGGAATATATCCCATATATCCTAGCTTAGACGTGCTGCTGCTGCTTCTGCTGGAAGCGCTCTGTGTCGCCGTTCTGTAGTGTTAATTTATTTATCCAGATAAAGTCGAATGAATTCCCGAGAGAACTGACAAAATAGTTGGAGCAGAAGCCGCAGACAGTGGGAACTGTTGGATCGTATCGAAGAGTAATTGAGGAAGCCCCAACACGCAACATGCAACAAGAAATTAGCTTAAGTTAATAATATTATATTAATGCGACTACCTACTAAATACTACTAATTTGTGCACTATTAAATTCAGTTAAAACAGAAGCACCAAGCGTTTTTCTCTTATCTAAAGGGATTTTTAAATGCAAAACATTGGAATGTGTTCTTGTATTCACATATAAAATACATTTGAAAGAGCTTTTAAAACCCGCGCTTATTAAACTTGGTCTAAAAAATATACCAATTACCGCTGTCAAGAATATCCTAGTATAATTTCACTTTTATGCAGTTGGTCACACTAAAGTGGCAGATGACCACCGTTTTCAACAGCCAGAGTGAAGTTTCTTATCGATATCTTCAACCTTCAATGCTTGACAAGAAATTATCGAAATTTCGATAGATATTTTTCCCATCCCTAAATGGGACAGCATCTGTGCATCAAAATTCTGTCGAAAACAAAAAAAAAGTGTCAGAAATTGCATTTTAAAAAAGCCGGTGCAATTCGAGCAAAGTATCCTTTAATCAGACGACAGAGTTAGGATACTATTACGGTCAAACCACTAAATCCGGGAAAATGATGAGCGGCAAATCGGGCGGAGGCCCCAGTGCAGTGGTAGTGCTCAACTGCAGGACCTGTACGCGGGCTTGCAAGCAGCACAAGCCGCTGCAGGAGGAGATCGAACTGGGCGCGGAGGGCAGCACCACTTTGGCTCGAATGCTTCTATACTGTTCCGGCTTGTCCTTCGAGCCGCAGGACGGCGCTGCAATGCCCCAGCACATCTGCCTCAACTGCCTGCAGCTTCTGGAGCAGGCTTTCAACTTCAAGCGCATGGTAATTGACTCGGACGAGCTGTTGCGCATCGGCTTAGACGAGGTCCACGGAACCAGTCATCACCAGCAACAGCAGCAGCAGCAGCAGCGTCATTTGAATCAAGAGCCACCTCCGCAGCAGCAGTGCAACGACACCAACGAGGAATATGTTATGATTGAGATGCTGAACGAGGAGCAGGAGGCATGCACTGTAAGCACAGTTTGTTTTATTGTTGAAATCATTAAGAAAGTACTGAATACTACCCTTTTGTTCAGGTTACGGAGCAAGATGCTGAAACAGAACAGGAGCATTTGCACTCGAAGCTTGAAATGGTGGAGATTACCAGTGGCGATGCGGAAGAGTTTGTCATTGAGGAAGTGGCTGAAGAGGACGAGGGGCTGCCGGATGACGAGGAGGGGCAGCAGCACACATTAGCGGACAACGCGGTGGAAGAGCACATCACCATGGAGGGCGTACATGAGTTCCAGCCCGCCGAAGTGGAATATGTAACGATTAAGAACGAATACGAAGCATTAGTTACCGAGGAGGACGAGATCGAAGTCATGGACGAGTCGGGGGCCCATGGCGAGATCATTGAAGGTCAGATGATTGTGATACCCGCCGAGGGAGCCATAGACGAGGTCATCGCCGAGGAGACGCTCGAAATGGTTGAAGACGAACGCGAAGAACATTTGGTAGGTAGATTACCGAAGGAAATTACTTAAAAGATCCGACTTACCATAAATTATGTATCCTTCTCCCACAGTTGCCTGAAGCGGACGATGTCTGCACCGAGGAGGACTTCCTGGAGGAGTCTTTGGACTCCACACAAATAACTACGGCCGAGACCCTGCCGTACATGTGCCACATATGCCGCAAGCCGTTCCGCCAGCAGTGCCGCCTCAACCAGCACATGCGCTGCCACGTGGACGAGAAGCACTACGAGTGTGAGGAATGCGGCAAGCGGCTGAAGCACCTGCGCAACTACAAGGAGCACATGCTGACCCACACTAACGTCAAGCCGCATCAGTGTAACATCTGTGGACGCTTCTACCGCACCACATCGAGTCTGGCGGCGCACAAGCGGACCCATGCCGAGGAGAAGCGCTACAGTTGCGATCAGTGCGGACGAGGTTATGCGGCCCTAGATCACCTCCGGCGCCACAAGCTGACACACACGGGCGAGCGCCCCTATGCCTGTGATCTGTGCGATAAGGCCTACTACGATTCGTCCTCGCTGCGTCAACACAAAATCAGTCACACCGGCGAGAAGGCGTTCACCTGCGAGATCTGCGGCGTTGGCCTCTCACAGAAATCCGGCTACAAGAAGCACATGCTGGTACACTCTGGCGAAAAGCCGCACAAATGTCCCATCTGCGGCAGAGCCTTCACCTTCACCAGCAACCTCAATGCCCATGTGCGGCTGCATTCGGGGGAAAAGCCGTTTAAGTGTGACGTCTGCACCAAGGCATTTCCCACCAAGAAGCGTCTCAACAGTCATCTGAGAGTTCACAATAAGGAGGCGCCGGTGACGCCGGTCACGCCGCAGGCCATTGATAATCGTAAGAAAACAGTAGTGGAATCTGCCGGAGTCAGTGGTCGTGGAGGAGCAACCACTCTTCATTTACCTGATGTACCTGAAGTACCGATATCCACCTCCAAAGTTGTTGTGGTGCTCTGAGAGGGTAAGATTGTTATGGGGCTAAGCATGATGCAAAGGCGAATGCGGTACTAGAGGTCTAAGACTAGTCTAAGGTCGTACACATAATGATAATAATAGCACGTACAAGTACATGTATTGTATAAATTGTATACAAAGCGCGGTGCGAAATCAAATAATTATTATGACACTGTACTATGTACATGATCTTTTTTACACTAAATTACAAAGTGATTGTTCTTTTTAATGGGTTTAAGGGGTTTCTCTGTTCATTCTGTCTGCACAATAACTTGTATAAATTTATACCGCAGCATAAATCATAGAAATTTTTGAATTGGAGCGAGATAGATATAAAATGATCCAGTTTAAAGTCGACAAGAAAAGGAAACAATTATGTTTGGCCTCGGTCTAGCTCATAGCTTTTGTTTATAATAATGTGTGTATGTTTAATGATTACATTGCCAAAGAAAACAAAAACAAGGTACCTTAATTATTCAATTTAAAATACTACAATTATTTGCTATTGTTTATCCCAAAATAGGAGCAGCTTCCATCGATTCTTAATCCAATGTGGATGCTATGCTCGTTCCTTTTGCTTGCGACTACATCTTAATTTATCTGAATGAGATCAAATTGTGGAGGAATTTGTCAGAGGTAGAAGATTTAAGGTATGAATGGTATAGTAATATGCAGTTTCAGTTTCTAACGACCCAGAAGATTTCGCGACCACTGCCTAGCCATCGGCTTTGTCTTGGCCTGTTCCATGCGTTGCGCTTCCTCCATTTGTTCGGCCAGCTTGCGTTGATTTTCCCTGAACTGGTTAATGGGATCGTCAAATTGGCGGTAGTAGTGCAGAACTTCACGCACATCGTCCACATCAGTCTGGGCAACCACTGTATTCAATATAGTTTAATAAATATTAAAAATGTGATATGCTCTTTAAACTTACGCTTGAGGAAGGACAGCAGGTCCATCAGTTGAACGTCATCGTCATTGCCGAGCCACCGAGAAATGCCAAACGTGTTATCTGGATGCATTTTTGTGGCATTTGCATCCCAGTCAATGACAATCACCTGAAATTCCAACAAGAGAGTGGAAAATGCAGTTAATTGGAACCGAAAACACTCCTCACTTTGCTGAGATCTCTATTCAGGTTGTCTAGGTTTTTAACATGATGCCCGTCCACAAAGTGTGTGGCGTCCCTGACCAGTCGGTACATGATATACCCATTAGGATCCAGAGCATCAAGGAGTGGGAACACGGTTAAGCCCTGCTCAGCGGTGAACACAACAATTTCAAACTCCTTGGCGCACTCGGCCAGGAAGAGATCGACACCGGGTCGTTTCTTAAAGCGCCACCCTGTCTGGTAGGTCCAGTCCGGATGCACAAGCACGTCGTTCATTTCCAGGACAAGCGTGTATCGATGCGGAATATATGGGTGCTTGTACGGATCGGGCAAGAGCTTCGACCGCGACGGTTCCTGGATCAACTTGTGGTAATGGTGCATGCTCTTCCACATTCGCTGTAAGTACTGTTGCACCAATGGCTTCTCCGTAAACTCATCCACGATGATTTGCCCATTGGCGTCCACTTGGGGCTTGCCAAACTCGTAAAGGGCCCATAGGCCAACGACCACGCCACTGCTGCCGAAGACTGCGAAGCTGCCAATGGTAAAGTGGTTTAATATTCTGCATCAGGATGGCTCCATGACCTACCCCAGCTTCATGCGCTGCCAGGCGCGCTCGTTTTCCCTTTCGTCCTCCTCTTCGCGGTCCTTGCGCTCCTGCTCCTGATCTGAGCTGCTGTACATCTCCGGCGAGGTCTGTGGAAACAGTTTGGTCAGTATCTGGCTATTGGGCACTGTAGGTCCAACAGCCGTTTCTGCAGCAGCGACTTCGGTTGTGGCGGTGGCGCCTTCCGGCTCTGCTTTGAATAATACAAATAATGTGGATTAGAAGGGGTAATAATTGTGGAATCGTTGAAAACTTACTGGCGGCCGAGCTATAGTCTCGGGCTGTGTTGAGCGGAGGAGGAGAAGGGATCTGCGCCGATGTGAATTTTGTTCGGTATGGCGGCGGATTGTTTAATGCACCGTTATAACGGATAAGTGTGTGAACTCGCGACGTGCCCAGGGTGCGCAGCATTTGAAGGACAGTAGCCGGGGGCGCCATGTTTATATGAAGTGTTTTTTGCCTTTTAATGCTTGTCGTTGTGTTATTCTACCTTCAGAGTTCTGCTTACTGAGCGACGAGTTTTGTTTTATAAAAAAGTTCTAATACAAATTCCACCGGCTAGAGGTGGCGAAAAACGACGGAAAAATCGATGAATCGATGATTTTGAAAATTTTAGCGAATATCGAACTGTGTAGCCACACTGGCTTATTAATCGATATTTGAACAAACGGATCATCGATGTCTGAATATCGTTGTTCTTCCTTCTCTATTAAACGGGACATCAACAAAAACTAAAACAAACAGTGAATTAAGTTGAATTTATAATTTCCCACTTAAGATATCACTCAGGCGTAACATAGGAAACCATGTCGATGGTTAACACTGTGGAGCTGCCGGTCGGCCTCCTTTCACTATCCCAGAACAAACAGGAAGCCGCCCTGTGTCGCATTTGCAATGTGCCATCGTCCAATTGCTTGCCCCTCTTTAAGCAACACCTTATTGCCGAAAAAGTCACGACCCTGGCAAATGTTTTGAGCTACTGCACCGGCCTGGAGATTCTTGAAAAGGAGCACTTTCTGCCCCAGCACATTTGCCCGAGCTGCATGGTCAAAATGAGGTCTTCGCTGCAATTCAAGCAAAGTGTTCACCGAATGGACAGGCTGTTGAGGCAGCGTCACTTGGATTTAAGCCCGGCAAAAGCGAATAAGCTTGCCAAGGATCTTTTGCCTGAGGTAAGGCAGTCGCCAGAAAGTGGAGAGATCAGTGAGGAATATATTTATGTGGTGGATGAACACGAGGAGCACACTGAACTGAAGATGGAGAATCTGGAGAAGATAGAAACCAATCAAAAGGAAGGACACCCGATTAAAGTCGAAGTGAACCTTAGCCGGATCACAGACCCACAAGCTGAGATGCAGGAAGGTCAGCAGCTGGAACTGCAAACAGAAGGAGAAGATTTGACCAGTAACTGGATAGAAATCACAAACGACGACCATGGAATGGATGAAATAATTGAAGAGGATCTCTATGAGATTGTCGAGGAGCCAGAGGAGCAGATACTCGTGGTTGACTCAGACTTCCCAAAGCAGCCAAAGGCAAAGATCAGCAGGAATCATCACAGGAAATCCGAAAATCCGACGCTGCAGTGTCAGGTCAGTTAACTGTGATTACATTTTAATACATTTGAATTAAATTTCCCCGATTCTTGCAGATTTGCGAGAAGCAGCTAAGCACAAAACACTCCTTCAAGTACCACATGCAGCTGCATGGCACTGCCACGCCCTATGTTTGCCGAATCTGCGGCGAGTCCTTTAAAACACGCAACGCTCACGACGGCCATGTGACGCTACACGATCCAAACAATCCGAACCGGTGCTCCACCTGTGGTAAGGTGTACCGGCAGGCGTCATCGCTCCGCTCTCATATGCTCACCCACAGCGGCATCAAGCCCTTCGAGTGCACCATTTGCGGCAAGCGGCTGACCCAAAGGTCGGGCTACAAGAAGCACATGCTCACCCACACGGGTGAGAAGCCCCATTACTGTGAGATCTGCGGCCGCAGTTTCCGATACTCGAGCAATCTGATTGCCCACAAACGCTGCCACAGCCAGGAGAAGCCGCATCAGTGTCAGGTGTGCCACAAGCGAAGCTTTGGCAGTATTTCGGAGCTGAATCGCCACATGCTTGTCCACAGCAGCGAACGGCCCTTTTCCTGTAGCGAGTGCGGCAAGTCCTTTAAGCGCCAGGTCTCGCTCGGCTTGCACCAGCAGTCGCATAAGACGGGACGGAATAAGTGTGGCAAGGTGGTGGTTCACACCAAAGAGGCGGAGGATCCCGCAGAGAGCTGAGTATTCCGAAGAAGCGGTGCCTGACAGAGCTCTAGATGTATCTAATATTAATAAATGTTGGTTATTTAGTATTATCCAGTTGTTAGTTAAGTTTCTTGACAGGAAATATAGATATATCAATACCGACGTGCCTAAAAGAGCCCAAACTTGGCTTAAATTATCATTGTTTAAAATATATATATCAAACGTGATAGTTGCGATATGATATCGTAATTATATTCGTAAAAAGTGATACAAATTGCAATGTTTTATTTTAGCTTGCTTTTTATTTTTGACTTCTCCTCGTGGTAAGTATGATAACAAGTTCCAAGTGTTACAGAGTTACAAAATACATAGGCTCTAGAATTAAATGTTGTTCCTCTGTTTCTCATACACTATATATAGATATAGATATATCGTTAACAATGAGGAGTTTTTGGATGCTTAGGAAATGGGGTAAAAACAATTCTCGACTTTGGGGGGTCTAACGGAAAAGTCTCTCTATACACACATGGAAGTTCTGGTTGGTGTTTTGTTTTTACTTTTTATGACCTACAAACTACTTTGAACCGATCTTACGTGCTAGGAAAATGAAAATGTAGGAGTGTGGAACGCGTCTGGGAGCGTAAGCGAGTGAGAAATCAAGCAGAGGGACTGTGTATGAAACAGAAAACAGAAAAAAAGAAGCTACTTCCGGGTCCAAAGTTGGAATATCCTTGAAGTTTGACACCATGCAATGTATACAGTTGTAATTGGATATAGTCCTCTGTTCCTTTTGGAATATGACGACTACTAATACAGGGAAAGGATACCATAGAATCGAACGGACTAACATGGCTAAATTGACTGAGATGTTTTTCGCCTTCCTACCAAAAAAAATAATGCCCTCTGCAGGGGTAAACAAAAATGACGATTTTTTCCTAATCGGTCGCTTCATACATAGAATTAATGTATAAATAAATATATTTAATGTTCAGACAATGTGAGTGCTTCCTATAATACTTGGCAGAGACATATGAGAATAGATCACAAGGATCACATAAATATATATGTAACATATGGGTTGATGCAATCTGTGAGTTTAAAAACAAAAAAAAAAAAAAAAAAAATCATAAAAAAGGGATGAAAAAAAAAAACATTTTGGAGGCACACATGGAGCATGGGTTCTCTTTCTCTTACATCAGGATGTGGGTCTCCCACTGTTATCGCTGCTAATCCTTCTCCTGCTGCTGCAGCAGGGCGGCAATCTCCTGGAACTTATGCCGAAAGTCTACGCTGCTTTCGCTGATCACCGACATGCTGGATGAGGGATCCTGGTGAATAACAAAATATATACAAAATTTGCATACAATTTCACAAGATTTGAATAGCATTTGCACCCACCAGTATATCTCTGGTGGCATCAATCTCATCCAGGTGCCCCAGCAGTGATGTTAACGAGAAGTCATTGATATTATCCTCCAGCCAACGGGCATTGGAGGTTGAGTCTCGCAGCAAATGCATCGGACTAACGCTGCCACGGAAGAAGTTTTGAGCTGTCAAGGAGCAAACGAAAACCAGTTAATACGTTCGATTAGAAGACGCTAATCATCTCACTTGTGCTCTCATCCTGAACTTCAGCAGTCGTGAAAGTTTTGCCATCACTAGTAGTGCTGGTTGCCACACAAAAATCCAGATTAGGCATATCTCGACTGCCACCCTGTTGAGTCCTGCCCTCGTCGTCGATCTGCAGTGCCTGTGGCTCCTCCTTGTCCCCTTGCCGGTGTGTATCGTTGCCTGCCGCCTGGCCAGAGGACATCGCTTCACTCTGGCCTGAATAGGAGCTGGAGCCGGAACTTATGCCACTGGAACTGTTGCCGCCAAGTCTATCGATTGGCTCAAAGAGGCCGCTATGCAGCTGGCGCACATTGAGCAGATCGTACGGACGACCGCCAACGGAAGCGGAGGGCAAAAGCCGACGCTGCACGAGCACCTGTCGACTGATCTTTTGGCGGGTGAGCTAAAGTAAAGGTAAGAAAGATAGAATTAATAACACAATGAACCCATAAAGTATATAATACAAATGCTGGAAACAGGAAGAAATACTCACCGCTGATAGCTGCCTTACGGGATCAATGATGTTGGCTATCGGCCGCCTCACCGGCAGCATTGGAGTACGAAAGTTGCCCCCATCGCCGCTGGTTCCGATTCCGCCGGCGGCTGCCGCATCGGCCAGCTGTTGCGCTTTGGTCATCAGGTCGCGCTTCCTGTCGCAGGTGTGGCCGCAGTTGCACTGACGTTTGCGCACACGCTCGCTGAGATTCGCCACCAGCAGCAAGTGCTTCAGCTTGTTGCTTACCGAGGATGTGGTGACGGCCTTGACGCGTTCCACGCTATCACAGTCGTTGGGATTGTAGGGCAGCGAGGTGCTTGTGGTGTTGGGAGGATTATTGTTGTTGTTGTTGGTGGTGGTGATGGCGGCAGCAGTGGACGAGGTTGTGGTTTGCAGGGTGCTGGAGGAGGAGGAGTTGCCCGTTTGGGTGGCCACTGTGGCGGAGGTGGAATTGGCTGCCGAGGAAGACGAGTTTGTTATGGAATTCGAGGAAGTTGCTGTGGAGCCAACTGGCGGCGTATTCTCCAGCTCACACCAGTAGTACTCCAGTTCGAGCTTCGAGTCCTGCCCAAAAACCACATACAGGTCGCCAATGGTTATATCCGCCGCATTTGCCACGGTCCAGCCCTTACGGATTCTCTTGAGGATCTCATCGCTGAGCAGGGGCTTGAAGTTTCGAGCTTGGGCAGCGGCTGCCGCTTCTTTGGCTTCCTTTCGTTTGGAGCGACCCAAAGGTGCAGATGCCGGGGTGACAGGAGCTGGCGGAGGGACAGGCGGCTGAGCTTGCAACGGCAACGGAGAGGTTCGTGATGCACACGGATCCGTGTCAGCTGGTGCCTCGGTTGCATCGGGCTGAAGAGCTGGCGCTTCCGATGGTGCCTGTGGTGGATTCACTGGATTTGCGGCTTGAGTTTGAGCTGCAGCCTCTAGGTCACCAAGGAACTCCTGTATCTCCTCACCCAATTCATCGCCACTGCTATTTTCGAGCTTCACGTGATTTCCTCCCTCCAAAGGCACGTCGTCCAAGCTTTTCTCCAACGCTGGACTGGTCCCCGATTTGGGTTTCTTCGATTCCGGCGATCGCTTCTCGGAGCCACTTTCCGTCCTGGGTCTCTTGTTGGTCGTGACCGGAATGCCGGGCAGGTTGCCCAATGTCTCGCTGCGAACCTTGAAGCCCAAACGTTCCTCGTAGGCGGAGAGACAGATGTTGATACTGCTCAAATAGGCGGTGATGCTCAGCAGTGGCCGATGAATGGCCACACCAGGTCGTGGCTGGAAGCACAGCGAAGGATCCAGGGATGCAACTGGCGCTGGAACTTGCACTGGCACAGATACTGCCACTGGTGACGGTGATGGCTCTGACTCAGTGGCAGCAGCTGCAGGAGCGGGAAGCGGACAGAAGATTGACTTTTCCTCGTTCAAACGCTGATTGGCACTGCGCCATTTGTACTCGAACGTTTTGATGAAGCTGATGAGCTTCTTGTGCAGCGGGACAATGATCCTGCCGCGCGGATTCTGGGCCAGGGACTGCACCCGGCCGAAGGCCTCCATATTAGCGGGCGTCACCAGCACCTCCACCTTGCTGGGCAGCCGTATATCCTCAAGGGAATCTGCGGGAAGACGTGTTACAGCACAGTCTGGGAAATGTCGCTTATCCACTTACCATCTAGTTGATTGAGCCGCCGGAGTGCCTTGCAGGATGGCGTCTTGATCCGAATGTTCTTGCCCTTGCAGCGAACGGTGATTTGTCCATGGTAAACCAGCTGCTTCAGCTTCATGAAGTGCTTTTCGGTGAGGAACTGCTGCTTCCGCCGCATCTCGCCGTAGTTAATCAACGTGTACAGCTCCTGAGCGGGCTTCTTGAGCTCTAAAACAACGAGAGATGAAAAGTGTGCGGTGAAGGGAGCTGAACTGTGTTTAACTACATAAGGGACACTGCAACTCACCTTCCGAATAGCGCACGTACTTGCAGATCTTGTGATAGGTCTGGTAGTAGTGCTGGCGAACCTGATCCTTGGTTTTGAAGCTGTAGTCGCTGCTGGCATTGCGACGCTTCAGCTTGGCATTGATGCAATTGGCCACCGCCTCGAAATCCTTGCCGAACTCGTTAAGGGCATCGAAGAAGCAGTTGCGCTCCACATTCGTCCAGGTGGTCTTCCCATTGCCGGCCTTCAACTGCGACGGCGTCTTTTGGGCCGCCTTTTCCTCTTTCTTGCTGTGCTCCCGCTCGCTGGGCGGCGGCGTCATGGGCCTGGTCTGATCCTGCTTCATTTTCTGGATAACGCGCGCGCTGGCCCGCGTTCCCGGGCAATTTAGCATGGTCACTGAGCCTAGGAGCTCCTCCTCCGGCTGCAGACTCTGCAGCTTGAAGTGCACTCCCCTCGCATTCGGCAGCGACTCTTCGTCGTGAGAAAGTGCCGGGGGCGGCGGAGGCGGTGGCGGCGGCTTGCATGGGTCCTCCATGTTAGCCACAACAAATCCGCATCCGTGTCCGCAGCCGAATCCGAATCTCCGCCTGCAATAGCGTTCAGGATGAAATTAATTACTGCGTAGTCTCGCAGAAAGCAGCCAAAAATGGCGCCCGGGGTTGGTTTGTTATTGTCGGTTTTCTGCGGCGTCTGCCGAACGGATGGCTTCCTGCGTCACGACCTCTAGCTAGAGAACATGGCCAGCTTCCAGGAACCATAAATCGGCTCACCTTAGTTCACTTTCGGCGTGGAAAAATGCATTTCTTTGTAATAAAAAAAGTTTATAAACTAGTATAAATTGAAGCGGTGTGACCACGGTTGAGGTACTAATAAATGCCGCAGTCTTCTGGATGTAAGAAATAAAATATACCGAGAGTGCTCAAAATGTGTGAATTAACAAAAACATGCGTGGTCACACTAGCCAGCATTCAAAATAAATAAAGACTCAAAAATTTCATTTTTTCAATGCAAATGCCGGATAGATAAGCAACATCTTTTCGATTTGATTGTAACTAATTCCATATCACAATATAAGTAGATAATAAATAAAATATGTTGAAATAAAATAAATAAAAACCCATTACTTAATTATGAATTAACTAATTGATGTCTCAAAAATATAATCAATTGTCACACTAAAAAGATACTGTCCAAATGTCGGATAGATAATCGATATATCTTTTCGAGTCGATTGTAACTAATTCCATATCACAATATAAGAAGTTAATAAATAAAAAAATTATAAATAAAAAAAATCTTGAATTTGAATAAACGAAATTATGTCTCAACAATATAATCAAGATCAAAATCAGAATAAATAAGAACTAAGACCAAATAATTAAATAAAATATTCCAGAAGGGACGACTTGACCCCCAAAGTGCTGGAAACTGAGTGAACAGCTCAGGAAAAATAAGGCCTAACGATAAAAATTAAATTAGTGATGGCCGAGTAGGCATTATAGTTAAATCGATTTACTTGGATTATCGTTAAAAAAATGTTGCCAATTTGTTTCTAGACTTGGTTAATTGGAAGTGGCCAACAAACATCGATGGAAAAATCGATGCATCGAACTTTTTAAAATTCGTAGGAACATGTTTGGAATTAATATTTACTATAAATATTTAAACGAATGCCCATTGCCTTTAAGATATTGTTTTCGGACGTGACACAGTAATGCTAAAATTCGTACTCCTTAAATTCATAACAATTGACGTAATAAACAATCTATACTTGATACAAAATATAGGATTAATAGAGTATTTGATGTATATATGTACATATATCCATGTATTAATTATAGATAAGAGTAAACAAAAGTGAAAATTAAAAACCATGAATAAATGAAGTTGAGTATACATTCCAAAGATTTGTTTGTCTTTTAGTTTATTTTCTTAAATTTGTAACTTATTATTATTAAAAAAAAATTATAATAAAAATAAAATGTCACATTTACATCACAAATAAATACCAACGAGAAGTAATACTAACAACACCACCGCAAGTATCACAATGAGCATTATTTTTTTCTGCAAATAAAAACACAAGAGGTACGTTAGTAAAATTATTATTTTTTGGAAATTCAAATCCTTTACCTTGCGAGCCCTCTTCTGGTGCTTCTCCGCCTGGTCCAGTTCGTCAGCACCCTTGTCCACGTACAGGGTGGCCTGCTGGGCATGGAACTCAACACGTTGGATCGTCTCGCTCTGCTCGAGGACCAGGGTCTGGATCCGCATGAATAGAGCGTGCACCTCCTCGATGGACTTCTCCAGGCGACGAAGCTCATTGAATCTGTCCATCAAATCGCGCAGTGTCTGTCGCTCCTTCTCCGTTTCCTGAAGGATCTGTAGGGGAAATCAAAAAAATCACAGGACTTTTAATCAGTAATCAGTATTGAACTATGATCAGTAGGTATCAATAAACTATGATCAGAAAGTACCTATGACCAGTAAGTATCTATGACCATTAAATAACTATGATCAGTAATTAACTATGACCAGTAAGTAACTATGATTAGTAAGTATCTATGACCAGTAAGTATGTATGATCAGTTACTAACTTTGAACACTAGTAAACAATGACTTGCAACTTTTGTAACACAACACATATCTGAGACCTGGTCGGCAGCCGTCACTTCGTTCCGGGGATGTTTAAACTAGTTGGGAATTATATGCACACCACATACGCTTAAGTAACTATGAGCAGTAAGTAACTCTGATCACTAAGTAGCTCTGACCAGTTAGTAATTCTGATCAGGAAGTATCAATGAACATTAAGTAACTCTGATCACTAAGTAACTCTGACCAGTAAGTAACTCTGATCAGGAAGTATCAATGAACATTAAGTAATTATGATCAGTAAGTATCTATGACCACTAAGTAACTATGATTAGTAAGTATCTATGACCAGTAAGTATGTATGATCAGTTACTAACTTTGAACACTAGTAAACAATGACTTGCAACTTTTGTAACACAACACATATCTGAGACCTGGTCGGCAGCCGACACTTCGTTCCGGGGATGTTAGAACCAATTGAGAATCATATGCACAGATGTGCGAGATTTGTTTTGGACACATTTAAGAGCAAGCTATTACAATGAAACTATTCATCTATATAATTATACTAGTATATAAGTCGGATCATGGCGAATCGGTGGATTATAAATATATAATATATAATATATAATATATATTTTAATATATAGCCATTATATATTAATCTAAAATGTTGTGTAAAATTTTTTGAAAATCGGGCTACTATATCTTATCAAACGATCGTTATAAATTGAGGAAAATGCAAAACGGTGATTGCAAAATTGTTAATATAATATGAATAGGCGAATAAAACGAAAGCAGGCATTACTTTATTTTTGTTTAACATAAATATATATATATAATATATATATGTTGTATTAATTCCTAGTGATCAAATTTTAATCTGCAAGGCTATATTCTTATTTATTTTTATTTTTTTTTAGCCCTTTAAAATTCCAAAATATAATTTTCTGGAATAAGTTAAATCAACTCACATTGTCCACAAAGAGTTTCGTTGTTTTATTTTCAATGAGTAACTCGATTTCTTGTTCGCTGGCCTCTGAGTTGACTGTAAAGAATAATAATAATAAAATGTTTAGTAAATAATGAAAGGATTGTATTTATATAAAGCACGCGAAACTTCAATGCAAAAATAAACAAATTTAAATTCTTTCAACAAACTAAGCCTGATGGAAATATAAAAGAATTCTTAAATACTCACTTATTTTAGAGTGTAGACGCAGATTCTTTTTCACTTTGAACTCGTAATTTTGAAGGAAGAGTTCATTTTTATGCCAAAGATTAATGAAGGTTTGATGAAGGCCATAGAACAGGGTTCTTTTCATTCTGGCCTCCAAACTGTAGTCATTCTCCGCCGGAAGATTTGCCTTAAAGTCCTTAAATCGTGTCATTAACTGGTTTCCCAGCCTCAGATTCTTATTGTGCAGCTCACCCATCTCGTTTTCTACATAAATATCATGAATAAATTATATTACTTGTTAATAATTATTTATTTATTGCTTACGCTCACCGTTAAACGTTCGCAGATTAATAGTTTGGGTCATGCGGTTCATCGCCTCCAAATTGGCGGCGATGAGAGCAAGTTGCTGCCGAATCTCCGAGTACTGAAAATAAATTAATAATATTAGTTAAAAATCAGGAAAGGATTAAACCCTGGACATATTAGTATCAAAAAGATAAGAATATATTTATAAAATGTACATAAAAAACTCAATCAGTTTGTATTATATTATATAATTTTTTTTAAATACTTCAGAACATTGAAACTATATATTATTCAAATGGTATGATTCAGAACTTACTATAATTTATTTAAAATATTTTATAGAACAGCTCAGAATACACTAATTATATATATTTACATTATCATTATTGGTATTATTGTTTAGTCATATTTTAAATAGTCTGTATATTTCACTTGACTTTTGGAAACAGGGTTTAGTTTCATTTACTTTTTAGAACCAGTTTCTAATACTTTATCTTACTCATGAATGTTCTCTTCCGGTTGCCAAGCGCAAAATATTTGTTTACATTTTATGGAGAGTCGAAAAAAAGCCCCCCATTAATGGAAATGAGAAAGCGTGACATTTTTCTCTATTTCCATGTGAGCCCTACCTTGCGCTCTATTTCTATATCTTTCGATACCTCTCTCTTCCCTCTGGAATTTGTTGTAATCACAACAAACATATTCAATTGGAAAAGCGATTTATTTTTCTACACTTATCACGAGTTTCTGGCGTATTGAGTAATAAAGCTGATTCATAAAACTTACGGAGCTTACTGAAAACACACAGAGAGAGTTATATATTCTCTGTTTAACTCCGATTCCCACGGTATATATAAATAAATGTGTCTTAATATTAATAGATCAAGATATTGAATGTGGAGTATTTATTAAAAATATTTACAGAAATTTATGTAATTATATTAAGGAACTTATAGTATTTCGAATTTGTAGAAATATATTTTGTTATTAACAAAAGTTGTTAAGGTAATGTCCTCCTATATTATGATATTTCTTAAATATAATTCTTATTTACTACTTAATCACAAATATATATTTCAAAATATATGGTTATTAATATTAATATTAAGTTAACTCACCGGATTGAGAATATCATCCACATTGGAACCATACTGAGACATTTTGGAGTTAGCCCGATCTTTGCTGTCGCCACTATTATTATTGTTATTATTTGTATTTGTATTATTATTATTATTATTTTGACCGGATATTGAGTAGCTGTTGCCGGTGCCACCAGGGCTTGTGCTGGTCTTGTATTCCGTGGTTCCACTGTACACGTTCAGGAGCAGGGAACCGTTGGACGAGGAGTTCGAGTTCGAGCTCAAGGAGCGCTAAGGAAACGGAAAATTAGAAACAATTTAAAATAGATCCATCCGATCCTAACGAACTGCAGTGAAAAACTGAGAAAAATAGAAACTACCAACTGTGGTAGTTGAGTATATTTGATTTTTTGTGGTTGTTGTATATGTATATATTTTGCTGTTCACAATCTGGCGCGGTGTAAATGAACAATAAAAATGACTTCAGTACTGAAATTCACTTAGTGCTAAATGGGCATATCGGTGGGTGGCAAGGACGCGGCCGAGGGGGTTGGGTGGCGCAAAAGTGTGATGTGTGGGCCACATTATCGGCCTTATCTTTGGACAATCTGATAAATGCTTAGCACACCCCACCGAAAGCCCCGCAATAGTGGCGGCGAAGCCAAGGCGAAAAAAGTTGTGAGAAAATTGTGAGCGAATTGTTAAGAACCCAAAACAGTGGGTCCAAAAATTTTGGTAAAAGGTTTTTAAATAATATTACCTGTAACAAAATTGGCAGTTGGGAAACTGAAAGTCAGGATAACAATATGTTAAGCTGGGGTTGTAAACACAACAGTTCTACAAAGATTATTTTACTTAGAAAACAAGGTGTAATTTAAAAGGCAATTTATTTGTTGGATAAACATAAATTAAATATGGAAAATATAAGCTTTGAATTATGAAATATGTAACTTCTATTTCTAAATTTTTAAAATTCCGTTAATTTGAGACCTGAAATTCCTAACACACATTTAAATCTGGCAGTTTGAAGCTTTGTTTTATTAGCAGTCAGTTTATCTGGCCAATAATCATTAACTAAACATAGAAAACCTAGATTTTAAGTATATCTAGGTAGCTAGTAAAGTAGTTTTCCAGCGTTTAGTAACTTGTTCTAAAATTAAATGCCACTGTGCACATAACTAATTAGCAGTTACCTCATATTTTCTTTTGTTTTTGAATTTGCTCCACTTACCAAAAGCTCCGGCATTCGATCTCTTCCCATCGTGCGCTGGCTGTCTTCCTCTTATTTTTTTTTAAGGTGTACAAATTTTAAGTTGTTAATGATTCCTTTTTTTTTCTTAAATATATTCTTGTTGCGTTCCACTTTCAGCGACTTGTGAATTTCCTTTTTGTTTTTGTTGCTGCACTCTTGAGCTTTGTTTGCAGCCACTTGCTTTCAACAGCTGTTCGCGATTTAATGGACAATGAGAGAATGCGATTGACGAGGGAAAGGTAAGTCAAGAGCGGAGAGGAGAGAGGTGAGAGTAGAGACAAGCGCCAGCGTCACCTTATCTGTGAGCAGGCCTTATCAGCTTGCGAGCTTCCGATAAGCGAAGCCGAAATATTCACTGAATGCCCTTCAACAGAGCGGGAGAGTCGGGGGAGAGAGAGAGAGCGAGCTGGAGAGGAGCTTTTCACAGATCACCTCAGCTGCAATTCATTAGCCGCTCTTTTTGCTTGCACTACTTTCGCAAGCTTCATTACGCATTTACACTTCTTACACCTTTGCAGTTTAGTGGCACCACGTGCAAGTCACGAGTTCAGATTTATTATATTTCAAAAAGAATTGTGTTCGCATTGATTTATTCGATTTATCGGTAATGTATTCCTTTTGTGTTCACCGTGCCGCATTCGTTTTCGAACTGAAAAATCGACGCCGGGGCCTCTGAGAACTGAGAGCCTCCCCACAAGTCGCGTCGAGATTTCTTTCAATTCAAAAAGATTAAAGACAGCAAGCGGCCCTCCATGTCTACAGTGAGGCCTCCTACAGAAGTGATATAAAATCCATGAGAAAGTATACAACTGATGATCAAGGTAAGTAATACTTAAATTTTTTTATATTTATAAGAAAGCCACTATATTTATTAAACCAATTTTAAGCTTTAGCTTGGGAACTAAAAATATTTGGGAATTGTAATGTTAGTGCCGAGGTTAAAGTAGAAATTGTTATTAATAGATAAACATTTTCCAGATTTTTTTGCATATTAATTAGATAAATAACAAATAATTGCTCAAGATTAGCAAAGTTCATGCAGAACACTTTACTTGGGCTTCACTGTAATCGGCATGTATGTGCGCGCTTGTGAGAGAGTGATAAAGATGAAGACCCGTATTATATTATGTGTAGTTAGTTGCGATCCACTTTTTTGTATATTTTTCTTTTTATTTTGTCTCCGAATAAATCGTCATTTTGCCCCCGAAATGAAAACTGGTTGAGAGAGCGGCTTAAGGAAAATGTGTTAATTGCTCTTTATTATTATTATTATTACTTTGTATATGGTAAATATTTTTACAACCCATCTTCTGACGGCATTGTTGTATTTTTTTTCACGCTCCATTCCGCTGTTCAATTGAAGCCAACAACAACATCAGAGCAGCAATAAAGGAATAAATAAATAGAAAAAAAACGACAACCGTTCAAAAGTCGCTTGCGCTAATTAGTTGAACTTTTTCTATTGCGACTTTCGGTTCGTTTTCTTGCTATAATACCGCAAATGTGCATTTTCCAGGGTAGCAGAGGGCGATATGTTGATGTAGGTCAAGGCTACTTTGATTTTTTAATTGATATTTAAAAAACCTTTAAGCTTTAATATAGTTTTTTTTATATATATTTTTTGGAAAATGTATTTGTAAACAAGTTTTTATTTAAAGTTTGTAGAATTTATTTTGAAGAGAATTGATTAAGCTATAAAAATTCTTTTATATAGTTTATTACAGTAGAAAATATATCATAATATTTTTTTAATAAATTCTGACAACTGATTAAAAGGTTTAATTTTTTCTAATTTTTTTAATAAATTAAGTACATTTCTTGACTATCTAAAAAATCTAAAAAATCTAAAAATCTTTTGAGTTTCTACACATTACTAAGATGTTAGTACCAACCAATAATTATTAAATAATAAAAATTAATACCTAGTAATATTGATGTAGTTTTTATAATATAGGGTACTTCTGTAACGAATCCACTTTCATTTCAACACAAACTACTAGTTCTTACTGTTGTTCTCGCGGTTACAAAGCGAAGCTTTAAAAAGCCCCCATACATATATAATTACAGCAAGCAAAGTAACAACAATAAAGCTTAAATAATAAATCCATCGTTAAAGTTCCCCAATATTTACATATATTATCAAGTTCAAGTTACAGTTCGACATATAGCAACTTCGGACACCTTATCTGATAAATTCTTGCGAGTATTATGTGACACTCTTAATGTCATCCACCTTTCCGTTTCATGAACTGCCTTGCAAAATAAGTTTTGATTCATTCGCGATTTTTTCGCTGGACACATATACATATTGGGATTGGTAGCCATTCAATTAGTT
Organism: Drosophila serrata; assembly: GCF_035046125.1. Classification (NCBI taxonomy): domain Eukaryota; kingdom Metazoa; phylum Arthropoda; class Insecta; order Diptera; family Drosophilidae; genus Drosophila; species Drosophila serrata. The sequence goes on along the minus strand of NW_028256921.1, from coordinate 1,592,506 downwards.
GGAATTTATGCATCCGTATATATAAAGTTCTATATGTACATATATACATATATAGACTCACTCAATGGTGATAATGTATGTATGCAAATACAGAAATAACAAATAAATTCACAACAATGACAATTTCAATTTAACTCAAGAGCAGAGAAATGGCATACAATGCATTTGAGCATTTAAACAATTTTATTTATATATTCGTAATAATATATATAGAGAATATGGGAATGTTCTATATATAAATTATTACATTTTAAAGAATATATATAAATTGTACTATTATTATTATTATTATTTTCATGGTTTCATGGTTTCTTGTGTATCGATTCTTTGGGTAATATCTTAAATAGGTTTTAATAAGGAATTTTGTTTATTTGTTTGTACTAATACATAAAGACAATATTAATTTATATATTTATAAAGTTGGATATTATAAAGTTTAATCATTTTTAAATATTTTTGTATTTTATTTCTACCCTTAAGGGTATTTAAGTTTTAGTCAAAAGCTTGTAATTACGTATACGTAATATATAGTCAGAAGCTTCTTAGGCTATGAAGGAGTTGTTTCCGACCCTATAAACCATATATATTCTTGATCAGGATTAACAGGCGAGTCTTTCTAGCTATCTCCAGCAAAAAAATTTTTTTTTTCAATTTTTTGAAAAAAAAAATAAAGGGGTTACATCGTTAAAATTTACAAAATTTGACAAAAATTCAAAATTAAACTATCAAAAACTAACATAGGAGTGATTTCCGAATTGAAATGAATGCTTTTTTGGCTGAGTTATGAGTTTTTTTAATTTTAATTTATTGACAAAATTGTCATATAAAAATATCAATAAATGTATCATTATTTATATAAAATTATAAATTGCTACAAAGTAAGCAATGGTTTTTCTTCAATATCAACTTCCTGTACAAGCCCGAAACTGTTTTCATATTTTCTTAACTATTTTTCCCTTTCCGCTCATAGAACCTCTCGCGAGTTGGCAGCTTAACACCTTTTTTACGCCTTTGTTTCATTGATTGAGTTGGAAAATAAAACGAGGCCGGGACAGAAAAAAAGAGGCAATATTGTCATAGGTAGTCAAGTTTATTGTTCCTTCCTTCTCTCTTCGGGGATGGTTTTTTTTTTTGTTAGTTTTCCTTCGCCTGTAGCTTTTCTTTTGTTTACAATTTGTTTTGTCATGTGTCGAAAATTGCAAATTTATGAGTTTTTGATGAGTCTTTTTGTGGGCTGTGCACAGCTCCGTCTCCTGTTGTTATTTTCTGTTTGGTTTTCTTGTTGTATTATTTTTTTCTTCTTTTTATTTGGGTCAGAGGGGCGCACGCACCAAAACGTGAAATGAAAAGCGTGGAAAATTCTGCCGAAATGGTACGAGTTCTTATCCCCATCGTGTGTGCGCGGGCTTTTTGACTTTTGATTAAATTCGCACGCCTCAAAAAACTACCAAATATATGTGCACCTCTCACGCGGAATGTTTTCAAAAACAAAAAGAGGGAGAAAAGCTAATAAATAATAGAGGTTTCAGGTTGTGACTGAAACGTGGAGAGATATCCTGTAAAATTTCTTCTCTAACCATTTAATTTTTTAATATATTTTAGAAAGGAAAATACAAATAATTAGGTGTTGAGAAATTTTTTAAAATTGGTTACAGTACTTGCTATTTCTATTTATTTTTAAAGTGGCTTTAATTGTTATTGTGTTGTTTTTATAATTATCTAGAAATCAAAAATTTTAAAATATTTTAGATAATTTTTTTAAAAACAACATACCCTTTCCCATTCAAAGCATATTTTAGTGGCACAAAATACCGAAAAATTTCACTTTTAAAAAATAAAAAAACATAAAAGTAAGCAAAATTCGTAAGGCCGAAATGTCTTTACACTTGCAGTTTTTAATTGTTTAAAATAAAGTAAATTAAAAATGCATTAATTTCAATTTGTAAAGCTTCTGCTGGTTCTAAAATATTTAATAATTACTCTGTTGGGTGACAACCTCTCTATAAAAATTATAATACCCAGAAAGGGTATAAAACGCTGGCAAATTGCTTTTAAAGCCTTTAAGGCATGCTGCAAGTGGATGGCAAGGATCGAAGCGGGTGGATAGCCATATTCTATATGCATATAAAGATATATATACATACATCTAGATATATATATCTATATATATATACATGATCCGCAGCAATTTAAATGCGTGCCCGAAACTATGCAACGAAATTTCATATTTTTTTTCCTTTTTCCATTTGCATAAAAGTCACACCAACAGCGAAAAACCAAAAACCCGAAAAAAGTTCCCTTTTCCACTCTTTTCCTTTGGCGCTTACTTTTTTTGTTGCCTTTTTTTTGTTTGGTTTTCCATACATTTTTGGCTAATGCAAATTTTTGTCTAGTTTCGGTCAGGGTAAGTGTTTGGCTTTGGTGGTTGGTTTCGGGGTCGTTGGATGTTTGCTAGGAGCAGGAGCATGGGGGGGGGGGGGGCGGAAGGGGGGAAAGGGTCCTTCAACATAATGTGAATTATTCATTTGTTTATGCTTCTAGTTTATGTTTTAATTAAGCTTGGCTGGCTGTGTAGGTTGTCCCAGCTCCGCCATGAATTTTGCTTTGAACCAATGGGGCGTATGAGTAATATGTGACAACATTTTTGACTAAAATACGTTTCTTTATTATTATTACTCAGGGTCAGCTAATGGAGTTCTCAAACTAATTGAGCTTCATTTATTAGCATATTTGCTTAGTTTGGCTTTTAAATTTGAATTACTTTAAGTGTTTTTCTTATTATTTAATTATATATTGATTATATTTCTAATATTTCCAGTCACTAAGTTTGTCTATATTATGACATGGAAAACAGTTACCCCAGAAGGTAATATTAAGTAGAACAATTTAGATAATTATCGTTTATTTATGTATATAAAACTTAAAGAACTTAAAGTTCAACTACACACAAAAAAAGGGCATAAAAAGCAGAGCAGGCAATGAAAATGGCCAAGTCGCATTATTTATCGCATACGCATCAGGGTGCATGGAACACACACACATATACATATATAGAGAGAGCGCAAGCGGAAGGGGGCAAAACAAAATGGCGCTGCATTCATAATGGTGGTTGGTGGTTCGGTCGCTTCCTGTCGTCGTTCCGCTCCCGGCCGCATCCCTTTCCCTGTCGCATCCTTGCCCGTCCTTGCTGCCATCATGTCGCAGCGGATGCTTGGCATTTATTGCAGGCGACAATATTTTGCTTTGCCCAGGATCCTCTCAACGCCTTAACCGCCACCCTTTCCTTGTCACACAGAGAGAAAAAGGGACTTCTTATGAAATGAAAAAATAGAAAAACTAAAATTATTTGTAGGAGTGTTAAGGAAATACCTAAGTTTTTTAAACTTCTTAAAAGGTGCACAAAACTATGCTAAAAAATGCTGCAAAACAAATATATATTGAATTGACAGCTAAAAAATTGTATTGCTTATGCTTAGACACATTTTCAAGGATTTTAAAACAGCTAGTAAATAAATTCAAATAAAAACTTGTGCTAAAGATAGAGTAATCGTTTTAAAACAGATTTCATATCAAATTATAAAACACTTCACCATTAACAAAACTCAAATAAATATTCAAAAATTTTTCAAAATATTAAACACTTTCCTTTCCTTGCTAAAATTTTTCTCTCTGTGTTGGCATCCTTTTGGTGTGCTGCATCCTGTGTTTTTGCCGTGTCATCGTCAGCAGGCGATAGAAGCACGCTGAGAGCCAAGAAAATTTTTACTCCTATTTGTTTATAATAAAGTCACAAAAGGACAGCAAAGCACTCTTCGGCGGTAGGATACAGGCGGTGAGGGTGATGAACGGCGACAGGAAGTGACACGCTCACCAAGCCGATGGATCCTTCGTAAGCTGCTGAAAGTAAAAAATGTGACAAAAATATTAAAGAGAAACAAATAAAGGGGGCGGTGGAAAAAAAAAGAAAGAACGCTAAGAAATTTCCCCATAGATTGCAAAATGCGACAAGCGAAATACCTTAAAGGTGAAAATCGGATTAAATTCAGCTAAGAAAAGAAATATATGTTTTATAGAAAAAATATGGCCTAAAATATGATGAAACTAAGGTAATATATTTACTTGCTGAATATATATCCCATTGGCATTACATATATCCCTATTCTGGGTGTCCTTGGTAGTGACTTGATTGTATAAAGCAAAACTACAGCCAAAGTAAACGGCTTACTTTGTAATCAGAGCCAAGGACTTTGAGTTACAACAACATGTGTTGTGTCCAGACACACACACACACACACACACACACACACACACACACACACACACACACACACCTCGGTCTTCCCACCTCTAACACGTCCTTCCTCCACTCGATGTCTTCTCCTTCGGCACACATTTTCCAAAGCAATTGTCCTGTCCGAAGACAAAATTCATTCTTAGTCCTTGCCACAGCCAAAGGATTTGTCAAAGCATATGAAGAGACTAAAACTTGTTAACTGAAATCTCCTTTATTTTCCTCAGCTCTCGACAGCAAAAAAATATACTATCTATATATATATATACAAGTATATATATGGTATATATTTGCTGTTGTGGGAAAACTGCTGGAAAATGCAGTTAAGCAAGGGGAATAGGGTAAGAGAAGAAACATTGCAGTTCCTAGCTTAAAAATTGAAGAGCATGCGACAGCTTTATCGCAGATTTTCACAATTGAGGTTTGACTTGGTTTTCCAAGACATTTTCCTAGACAAATTAAAGTGGTGTTTAAAACAATTTCACAAAGGAAAATGTAAGGGAAAATGCTGATAAATGAAAAGGGGAACCTTCCCAATTTCCAATACAAAATAACTAGTAGACTTCTTGAACTGCAGCAATATCCCTTTATTTATTGGTGACTCGACACTTTAATTTCACTCAATTGAAGCATATTTCTGCTGGACAAACAATGTCATGACACAGATTTACCAATTAACTTTGAAGCTCTTTATTTGAGTTGTTCGAGTCTGGGATCCACCCATCTTCGGCTTCGATTTAAGACATCAGAGACAAGTGTCAAGCGACCACAAGTTGCATGTTAAGTGGGTCACAGCTTGGGGGCCTCTGACCCCCGAATGTTTCCATCATTTCGAAACCCCCCTTTTCCAACCATTCCACCGTGTAAATCCTATGCTGCAAATTTGTGCTGAGAGGACAAAATCAAGTCGACCCGATGCTGTTCAGTTCAAGAACTCTTACACAGGATGGCCGTCTTACACGGGAAATATTTAAGAAATGTAAATATAAAATAAAATATTAATAATTAATACATTTTTTAAACGAAGCTTTAAGTAGCTAAAGTTTGCATTAGGGGAATGATTAAGTTGAAATTCAGAAACATGAATATTAATTAAATACCACTAAAGAGGGGAAAAGCAATTAAAAACCTAACAACTCTTGGACTTTTTTGTTGGTGATAAAAATATGTAAATAAATTATAAATATATAAATAATTTATTCCACACATAAGTCCTTCTTTTAAACTTTCTTTTCTGCCATGAGGACTTGGCTCCGCTTGTCAAGGAGTTATTATTTCTTTGTATAAAAGAAAAGCTTAATGATATTTGTTATAGATATTTAATGCTATTTAGGATTTATTATTATTTTAACAAATTTTATAAAGCATTTGTGACAGTGCCTTTAATAAGACAACTCCTGTTGCATTACTCAGATATGCTGAGCACACATTTTGCGGTTGCGGGGGGCGACATTGATTGCGGGATTCGATTTGGTCAAGCGCGGGCAATTACATCAATTATTTCGATAATTATCAATTGCAGTCCAGCCGCAAATTAATTGAGGACAGTCCCTGGCCCCTCCTGCCTACACCCCCTTTCACACACACACTCCACTCCTCCCGTTTCAATGCTGACTCCTGCCACACTCCTCAGCATGTTTAAGGATCTTGAAAATGCGTCTCGTCTCCTTTTCTGTGGGGGCAGCGCGAAAGAGGCGACAAGGGGGCAAGGGGAACATGTGGCAGATTGAGTGTAAACCTATTAGAGAAATTGCCAACTAAATGAACCTCTAAGCACATACACCCGCACACCAAATAAAACACACAGACAACACACAACCCCCGGCTGGTGGGTCAATTCAATTACTTTGGCAGCCGAGGGTTAGTCGAAAAGTTGTCTGGAATACATGTTAAACAAGAAAGGATATTACCTTTAGGAGTCGAAGTTTATGTCAGTGCAGATTGGAATTTAATTATTGGTTTTAATCGTTAAATCATTATTTATTGATATTTTTATATGACCATTTTTTCCGACAAATTAAAGTTTTCATTCTCATAGCTCAGCCAAAAATACATTAGTTTCAATTCAAAAACCACTCCTGTATTAATTTTGTTAAGGTTAATAAATTTGAATACTCAATTTAAGATTAAAAAAAAATTAAATTTTTTTCAATTTTTGAAAATTTTAACCCCTTTCAATTTTTTGAAAAAAATTAAAAAAAAATTTTCTTTCCGGAAATAGCTATAAAGATTCACCTGTTTATCCTGATCAAGAATATATATGATTTATGGGGTCGGAAATGACTCCTTCACAGCATTAGAAGTTTCTGACTATAAATTGCTGACTATATATTACGTATACGTAATTACGTATACGTAATTATTTGAACTATAAATGCCTGAAATAAAATATAAAACAGAAAGGAAGCTAACTTTTGCACTCCAAAGCTTATATACCATTGCAGTTTGCAATTAAATGATTGAATTAAACAGAAAATCGACCATAAGTAGGCTTAAAATATTCGCATTTTATGAATATATTTATATTTTTATATGACCATTTTTTCGACAAATCAAAATCTAAAATTCTCAAAACTCACCCAAAAATCAATTAATTTTAATTTGGAAAGATGTCTCATGTTAGTTTTTCTTATGGTAATAAATCTGCATAAAATTTAAAAAAAAATCACAATTTTTGTCGATTTATGCAAATTTTAATGATGTAACCCCTTATCAATTTTTGAAAAAATGGCAAACGTTTAGTTTTCCTCCCAACATGGCTAGAAAGATTTACCTGTTAATGCTGATCAAGAATATATATGATTTATAGGGTCGGAAATGACTTCTTCACATCATTACAAGGGTCTGACTAAAATGAAAGTGTATAAATGAATACGTAAATTTATAAAAATAATGAGAGAATGATTTCAATATTGTATCCAAATACCTTATTATATAAAAAAATATAGCACTTTGACAACATTTCAAAGAAATTACATTACTTTAATTTAAATTCTCCCAACTCGTAATTAAATGTTATTCTTATTTATTATTTAATTTCGAAACTCTTGAAACCACACCCGTTGGCTATGATTTGGCTGGAGTGTAATTTAAGACATATTTTTCCCCGTTGCGGCTGTAAATATTTAATATATATATTTTCCTGTACCGGTGCCAGGGCGTGGGCCATTTCCCGTAAAGCTTTCCACCTTGGCGGTGGACCTTTTTCCAGCTCCTGCTCCTGATCCTGCTCCTCCTGCTCCTCCTGCTCCCTTTCCAAATCCTCCCCCTACTCCCTGAGCAATTGGCATAAAAATAAAAGCCAAGTCCTTGTCGAATTTCCTGGACTAGCATTATTATTGTTATTAAATGTTACTGCCTTTAACTGTTGCTGCCCAAAATATTTTGGGATGCTTACCAAGTGGAGAGGACCAGGTTGAGATCCTGGTTTTAGGTCCTGTCCCAGGACCTAGTCCGTTTTACGCACAATGTTTTAATGTTGTGTTTGTGCGCTCATCAATATTTATTGCGGTTCGACTACGTGAGCCATACACAATCAGCGCCGGTTCTTTGTTCCTCACTCCCTTTTTCCTTTTTTTTTTGGCCTCAACATTTGTGCAAATATTTTTATTATGCCCAGCACCTGGGGAAAAAAACAGGAAATGATTCGATATCTAAGGTACCCTGGAAAATAGAGCACATATTTATAACAAATTGGTAGCTTTTGAAGAGTTGGATTAATGGGAAATGACTTAAATTAAATGCTTACTTTTACATAAATATTTATTCTTATTCTTACTAAATTCCTATCTCTTTACACAGTATCCTTTTCGTCGAGTTTATCCCTATTTAACCATTTAGTTTCACTTATTCTATTTGTTGTTTATCGTTGGGGTTGGGCTTCCCAGCTTTTCCCCGGTGGGAAAATGCGCCCTGGTGGAAAGCCAGACAGAAAGCCTGACCTCTGATATATGGCCCAAGCCCAAGGGCTAAACAATGGGCAATTGGGCGGTGCGGTGGGAGGGGGCGTGGCATCATGGCAACCAAACAAGGCGGTTATTTACTATTCAAAAAAAAAAAACTTCAATTACCGCAAAAGAACGTTAATCCAGAGCACCTCCCTTCACGCTCATTATGCTGATTTAACGCTTTATTTGCTTATAAATAAAAACAAAACTTTATTGGTTATTAAGTCATGGCACTTTTCACGTTTTTTACTTTTCCTGTTTTCGTACGATTTAGTTAACCAATTTTTCCCCCTCGACATTTGTTTTCCACTTCAAATGCCAAGTACTTTCGTCCCAAATAGAATAAATTCTCGCCGTCGCTCAACGGGACAATTAAGTAAAGCCGATTAGAGTATTTAAGTAAATCAATTGATGTATAATAAATGATGGCAATTGGGTGAGCGTAGAGAGAGTGCGAAAAAAAATCTAGGAAAAAAATAAAGGAAAAACAGCGGAAGTGAGGAAAACTTTTTTGGCCAGCAAAAAAAAAAAAAGTTTGTTGGAAGAGAAACTTGTAAATAATATAGGAACTATTACAAACTATTTTTTAATACAATTTTTAAAGCGTTTTGTTTAACAATACGACTGAGCAGCAAGTAATAATATTCTTAAAAAGTTTAATTGAATAATTTCATAGAAAAACCAACACATTTTATTGTAATAAGTTCCTTATTCTAAGTTAGTGATTTTATAGACTTTGAGGGTAGTTAAGGTTTAGTCAGAAGCTTGCAATCATCTGAAGGAGTCATTTCCGATCCTATAAATCATATATATTCATGATCAGCATTAACAGATCAGCATTTGTAGTAATCTCTGGCAGAAAAAGAAAATTAAAAAATGTTCAATTTTTGCAAAAAAAGTTACATCGTTAAAATCTAAAAAAAATTGACAAAATTTTTAAATTTTAAATTGAGTATGCAAATTTGTTAACCTATTTTAAACTAGCATTAAACAGTTTTCCGAATTGAAATTAATTTATTTTTGGCTGAGTTATGAGTTTTTTAAAAATTGATTAATCGCCAAAAATAGTCATATAAATTGTGTCCCTAAATATTAATTTAAAAAATAGAAATCCTCAATTCATTTGCAAACTGCAAAGGCATAAAAACGTGGGCTTATCGAGAAATTGTTTTTATTTTTGTTTTAAATAATAATATTAAATTCCCTCAAAGAGATATGACATTATAAATTTTCTAAGATTCTATTATATATCATTTTAACATAATTTGAATACCTTCTTCAGTATTCTCGATGGCAAACATAAATCCCAACAAGATTTAATAAAATTCTAGCATTTTCCTGGAGTTCCTTGTTCCTCTTGGTAGCTCATCATAGCTGTAGATCCATTGTTACCATCATCATTGTCCTTCATTCATCATCCTTAGGCCCGAAGCCGTGGGCCTATGAGTCCTTAACATTATTCGCATCCATCTTGCCATCGAGTTGGCCACGCGGACACGGACAGGAACCAATGTGGCGCATTAAATGCAAATTGCCACCGTGCCACCTGAGGCGACTGCTGTCCCTGGTGTGGCCAGGACTCGGAGTCAGGACATGTCCCAGTGCCAGTGCCAGTCTCAGTCTCAGTCTCAGTCCCAGTCCCTCCGGCAGGTGCATGAGTTGTGGCATTTTGCTAATTAAACTCAAATCGCCATAGTTCACAGCGTGTTAGGCCAAGCAAATTGATTTGAACAACGGCGCCAAAAGCGCACAGCAAGTACGTTGTCTAGCCTCCACTCATAAAAATGTTATTAAAAATATTATAGATATATTTAACAAAAGGGCAAATATTATATAAAGATTAAAGAAAAGAATGGTGAAATGAAAAATCTTCTTTGATTTTCCTTTAATTTGAAGTTCTTGTATCAAAGAAACTTCTTTTTAAAGCCAGGATTGATTAACTTTAGGGAAATGTGTCTTATAGTTGTGAATATTTCTTTGTTATTTAAAATCCTTAAAATACTGTATTTAATTCCTTTGAAAAACAATCAGGATTTTACTACAGTGTATGCCTGGGCATTTCAGATAATTAATTCGTTTGGCCGCTTGCTTAATTAAAAGCGATTGACCATGCAATCCGGGTGGGGTATGCCACAGCTGATGAGCCAGCTTCCCCCTTTGTCCTTGCTTCCTGCTGATGTCCTGGCAGCTCTCCTATTTCTATCCTGCCATCCATCCATCCATCCATCTATCTATCTATCCATACGCCCCTACCGCTCCTTTCCTCCTTTCACTTATTAGCCATTTGCCTTTGTAATTCAATAAACAGGCGCCAATGCAATTTGTCAAAGAGACTGGCCTACACTGAACATAATTTTCCTAAGCTTTTAGCTGGCTTGAAAAAATATTTATTAGTTTTTATTAAATGTTTTGCTAAAGCATTTAATAAACAATTAAGAACTTTCATAACAGCAGGAGCTCTGTGCAGCTCTGTTCATTTGCAGTCAATGGCCATAAATTGTGGGGCAACGCGGCGTATGAGTTACGGGCACCTGGTCGGAGGAGGTGCATCCTTCTGAAGGATACCAGAGACCATGGCTAGCAGGCAACCTGCCACCCCTCAGAGAGTCAGTAATTTTTCATGCATTTAACAATAGAGAGGGAATGGATGCCCCAAGATGCAGATGCGGATGCTGAATGAGAATAGCAATGACAACGCCTGCCGCATCCTGTCCCGGCTGCATACATTCATTCAGCTCACTCACTTACTCACTTTGTCATTCAGTGGCCCCGTCAGTGAGTCACTCATTCACTTGCTCATTCAGTCAGTCAGCCGGGATATTCATCTATTGGCCTGGATTGATGGGAGTTGTGTTGAGGCTAATACCATTTACCCTATCCCAGGGGTATATGCAAATATATATATATTAAATAAATTACATTATTAAATCTATAAACTAGAAAGAAGTCAAAGGAAAGCATACAAAATTAAACCATACACAATAAACCATAAAACAAATTAAAATTGGTATATATCCCTTGTCCTAGCCTATAGTTTTCCCCGTGAGTTAGTTACCACTTTTCTCGCCTTGTTATTTATGCATTGCAGGCACCATTATGGCTTAATTAAGTTTTCCAAACACTAATTGAAACTTGGCCTTGGCCAACTATTCTTTCAACCCCATCCTGGAGGGGGTTACGGGGATGATGATGCTTCATCACAAGTCAACCACATTCACGTGCCTCGGCAGTTTATCTTCACACACTTGTCCTTTTGTTCTTTCTGCCTTCACTTTGTTTCGTTGAGTTAAAAGGACATGCAGGGGCATCCCCATCACCACCCACTAAGAGGTCCTTCTGCTTTGCTCTTGTTGGCTTTTTGATTGGAACAAATGCTTTTCTAATCTCAGCTGGAACGTTTCCTTCTTTAAGCATTTCTTCATCTCGGCGCCGCTTCTGCTTCTGCTCCTGCTCCTTCTTGGATATTCCTCATTTCGTTTTGTCGCCTATTTGTCATTGCATTTTCCTAGCACATTTTCCTTGCACATTTTCCTTGCACATTTTCCTTGTACATTTTCCTTGCACATTTTCCTTGCTTATTTTCCCCACTGGCAAGGAGAGTTGCAAGGGGATATAGAGACAGAAGCCGAGACTGAGACAGAGATGTCAACACCCAGGCGAAGGGGGTTAACACACACACACATCTGCTGCAGGCCATTTTCAATAGTTTGCTGCTTGTCCAAGATAGTTGCACTGCAAAAAAATAATATGGAAAATAATTTATTGATTTGAGAAATCGTAAAATGAATTATTAGGTCAATACATATTGAAATCTTAAGGTCAAAATCTTTAAGTTTCACAATTTTGTAATACTATAATATATATATTATATATATATATATATATATTTAATCTATACATTTAAAAGATTGAAACTTTTAAAATTATTAGAGTGGCATTTATTTAAATTTCTATTATATACTCAAACTGTTCATAACTTAATATTTATATTTATTAGGTTTAAAATCTCCGGGATCCTCAAATTTTCAACTATATAACGTTTAAGACTCTTAAATTTTGGAATCCTTACATGTTTAAATATCTGTATATAATATTATTTTTTGTTTCCCATTTTTAAATGTTGAAATTTTATAATCTTAAAATATTCCCATTCTTTGAATAGAGATTAACCAATATTTTCATATACAAATTTTTTCGACAGATCAAAATGTAAGAAATTCCATAACGAAGTCAAAAATGCATTAATTTCAATTAGAAAATTACTCCTGCGTTAGTTTTTTTAAGGTTAATAAAACTGCACACTCGATATAACATATACAAAATTAAAATTTTTATCGATTTTTGAAAAACTGGCAAAAATTTAGTTTTTCCCCGACATGGCTAGAAAGATTTGACTGTTAATGCTGATCAAGAATATATATGATTTATAGGGTCGGAAATGGCTCCTTCACAGCATTAGAAGCTTCTGACTATATATTACGTATACGTAATTATTCGAAATATAAATGTCTGAAATAAAATGTAAAACAGAAAGGAAGTTAACTTTAATATGCCAAAGTATATATACCCTTGCATTTTGCAATTAAATTAAAGGATTGAATCCGAAATCGATTTTAACTAAGCTTAAAATATTCGCATTCTTTGAATTGATAATTATCAATATTTTTATATGAGAATTTGGACGACAAATCGAAATTGAAAAATCTCATAACTAAACCAAAAATGCATGAATTTCAATTCAAAAACCACTCCTGTATTAGTTTTTATCAGATTTATAAATCTGAATACTCAATTTAAAATTTTAAAAGGATTAAAATTTTTGTAATTTTTGGACCATTTTAACGATGTAACCCCTTATAAAATTTTCAAAATTTTGAAAAAATTAAATGTTTGCTGGACATAGCTAGATTGATTCTGCAGTTAATGCTGATCAAGAATATATATGGTTTATAGGGTCGGATATGACTCCTTCACTGATTAAAGTGATATTTTCTTCAGCAAGTTTCTTGAAATCGACATTTTTATTTCATACATTTTAAAATATTTTTTTGGGACAATCAAAGTTTGCAAATTGCATACCTACGTCAAAAATGCATTCATTTTAATTCGGAAAGCGGGCGTGGATTAGGTTTTTTAAGCTTAATAGATCTGCATACCGCAAAGATCGTATTTTTAAAAATAAAAGTGGTTTTTAGATTATTGAAAATGTTACGATGCAACACCTTAAAAAATTTTATTTTATTTTTTTTTTACAATTTTTTAGCCATTTTAACCCTTTATAAAATGTTCATATTTAAAAAAAAATTAATTTTTTCCGGACATAGCCAGATTGATTCAGCTCTTAAAGCTGATTAATAATATATATGATTTATAGCGTTGTAAATGACTCCTTCATTGTGTTTTATGTTTCTTAATGAAAGGGTATAAAAATCTTCAATGTGGGGAAGCACTAAATGAATTTATCTGTTATATATTTTTCTCTCACTGCAGAGAAAGAGAGATAGCTAAAGAAATCCAGGGAAGAAGTTGCATTTAATGGCCAGCTGTGTCCAGAAAATTGTTTCGTAGATGCTGAGGGGGTGGCCGACTAGAGAACCGGAAACAAGTTGGAAAGTTGAAAAGTTTCTCCGAAAAATGTTCGATTTGAAAACGGAAGTTTTGCGCCTTCTTAGCTACAAACATATGTCTCCAACTGTATTTTTATTTTTGCCACACATCGAAAGGAACTTAAGTGCTGGTCATGAATGGACTCTGTCCATTGACAAAATCTGGCAGCAGTTTAGTAATATTTCCAAACCAATAGCCACAAGGCTGCCGGGCATTTCAAATACATTTGATTTATCTAGTGGCTTTTGTTCAAATTGAATATTAAGTGCATGTTTCAATAAAGAATTTGCCTCTGGCTCAACTATAATTTGTTAAAGTCATTTGATTTGATAACAGATATCAGAGAGATCAAACGTAAATGGCATTTGAATTAATTGTTTTCTGGAAATTACTTGTGTGTTTAAATATTGATTTGTAATATAAAGCAAACGTTTAGTTTTATTATCTATTAAAATATTAGATAACTGATTGAGTATGTCCAAAGATTTGTTTGTACTTTATGTATATTTGTCTGTTATTTTGCTAAATCCTTCTCCCTGCTTTATATACCTTTTATGACTTGTTTTATTTTTAATTAAAGTGCCATTTCTGATTGTCCTTACCTGTAGAGAGCAAAAGGGTCCCTCACACACATACGGACACTTAAAATCAATGTTCGAGGACCCTGTGAGGTACTTGGCACTTAATTCAAAGAAACTTTAAACTCGAAGGTGTAGCCGGAAATACGAACATCAGTTTTATCTTTTTCTGGGGAGGTAACAAAGGCCTCGGAACAGACAGATTCGATTCCTTTCCCTTCGGTTTTTATTCTCTCTCCTGGCCTGGACAGCTCACTAAATTCTGAAATCATATGCTCGCACACCCCTAGCTCCTGGAGATGTACACACATCTCGGAACCATTTGGACATTTGGTAGTCTCCATAGGTCGCATTGCATTTTAGTCACGTACGGGGCGGAAAAGTTATCGAAGATTTAAACGCACGTACATTGGGGCGGTGGGTAACCTAAGGTACATAAGTGTAAGGCTTACAGTCAGTTTTAATCAACTAATTGGAGTTCATAATGAATCTGTATCCAGAGACATTTTAAACATATCAAAATACTTATATGCTTCAGTCTGTCATTAAATTAAACAATGATACATAAAGAATAAATAATTGGAGTGTCTATAAAATATTTAGGGACATAAAAGTTATAATTTAGATAAGTATCTTAATTTTACATTCAATTCCAAGTGATTTTATAAACCTTATATTCATATAACGCACCTTACATCAATACAGATAGATACTTGTAGGGAAAGCCAAAAGCCGTCATCAAATGCCGTGAGTTATTGTAAAACGTCGGCTTCTGTTCGTGTCTTCAATTGCCACTCTAATGCGGACGGGTCTATAAGTATATGTCTATATATATCTATCTATATATCTATATATGTAAGTATAGAATATATCGGGAAATCGGTTGGGAAAACTGTGCAGACTCCCCAAACGATTCGCACGTAGCCGGGGAGCGGAAAAAGTGCCAACTGTTTTGCTTGTCAAATTGAAATTAAAAGCCAAAATGCCTCAACTTGGCTGCTCTCTACTTCGTCCTTCGCCCTTCGTCGTGCTCCTCCTTCTGCCAATTCCCAGTTGGAGTCATAGATATAACCTTTTTATAAAATCAATAAAACCCAATAAAATATATACGAGGATCTACCTCAGTCAGGCGGCAAATTTACACTCGAAAACTAAGTTTTTGCTTTGAAAAAGGAAGCTGTAATTTAGAACTAAACCATATTTTAATTGATTTAATTATTTTGAGTAAGTAAAAACTATAGTATTTTATAAATGATTAAAATATTTTATAGTTTATATTTATGAATTAATATTTAGTGTTTGTTTTTCCTTTATATTCAATCACAAAACATTATTTATTAGTACTTTCTTGAACTATCATTTGTTTTTCCTTCCTCTCCTCAGTTTTTTTGAGTGCATTTTCTGGCACGTAGCCAGTTTAGTTTAGTTCCTCAGTTCGGATTCCTTGGGTCTTGGGAATGCAAACGGTTTTTGGGTTTGGGGTTCAACGGGGGACTCCCCGAAGTCAGACGCAGAACTAGACTGAGGCGTACCAGTTTCTGTGGTCAGCTTTAGGGGATTGTGATACTACTGCTGCGGTCGCGTGACCTTTGGCCCCAGTCTCAGCTGCAAAACAGAAAAAGAAAACCAAGAAAAAAAAACTAAAAATAGGAGCAAAGCCACACAACTTCTTGTAGGATTTCTCAGTTTCTGTGTCTGGGTCAGTAGACGACGAGTCGACCAGGAAGTCTCTCCTTATCTTAAACATACTTAAGGTTTAGTTGGTTATTTTCCATAATACATTTTCTTAATTTTTGTTTGTTAATAGATTTCGAAATGTATCTTCATTAAATTCATAATTTGCCCAATCAAAATGGCATTGTTTCGCTTATTGGCACGATTACCAGCAGCAGCACACATCACATTTGCTCCTTCTCGAATTCGTTCATTCATTCATTGATGATTTAAGTGCCGTTTCGGCTTTCGGCAATCCTGTGGGATCCTGTGACCCCCCTACACCCCCCCCCCCTGCTTTGGTATCCTACTTGAAGCCTATCCCCCAGCAAAATGCACCTCGCGGCATGCGAAACCAGTTTGGCAATTATTCATGCAGCCTAAACACAAAACAGAAGCCCCACAACGGCCTGCATATGTGTGTGATAGTGAGTGTGTGTGCGTGTGCGGTGATGTGTGTGTGTCTCAGCGGGTGTGTGTGTGTGTGTGCGTGTGAGGGAGTCCATGTGGGTGCAATTAAACGAAACTGTCTATCTGTCTATCCGTCGGCCTCATCTCATCTCCGCTTCCGTTCTTTTACACTCAACAAAACGGAGAGGTATTAAACCAAAAAATACAAGAGATGTTAATTTAAAGTATAAATTATTTAAATTCAAGGTTTCAAGTATACAAAAATCATTGAAAAAATTGTTAATAAATACAAACTACTATGCTCTGCTCTAGACATCTTTAGTGGTTTAAAGCTCCTTAATAATGTGACTAAAAGTTTGCAGGAATAGCAGATTTAGATACCAAATCAAGTGTAAATTGTTTTATTTTCTTTTAATTTAAGATATATTATTTTTTAACTTAATTCTGGACACATTTTTACTTGTTTTAAGAACCTTAGTGATTTTTGTAAGACCCCAGAGATATAAACATTATCCAAAGATAAAGTTATACGACAGACTCTTGGGTCTCATTTTAAAAGGTTTTTTTTTTAACGAATTATTGCCTTATATAAATATTGATAAATTGTTATAGAAGAATATGCCAATATTTAAAGCTTCATTATAATCGATTTAACCTGAGACTCTATAATTCATTTCCAAACTAAAAGGGTATATTGTTTTCTTTTATAATTTTTAGTCTATTTTGTGTGAAGTTGGAGATTGTAACGTATTTTAATTATTATTTTAATTTGCATTTTGCATCCTTGGTGTGAAGTTGGATCTTAAGCACATTAAATAAACGTCGAATAGTTTCCTTTCATGTTCTTTATACTTTTTGACTTTCACAAAACAAAAAATAAATTCAATTGCTTTCTAATATTTTACCACTTAGTCCAGGATCTTTGCCTTAATTATTTGCTAGCTTCCATTTCTCTCAGTGTAATTTCGTTATGTCGTCTTGCGTTTCTGTTGTTTAGCTGCGTTCGCGCAATTTTCCCATTTCCCGTTCGCTTATTAATGAATTTTCCAATAATTTCAGTTCAGCTAGGCTGCTGCTAGATGGTTACTGCGGATCCATGAATCCATGGACCCGGGAATAGGAAGCGGGGAATGGGAAAGGGGAAATGGGGGAGAAGGGGGGGGGCAGGAACCAGGATGCTGGGTATCCAGGATCCAGGGGGGGGTGGTAATGGGATATGCAGTTGTCCATGTGCTGCTGGCATTTTTGGTCGCACTTAGACTTATTGTTCGGGCCTTGGCAGGATATGGAAGGATCGAGGGCATCGCAGCGTTGCGTTTGCCATTAAATCATTTTATTTCGACGTTAGGCAGATGGTGAGCACAGGACGAACGCATACGCAAATGCTTCAGAGCAACCATTATCCTGCGTTAAATACGGCAGCAGGCAAAGGCAGGATAAATTTCTTGCCTCATTGCATAGTTTTCAATGTAATTTGCATATTTTTCTAGTTGGATTTTAAGTTTAATATTTTACTTTGTGGTGCATAATATGATTTTTCCTCTATATATTTAATCCAAACTGCAACTTAATCAGTGGACAATAATAGCCTTAAGGCTTCTGTGTCCTGATAATGTGTGCCTTGCTCCATAGTTTCCATTGGTTGCTTTTCCCTTTTTCCCTGACCCCTTTTCTGGACTTTTCCAGCCACTGTCTCATCTTGCTTAACTTTCAATTGTTTGGGGAATTTCAAGGATAAACGTTTTCCGCCATTAGTTTAGCTTGAAGTCGATAGCAGAAAAATAAGCGGAACACAGTAAAAAATAATGTGATTATCTCTATAGTTTTCAATTAATTTCAAGATGTATGCATTTTTATTATATAGCATACAAAATTCTGCTTTATTTAGTAATAAAATCAATTTAAGAGTGTACCTTTCAAAATAAAAGGAAATCTCTATGCCATAACTATTTCCTATAATTATTACGATTTTTGGTATATTATTTATTGTTTTTATTCTTGAAGATATTACTAGCTAATTCCCTAAATACAAACATGTATAGATTTATTTAAAAAATATCAATTACTATATAAAAATCCTTTCAACTCAAAACATTTGCAATAGAATTTATTGTGTAGAAACTGTAGGAAAATACTCTAGAACTCCAAAAAAGGAAAGTATGTGTGTGCTCGAATTCGGGGAATCCCCACGGTTGTGAATTAATGTTAACGCTGTTAATGTTAACTTGGCGTAATGTATGTTTGATAAGTTAATTTTCGTTACTGGGAAAATCGACGAAAAGGGAAAACCGTAAGAAAACGGGTCGGCTTATCATTAAAAGGCATTGGGAAACGATTCCCACGGCAACAAAGCCATTAAATCGCTTTGTGTGTGTGTGTGTGTGTGTGGGAGGTGGAAAATCGAGTCAGAGGGGGAGGGAAAACTGAGCTCCCATGACCTCCAAAAAGTATCCCCTCACACAGTCAGTCATCGTCATTGATCCAATCATTCATTTTCTGTTTCAGGGGAGGGGGTTCAAAGGGCAGGACATTTTGATTGCCCAGTAAGTGTATCCAGGGGGGAAAGTGGGGGGAACACCACAGTGACCCCCGACCCCGGGAGCAGACAAAAGCTGAAAGTCAGTCATTTATCCATTTAACACAGTGGGTTTTCTTTCGGGTTGCTCTGTGGAATATTTTGGAAAATTTCTATATCATTTTTATAATTTATTCAAGCGAATAAAGTCAAGTAACAAGTGAGCAATAAATCGTTGAGAATCAAATAGTTTTAGAGCTTTCAATTAGTTTTAATTTCAGTGAAATTATATATATTTAATAGAAAATTATATATGAAATCAGAGAGAAATGGTTATAAAAAAAGGTTCAAGAGTAGGTTTAAAAATGTAAATTTAATAATTTGCAATCAAAGCATTCTTCTCTTCTCCTTATGTTAGCGTATTTTGTTTTAGAAATATATAGTACTATACATATATTGTACTGTATAATATATTATACTATAGAAAGTATATATTAGAGTCTGGTATAGTGCACATTTCAATCTACCTTCTTCATTTGCATGAATTATATTATCTACTCCGTAAATATAATTTAATGCAATAAACTTCAGTTTCCGACCACTGTATCTATCGAAGACCATCGATGATTTGTTTTATTTTTATTTGATTTACTTAAGAAATCGAACGCTTTACGATTTTGATTTGCGCTCGTTGTGTTTGCTTATGAAAGTGCTACTTACAGTGCCCACAATGAATACCATATCGAACCCTCCTTGGCCACGGAATAACCGCAAACTGACTGCAACTGGCATTCCAAGGGTTCTGGTCTGGGTCTGGGTCTGGGTCTGGGTCTGGGTCTGGGTCTGGGTCTGGGTCCTGGTCCTGGTCTTGGTCCTGGTCTTGGTCCTGGTCCTGGTTCTGGTTCTGGTAGAGGTCCTGGCCCTGTCCAATCTTCCCCTTTAACCGAGGAACCCCATAGAAATACCAGTTTCAATGGCAATAGCAATTCCCATGCCAACTCCCAAGTGGCTGGTGTCGTTGCTCGCTTCGCTTCTGTTTGGGTTTGGTTTGGTTATGGGTTGGCTTTCGGGTTGATTACACTGGGAGAAAATGTATGAATCTTAGGGAATATAATTTATGTAAATTAATTAACATATGTAGAAAATTGTACTATAAATAATTAGACCTTAAAAGAGTAATTGGAGGTGGAAGTCATGGAAAGCATATTTAGTGTATGCATAATGATTGATCTCTTTGATTTCATTTTAAACTAATTTTAGATATAGGAAATGCAAAAAACAACAAATAAAGAATATTTCAGTAACATAATGATTGTTAACAATTAACTTAAGGAGCAGGAAGTTTTTGCTTAAGCAATTTTTGAAAAGTTCTGCCTTGTTTTATCAAGTTTAATTTTAATATAAACTCTTTTAGTACTTTAAATTCCCCACTAAATGAAGCAAACTATTCCTTCTACTTCTTGCCTTGCATTACAAATTTTCCTTTAAAGTTTTAAATGAATTCCCCAACAATCGAATCCCAATATATTTTCCAATTTGACAGTGTATGCCTTTCGTTCGGTTTGCTTGTTATCCTTTACGCGCGAGGACTCGCTGGTAATCAATGAAATTACTTTTTAGTTCAAGGCGAGCCAATAGTGTTGCGAAATGAAATTATTGAGAGAAGGGAAGGGAAGGGAAGGGAAGGGAAGGGAAGGGAAGGGAAGTTGCCATGTCAGGCAGCCACTTTCTCCCGGGCTTTCTCCGGCTTTTACCGCCTTCAGTCCGTCCGCCATTTCTCGGAGCTTGCTAATGAAGTGTTGCCAAGCAAGGACTTTCGGGGTGTCGGGGTGCTTGGAGGGTAAAGGAGGAGGCGTGAGATATTGGCGGGACATGCCAGCTCACATTTTTCAGTTATTCGGCTTTTCTTTCTGCTTGTGCTCTCCTCCTTTCCCATGGTTTTTCTTTCATTTTCTCCGGGTTCTTTTTTTTTCGGTCGGGTTGGGCGTTGCATACATTTGCGCTTAATGGCTTTGGGGAATACCGATGACGTTTATAGTCGACAGCATCCAGCTCTTTGCCTCCTCGGGGAAATTTGCTTTTGAAAGTTTCCTCTCCCCCCACCCTCCGCAGAAACACTTAAAGCACCCCCCGCTCAAAAAAAAAAAAGATAGAAATGGCCTGGACATAGAGAGTCCTGACACAATCTCTGCCTGGACAATAACTCTTTGACGGTCAATGAGCTGCTGATGGATGATCCTCATTTTATTCCTCACCAAATGGTCCATTGTCAACTCTTTTGAGATGGATGATGGACACACAAAGTCAAGGAAGGAATAGATAAATAATATTCTCTATATCAAATTTATTATCTTTGGGCTTTGTTTTTAAATACTCTAAAGCCGTTGAATCCTTTTAAATTAAATGAATTCTTGGTAGTTTTTGCTTGCCTCTCAACCTTTTTGAAATTAAATTAAATATTCTTAGTTAAATTTGTAGTAGTTTCGACTCACGTCAGGCCTTGTTTAATTTTTAGTAATTTCTTACATTTTCGCTTGACATTTCCCTGGCCGCGTTTTCAATATCGATGTCAGCAAGTTGCGGCAGTAAATTGAGCTCAGCAAATTACTGCCAGTACAGGGGACTCTGCGATAATGAAAAACAAAAGTTGAAGTTTTAGTTAATGAAATTATGTAAATTTCCCATTGCGTTTCTTCTATCTGGTTTGCTCTATACTAAAAACTATAAATCTAGCTTACTTTTTCTAAGGAAAAATAGTTGTTTACTATATTTGTAAGTTTCCATTATCTTGTTTACTCACTGTATCTGGCTGCCTGTCTGGATGATTGACTCTGGCCGCGGGGAATTTGGAGGCGGAAAGATGCCTGCCAGGCCAGAGGCGGCTTGTCTGACAGGATGCAGGAGGCAGGAGGCAGGAGGCAGGAGACAGGAGGCAACATGCTGGAGAACGGCAGTCAAGGGTTAAACGGGTCACAGGGCGGTTGACAGTTGCAATTAATGCGGCAATTGCAGTTGAGTTTTCAGCTGCTGCACTTGCCGCATCAGAAAGATGAGGTGGCATCGACATCAGCAGCGGGATCAGGAGTGAGCTTCCAGGTCTCAGCTCTCAGCTCCATGTCCATGACGATGTCGATGTTGCTGCTGATGGGTATTTGTAGCTTCAGCTCCTGCGCCTGCTTCTGCTCCTGCTCTGGCATGAGCTTATGATCCTACGCCTGCTGCCTGCTGTAACCTGTAACCTGTATCCTGTCTCCTGTCTCCTGTCGCCTGTCGCCTGTCTCCTGCTAATTGGCATGCATCAATGCATCGATGACGTTTATTAGCCGTGCTCAGACGCTGTCGAGGGGCCTCCAAAAATGGGCGGTGCGGTACTAGGGGATGGGATGGGATGAGGGGCCCAGGAATTGCATTCTCCGATGACGTTATTGTGTGCGCAGTGCGGCAAATTAAGTTAATTTGATTTAATGGGCAACGCGAGCCGGATGGATGGAGGGACTCGCAGGAGCAGCAGGAGCAGCAGGAGCAGCAGGATGAGCAGGATAAGCTGGGTGGGAGTGGGCACTATACTGTTCATATTGTAATAATAGCGGTGCTTCACTGACGATCTGCTGATTTGCCATGGAGATGAGTGTATATAAGCTCAGCGCTCTTCGAGGGCTCCTCGCAATGGTGGACTCAATTAAAGCGAGACTTAATTGGGACAGAGTCCTAGTTGCGATGCTATCAACATTTTCTAGGCTTCCGTGGCCGGGGGTTTTTGACTTGGGATAATTATAAAATAATCAAGAACTGTATGAACTGGTCAAAACTAGTCAATTTGAGAAAAGAAACCGGAAAAATTGCTAAAGAAATGAATTACTTTTTAAGGCAACACTGCGTATGAGTGATATTTTTGGCGTATGCGTGAACAAATTGTATACACATGTATTCTTATATTAAATTTATATTTAATTTAATATATAAGCTCTTATAATGCTGAAAATAAAGCAACTTTCATAGATATAACATTTTCGCTAGGACAACTAGTCGCATGAGTAATAATTGGCTGAGAAATATTACGTATACGCAACGTATTTCTTTCAAATAAAAGTATATAAATTTATACATTTCAGTTAATAATTATATTTCACAATAATTTATTTTCCCAAGAGCAACTAGTCGTATACGTAATAATTCGCTGAAAATATCACGTATACGCAATGTATTTCACTCAATAAACTTAGCTGAAAAAAAAAATATTTTTTTCAATTATCATTTAGAATTTCATAAATTTAAAAGAACGGTATCTTATATGTTGTTTTTCCGAAAGTAACTAAGACTTTGAGTAATATTACGTATACGTAACATTTATGTTTCATATACAAGTGATGTGGAAATTTTACCTTTTTTTAGTAAACACATATAATTGTAGACTTAAGAAGTAATTGCCACAAATATAATATTTTTCTTGAGGCAACATGTCGTATGAGTGATTAACCAATAAGCAATATTACGTATACGCAATGTAGTTCATACAAATACAACTGGTAGAGGAAATTTATATTCATTTTTGATAAATAAATATAATTCTTGGCTTTTAAAATTAATTTAATAAATATAATAATTTTCTTTAGGCAACTAGGCGTATGAAGTATATTCTGCTTAACAATATTACGTAAACGCAAGGTTTTTTTTTATTAAATATATTTGTATATGTTTTTCCATAAACAATCTAAAACCTAGACTGTTAAAATAACACATATATAATATTTTTTCTTGAGGCAACTAGTCGTATGAGTAATATTCCATTCAGTAATATCATGTATACGAAACTCACTATTTTTGTCTTTAAAAACAAACTGTAAGAAATATAATATTTTCGCCAAGGCAACTAGTCGTATGAGTAATAAGCCATTTAGTAATATCACGTATACGCAATGTATGTCTTACAAATAACTTTAATGCAAGAAACCTATATATATGTTTTTAGTAAAAACTTATGATTCTAGTCTTTTTAAAACAACTGTAACAAATATTATTCCCCATCTCCCGACAACTAGTCGTATGAGTAATAAGCTCCTCAGAAATATTTCGTATACGTAACATATTTCTTTCAAAATACAAGTGGTGGTGGTAATTTCCTGCCCAAGGGCCTCGAAAAAATCTCTTCAACTGACAGAAATTAGAGTTCCTTCTCCCCTGTAGAATCCCTAGATTCCAGCAAATAAAAAGTGGATGAGGTCTCCATTAGCCCCCAAGATGTAAGCATTCTCTAAGGTATCTATTCGTTCTATTCCACTCGCTTGCCCCTCAAAAGAGACCCAACCCTCAACATGCTTATGTGCAATATTCTTTGGGACACTGATTTAGCCGCTGTCGTTTCTGGTTCTGGTTCTTGTTCCACTTGTTGTCGTCATCAGGTCGAGTGGCAGCATTTAATGAGGTGCAAATGAGCTTGTCTTGGCTTTAGCAACAGCAGCAGCAACAGCATCATCTCGCATCAGCATCAGCATCGCATCAGAGGTATCCGCGAGTAGAGAGTCGGAGCACTTTAAAAAGAAATTAGCTGCCAGGAGTAGGCCAAGTGGCAAAAAGGATCCAAGGAAGGCAGAAGCCTCAAGAGGACACTGTGAGATAAGGGAAATGTATATAATTAATATAGATATTTAAATTAATTTCTATTTTATTTATATAATGATTTTATATATCTTTAACTTAGATAATAGTTCCTATTTTTTTTGCTTATGTTTTTGGTATTTAATTACCTTTTTCTTTCAGTGTTTTCTAGCATTGCTATGAAGAGGTAAATGTTGTTGCTAATTTCCTCACTTGCTCTGCTCTTGTTTTTTTTTTCTTATATTTCTCTTTTTTCCTGTTTTTTTGTTTTGTTTTTCTTTAACTGTCGTCTGTCTGCATGTCTCTAGAAAATTTTACATATTTTCTATGGGAATTACCATAGACACATGGCTTTCCTGGGGGGGTTTTCTGTTTTTTTTTTCGCCTACCCCCTCTGAGCACGTAGTCGTGGGTGCACCCACTTAACATGATAAGCGACAAGACACCTAACATGTTCAACACGACACCTTCACGACAGCAACGACAGGCTCCTGAGATCCTGATGATGATGATGATGATGATGATGTTGTTGTAGTGACGCTGCAGGAACCAGGACTGCTGCTGAGTACTCAGCTTGTTTATGGCCAGGACATTTGATTTGAAGTGTAGTTCTTTAAAATGTAGAGAAAACTAAAAAATCAAAGCCAAAAAAAGAAGAGCTAATAAAAGTTCCATTAATATTTTCAAGCAATACACTTAGTTGATCCACTCTACCTTTGACAACTGGTTTTTCTTGGGGAAAAACTCTAGCTTTTTGGCCAGTTTGTTCCTTGGAAAATCTGTATATGAAGAGCAACTTTAGATTGGAAAAGGCAAGAGGAGTGTGTGGCTTCTGTTTTTGCCTTTGAGGGGAAGGGGGACATGGCGAAGGTGTTCCGAAGACTGTCGCCTCTTTCTCTCCTTTTTGGCTTGGTTTCACCTGCCGGTGACTTGCGACTATGCGTGGCTCTGCCTCTGTCTGTGGCAGGACTCTTGCGGCAGGACTCCTAGAATACCACACCACCGTTCCTTTACCATTCCCCGCGCACATGTCATATTAAGCGACTGGCGGTGTACGTGTGCCGCAGCTTTTATGAGGAGTCCCAATTATCTATTTTGCGAGCAAATATTTGTAAACACACTTTTTTCCCCCCTTTGACTAATTAGTGAGGGGGTTTCCCATTCAATTAAATGGTTTTTAAGCGAATTAGGCCTTAACTTGTGTGCCTAAACTAGCTGCAATAGTGTCGAGAGTGCTGCAAGAAATCCGTAAATAAATGCCAAGATTTCTTATCTGCATTTGTGCAAAACACGGCGGAATTATTTTAATTATAAATTTTATCAACTGACATTTAGTCAATTTTATTTTCAGAAAAACACTTTTATTGCTTGCCTAAAAATTAAATTGCTAACAGACTTAACCGAAGTAGGGTTTCTCTAGACTTTTTGAGAGGTAATTTTGCCTGCAGATGGAAGACAATTTAATTGCATTCAATAAAATATTACGCATACGCCTCGTTGCTAAAATATATTCAAATATTCCAGCATATGTGCACAATCAATAAATAAAAAAGTGTCTTTCTGGTTGGTTGGCAAGACGATTTTCTAATTATTTTTCGCAATGGAAATGCCTCCTGCACAGTGCCCTGTACTGTACTGTAACTTTTTTCTATGTACTATATATATATTTATTTATTTTTTTGTATGGAAATGTATGCTCTATAAATTGTGAAACCACACAATGTGGGGGTTACACAGGAACCAAGCCGCAAAACGATTGAATGCAACCGCGCAACGTTTTGCCACTTTTTACACTTGTCTACAGTATATTTTAAATATACTTTTGCGGTCAGTTCGAGGTACGAAAAAATGGCATTTATATGTTAGGGAAAACCTTTTACCTTAATAAACCTTAATGAAGGGATTTTATTTTACATAAGAAAAAATTACAAAGTTAACAAGTTCGTTGGAAAAAATGGGAATTTTTGCTCATTTTAATGTTTGTAATTATTTAAATTAGTTTTTTAATATTTATTTGTGAGTATTTTTGTACCTTAAAAAAAGATAAATACTTTAATAAGCTGCTTGTAATTTATTTCTTTTATTAAAAGTAACTAGAAAAGACATGAAACAAGTACAAGTACATTTAAATTGCATGAAATACTAAGCAAAAATTCTAAAGCCGCTTTTATTAATTCTTTAAATATATTTCAAGGTGTTTTTAAGGTCTAAAATAAATGAATTTGTTTTAAATATATCACCTGAATTACTGGTAATTAATATACCTTTGATACCCTGTATTCTGTAAAACATAACCATTGTGAATATGTACATAGATCGAAAAGCCACCCGGCCACCATTTCCATTTATTTACTATTTTTGGTGACATTTTTTGTTGTGTTTTTTTTGGTTTTTTTTTTATCGTTTTTTTATCTGATGTTTCTGGTGCTTTAAGCTACACAAATTGCATAAGGTCGGCGGAGAGAGAGGCTGACGAGTCAATGACTCGGAATGAACACCTTTAAGCCGCTTAGAAAATTGCAATGCCCAAAAATCACATCACAGCGAAGCGGAGCGGATCGGCCAACAACAACAATGGTTCGACATTTTTCCAGTTGTCGTGGGACATGACATTGCACAGGGCACACGGTCAATGCACTGAGAGAATATTGTGTGAATTTAGGAAAGGATTCATAAGATAAACTGCCCTTCGAGACCTTGCTTTAAAAACAATCTATAAATGTTTACAAGGCTTACTAAAAGGTTTTAAAACAATGCTAAATATCTTTCTAAATTATATTTAAAATTAAGAGAAATTAACACTTTCTATACACAACTTTCCGCTCGTTTCTTTGCCTTTTAATTGGTTTATTTTTTCTCTCAGTGCACTGCCAGTTCCTAACTTTATTTTTCCGGGTACCTCTGTTGCATTCGCTGTAGTCCAAAAGGATTTCCAAATCAATTTGATTTGCCAGAGGTTAGTGTGTGTGTCTGTGTGTGTGTATCTATGGGAAAGCTGGTGTACAGGGGCACTGGGAAAATGGAAAAGCCGAAAGGAGCGACTGAAGCGGGATGATGGGTATTGCTGGGAAGTTTCAGGTCCGCAATCAATATGCAATACTGTTGCCCATTGTCTCTCGCTTTTTGATTTCGTTTGCTTTTGTCAATTTCCACGGGCCGCCTCTTGCTGGATTTCCTTTTTTATTTTTTTTTTAGTCATTCCTTATTTTTTTAGTCATCTCTTATTTTCTTTTTTAGTCCCTGCGGTCCAGTCTCCGCACTGTGTTTTTTTATTGTAGCTCTTCTTGCAGTTGTTGATTTTGTTTGCTGCAGAGATTTCATTGCTGCGAACTGGCTTAGTTTGCTTCAGTTCAGTTTGGTTCAAATTCAATCCCATTGCCACGCCCACTTCCACTCCAAACTCCCACTCAACGCCCACTCCCAATGCCATTGCCATTCTCTCTGGGAAATCACATTTGACTTGGCATTTTAATGACATTGACAGAAACCGAATTCCATTCATTACATGCCTTCGTTGCTAACAAACCGAATTAACATTGTTGTGATGAATAATGTTGCACTATTTGGTATATAATCTGTAAAAACTCATTGAAACCAATTCAAACTGGATTGAAAGAGATATATGATTAATATACATTAAATTTTGAGTGTATAAGCAAATTGAGAAAATTGTAAACAGGCAGTTTTGTCAACTATTTACTATTTGTTAAAGGCTTTGTTTTTAATTTTCCATTATATATTTTATATTATTTTGTTGAGAAATATGTATGGTGTTATTATTGTTAACAATTTAGGACAAAAACATATATTTTGTCTAGGATATACTTCTCCTATTAAGATCTTGAGTTAGGCTTACTTTATCCAAGTTCCTGTGGAACATATACTTTATAAAAGCAAATCCCTCTTATGTGTTATAGTGTATTTAAATCCGTTCATGTATAAGATGTACAATTATTTAGAAAGGGAATAGCCATAAACACGCCTAATGGTCAACATTGTAGCAATTAAATAATCAGTAAACCCAAATCAGTAATCAAAATCGTAGGAAAGGGGAAGTCCTTGAAACAGTCCTAATCATCTGCAGGCTCTTCGGCATCGTTGTCTGAGAACTCCTCCTCATCGCTTAAAGTCTCACCACCTAGATCATTAATTAAACTCAATTCTTCTACTTGAGAAGTGTACTCACTCGAAGAATCATCATAATCATCATCATCTGTCTCTGCTGAAGAGGCGAGTGAGTTATTTAATGGCAAGAACTTGAATAAGTACTTACCAGTATAAAAATCCACATTGAAATCATAATCGTCATCGTCCCCATCTTCATGTAGATCGGGAGAAAATAAGGTATCAAATTGTTGAAATGCTCCCTCTGCTATTTATACAGAGGAGAGTGCTTAAGCTATTACCAGTAATTAGAGAAAGTACTTGCCTTGGTCCTCTTGCTGATCTTCCTGATCATCCTGATCTTCCTGATCATCCTGATCATCCTGATCTTCCTGATCATCCTGATCATCCTGATCATCCTGATCATCCTGATCATCCTGATCTTCCTGATCATCCTGATCTTCCTGATCTTCCTGATCTTCCTGATCATCCTGATCTTCTTGATTTTCCTGATCTTCGCCCGTAATTTCAGACGAATCATCACTACCATTTAGGTTCAAGTCCTGTCCGTTTACAGTCTCCTCACCAGAGACCTCCTGTCCGTCTTCCTCCTGAGCGGAAATTATTGGAGAAGATCCAACAGATTCTATCTCATCGGCTATATCTACAGAGGCTAGTGCTTTTAGCAATTAGCAGGAATTTGAGAAAGTACTTGCCTTCGAGCTCTCCAAGCCCTAAATTCTGATCAATGAGATCCCCATTGTGTTCGTCGTCAACTACTTCTTCGTCAGATGAGGATACAGGGGAAACAATAAAAGCCAACGCTACAGGGGCGAGTGTTTTAACTACTAATAGGAATTTAGACTTCTTGGACTTACGGGACGATTCCCTATTCATAACTTGCGAAGCACGACGCTTATTTGGGACATACTCGCCCGAGTGACTGTAAATAATTATACAGGAGAAACGAATCAGTGCTGTCGTTTTGACTAAATAATTTCACCAAGAAAAACTGCTTTCAGTTGCTTTCAGTCGCAGAGAAAGCAGCTAATAATTTACTTTCTAGGCCAAACTACAAACGGAAATCTAGAAAAGTTTTATGAGGGATCGGAATGCTCACCTGCGAATCATGGGGAAACTTAGACTGTTTTGTTCCCGATTTCCGGCGGAACCAGAAGCGCCCTCGCCTGGGTTAGAAGGAGAGCTCTCATTGCCATCTGGCGACTTCTTCTCATTCACCTGACCCATTTTTATAAAACTTTCGCAATTCACAATTCCGGTTTTATATTTTCACTTAATATTTTTTTTTTACTTCCTTCCCTTGAAAGATCAAACGAATGAATGGAGAAAATATACTTGGACTTGGTGACATCAATAGAGAAATGTGACATTCGTTTCGATTGCTTCTAGGATTGATAAGTTAAACTACATACTTTCGTAATGTACAAGCGGCTTCCTATTTATTATTTAATATCACAAAGGAAGAGAGATACTTTCCTTTTTATTTGATTTGTAACAAAAGACGAAAAGCTAAGAACGGGAAATTGGAGTTATTTCTCTTTTTTTTGTTATTAAACAAACTAAACAAAATTTTAAATTTAATCAGAAATCAGAAGATATATTCATATAATTTCCTAAAAGGTACGTTTTTAAACTTACTGAAAACAAAAAATATATTTGAGGAGAACTTTATAATCTTCTGACAATAAACTTCTAGATTTTCAACTCCTTTTTATACTTTTGCACGATATTTTAATTTTAGTAAGATGCATGTAATGATGTGAAAGAGTAATTTTCCCACCCTATAAAACATATATATTCTTGATCAGCATTAACAGGCGAATATTTCTAGCCATGTCGGGAGCAAAACTTAATTTTTGCCATTTTTTCAAAAATATATAAGGGATAACATCATTAAAATTAGGAAAAATCAAAAATTGTGATTTTTTTAAATTTTATATCGATGAGATATGTAGTTTTATTAAACTTAAAAAAACTAACACAGGAGTGGTTTCTGAATTGAAATTAATGCATTTTATACGTAGTTATGCAATTTGCAAAGTTTGATTGTCTCAAAAAAATATTAAAAATGTATGAATTTATAACTACTAATGAAATTATAATATATCAAGTTTATGATATAATAACATAATATGTAAAAGATATAATTGTCATGATTAGGACTTACCCCAGTGAAGGCCACGTCATTGTTTACTTCCTTCCTGTATAGACTTATAATCGGGGTGACTTTAATCAGGGTAATCGTCGTATTGAAGATCACTTCCTGTTTGTCCAGTTGCATTCCATTGGCCACGTCATTCTTTTAAGGTCGAAGGGTAATCACAATCACTATCACTATCGATGTTAACACTAGGTACCCCTAGGACAGACTGAGCTCGCGGCGATCGAAGCGCCTCTATTTATACTTCCCGATCGGAGATAACAGAGAAAGAGAGCGAGAGGGAAAGAGCTACCCCTACAGCTGCAACAGAGAGAGATAGAGCGTAAGCGCCATCTCCAGAGCTGCAACAGAGGGAGGCAGGCATATCATACATATTGTGAGTAAGAAAGAGAGCGAGAGTGAGGGAGGCAGAGGCTTATAGAGGCATACAGAAAGAGAGGGCGAGAGTAAGCTATTCAGATTTATAAATGCATGCATATGTATTAACCTTAAAATAACTATCACAGGAATTGAATTCAAATTAATGCATTTTTAACGTAGTTATGCAACTTGTAATCTAAAAACCACTTTTATTTTTACAAATATTATCTTTGCGGTTTGCAGATCTATTAACCTTAAAAACTTAACCCAGGCTCGCTTTTTGAATTAAAACTAATGCATTTTTCACTTAGTTATGCAATTTGTAAACTTTGATTGTCCCAAAAATATATTTAAAAATGTATGAAATGAAAATGGCGATTTCAAGAACCTTGCTGAGGAAAATATAATTTTAATCAGCAAAGGAGTCACTTCCGCACCTACAAATCACATATATTCTTGATCAGGATTAATTAATTAATTAATTAATAAGCAAAAATTTACCTATTTTTTAAATTTTAAAATGGGCTTGCATACTTATTACCACAAGAATAACCAACATTTTTCCGAATTGAAGTTTAAGCTTGTTTAACTATGAGTTTTTTTTTTAAATTGTGATTTTATCAAAAAATTGCCAAAAAATTATACCGTTGAAATGCTGATTCAAAGAAAGCGAATATTTGAATTTCCAATTCTATAATTCAATTTCAACATGCAAGAGTATATTAACTTGCATCTTCCCAAAGTTTAGTTTCCTCTCTTGTTTATTTCATTCGTAAAACCAATTTATTTTTCCCTGGTGATCTCTTCGTTGCTGAGAATGTTCACAAATTATTCGATAATAGAAAATCAAATTGCAACAAATTCGCACACAATTGCAACAAAATAGAAAGTGCAAAAAAAAAAAAAAGAAAAGAATAGAACAAAAACCAATGTGAGAAATACTGAAGATGCGACCGAAAAATAAAGTGAATGCCATCAGGAAGACGCCATTGCGTCAGTTCGATTTACCCCTATTTTTACTTGGGGATTCAAAAGGGGGGAACATGGGTAGGTTTTTAGTCTAAAGGGCAACAATGTTGTCGCATTTGTAACTGTCTTGCAGGGGTTCCTCTTTCACTCTGGTGTCCTTTCCACACTGAGGAAAAATATATAAAACAAAGATATATGCAAGAAATCAACATGATTTTAAGGGTAATCTTCATTCAGGAGTTTGTAAAATAAATAAATACATTTCCAAGAATTTTTTGGTTTATATATTTATATATGATTACAAAAGCTTTTATCAAAACAAGCAACCTTTGAGTTGGCTGTCACTTTTATTTCTTAATTTTTTTCCATACTTGTTTTCAATACATATGTATATTTTCTTGCTGTGCTGCCGGCAGATGCAACACTTTGCTGCTTGTGGAAAATTGTGCGGGGGAAAAGGGCTTTTCCTTCAAGCACATGCAGCGAGTTAAAGAATTCCAATCAGCAGGGCCATTGTTCTTGAGACATTCGCCCAGCAAAATTGAAGATAATTGAAGTGTAAAACGTTGAGAGCGGAAGTGCAGCAGTCAGCAAAGGGGTTTTGCTGCTTTCCCCGGGAAAACTCTGTCTCTCTGTCTGCCTAGCCACATCCCTTTTGTTGTGTTGTTGTTTGTGCTGATGTCAAGGCATATTATGCAATACAATTTTGGCAACTGAGGCGACCGCCTTTTGTCCCACCGATTCCCTCCCCTCAAGTCAAACATTTTTGAGTCACGTCTGTCGTCTGTCGAATGCGGAAATGATGAGACAAAAGAGACAAGGACACACACACACCACAGACAGACAGGACACAAGGACAGGCACAGGCACAGGCACAGGCAGGACGAAAGGACATCAAGACGGTGGAGACCACAGCGCAAAATAAAAGTGTTTACTGCATGGACACTGCAACACTGGCAAAACACAACAGTGGCTGCAATAATGCACTGAAAGATAATGCCAAGTAATAATAAGAAATATAAGAAATAGAGTAATAATAACAAATACAAATAATTATTTAAAATTCATAAAGATCTTTTCAGCCTGCAGCTTTGCTCTTGTAAATTCTAAAACAAACAAGCTTTATCATAGCTATAATTACTCATTTTATTTATATAAAATGTAAAATGAAATTGCATTTTTCAGATCTCTAGGATTTTGTGTTCTAATACTCCTTGAAATAACTAATTTACTCTCAAATGCTTCAGTGGAAAAGTTCTATGCTAGACTCTATATAAAAATCTCTGAAACAAGTTTAATTAAAATAATATTCATTTAATTTTTTTTTTGCTCAGTAAACATATTTTTTCCAGTGCATTTAGAAAAATAAGAATCTGAACAATGGCAGCAATATGAAGGGAAAAAATAAGAGCAAAAAAAGTGCAGTGAAATAACAAAACAACGATATGCAAATCGCTGACAACGAAGTGAGCAAACAATCCTTGCGCCGAATCCTTTTGTCCTGCCAATGCCAATGCAATTGCCAAATTGCCAACGTAATAAGAAACAAGGAAAAGATTGGGGGCAGCACAAAAATACAAAAAAAAAAGGAGAAAAACCAAGTAGAGAAAACTCCAAGGACATACTACCACTGCAGTAACAGCGATAGAGCAGAAGGAAAACTTGTCTCATTTTTATAGGCAATTTTCAGCAGGATGTGTGGTAGATAGAAAGACCCAAAGTGAGCTTTGCAAATTTATTAATATTATTATCAACTATTATTCAATTTAAAATCAATAAGAATGAAACTGATCAAAAACTGCCATAACCTGGTAATAATAATATCGAAAACGCGCCAAAAATTAAAAGTAAATACCAAAAAAATAAAACAAAAAGATCATTTAAGCAAATCAAAACACACACAAATAACAAATATAAAACGAGGGGAAAAACCGCACAACCGAATGGCATGAAAAGTAGCTTTTCTTTTGTGATTGAAGGTTAACCCTCAGGGTCGCAGTGTGTAGAGGGGGTAGGAAAATGCCACGAGCGGCTGAGGTTAAAAAATAAAGGGGGGTGAGACGAAACGGTAATATATCGCTTACGGCGGCAATGTCGTGGAAAACGCGACTCAGATTGGCAACAGTTATATAAACGATGCCAATGTTTACTTCATAATATGCAGAGGGATGAGGAATGATGTCCTTGTTGTTGCTTGTCCTGTCCAGAAGGGGAAGATGCTTCAGTATTAAAAAGAAAATATACAGTCACAAAATACAAAATATGGAAAGAGCAGAGTGTAGTTCAATGAAACAATCAGGAACTAAGGGATGTTTGCATTACATTACATTAAGAAATTTTCTATTTAAATAATATTCTTTGTTAACTTTTATAATCTATTCAATAATTTTAGATGGCTGACTGCTAAATCACAGCCTTAATTTTAGTATTTAAACTAAACTCTACTTTCAGAATTAGTTCTTTTCTCATTTAGCTTGAGGAAAGTGAGAGATTCAGGTAACTCTTTGTTCCTTTACCCAAAGGTATATATACATATATATATTCCTCGAGAAAATAAGGATCTTGAGCAAAGGCTCAATTTATTCAAGTTCCTGTGGAACATATACTTTATAAAATCAAATCCCTCTATGTTTAATTGTGTATTTAAATCCATTCAAGTATAAGATGTACAATTATATAAAGAGATAATCCTTAAACAGGCTGTGTCGTCGTCATTGCAGTAATTAAATAATCAGTAAGCCAAATCAGTCATCGTAATCGTGGTAAAGAAGGAATCCTTGAACTAGCCTAGTCTTCATCGGTCATTTCGTGTTCATTGTCTGAGGAATCGGACTCCGCACTGGAGGTTTCCACATCACTAGAGTTATCCTCAGTACGAGAAGGAGTCCCACCGCCATCTCCACGCAGAGCCACTTCTACAAAAGTAAGAGTTTTAGATATTAGCAGAAATTAAAGAGTTGATACTTGCCTGGTTTTCCCTCCATTTCATCATCATCGGACGAATCCGATGCTATTGGGAAAGTCATCTTAAAGATCCTAATTTGTTCCTTGATACGAAGAACATCCTCGTCCTCAGAGGACTCATCGGAAGATTCAATTTCAGATTCCTCTTCCTCGGATTCCTCTTTCTCGGCTATTTATACAAAGGAAAGTGTTTTTAGCTGTTTGCAAGAATTTTGGGAAGTACTTGCCTTGGCTCTCTTCCTGATCTTCCTGATCGTCCTGATCGTCCTGATTTTCTTGATCTTCCTGATCGTTCTGATTGTTCTGATTGTCCTGATCTTCCTGATCTTCCTGATCTTCCTGATCTTCCTGATCTTCCTGATCTTCCTGATCTTCCTGATCTTCCTGATCTTCCTGATCTTCCTGATCTTCCTGATCTTCCTGATCTTCCTCATCTTCTTCATCTTCTTCATCTTCCTCATTTTCCTCATCTTCCTCATCTTCCTCATCTTCCTCATCTTCCACATCTTCCTCATCATCCTCATCATCCTGATCGTTCTGATCGTCCTGATTTTCTTGACCTTCCTGATCTTCCTGATCTTCGTTTACATTGTCGGTCAAATTATCAGCATCATTTAAGTCCCAGACGTTTCCGTTTACAGTCTCCTTATAGTCGTTGGAGTCCCCAAAGAACTCTTGTCCGTCCTCCTCATGATCGGAATTCGTTGGAGATCCAACAGATTCTTCCTCATCGGCTATTTAGGCAGAGAAGAGTGTTTTTAGCTATTAGCAGGAACTTGAGAAAGTACTTGCCTTGATCCTCTTCCTGATCTTCCTCATCTTCCTGATCCTCCTGATCTTCCTCATCTTCCTGATCATCCTGATCATCCTGATCTTCGTCAGTATTGTCAGAATCATCATTACCATTTAAGTTCAAGTCCTGTCCGTTTACAGTCTCCTCACCAGAGACCTCTTGTCCGTCTTCCTCCTGAGCGGAATTTATTGGAGGAGATCCAACAGATTGTTCCTCTTTGGCTATTCCTACAGAGGAGAGTGTCTTAAGCTATTTGCAGGATTTTGAGAAAGTACTTGCCTTCTAGTTCTCCAAAACCGAAATTCTCATAATTATTTTCAGTAAATAACTCTATTGGAGAGTCTTGGAATAAGTTCTGACCACCATTAGATGAGGAGGACCCAGCAGTTTCAAAGGCAAATGCTAAAGGAGCGAGTGTTTTTAGCTACTAAAAGGAATTTAGACTCCTTGGACTTACGTGACGATTCCTTATCAATGCTCTCACGTGCAATTCGCTTTGATGGATAAGACTCATCCGAGTGGCTGCAAGAAAATTTTGAAGAAACAAATTAGGGCTCATGGGAGGCTGTCACTTTTACTTCACAATTACAAAGGCTACAAATATACCAAAAATTGTCAATGAAAACAGCAAGAAAAACTGCTTTCAGTTGCAGAATGTTCTCGTAGAGAAAACGGCTAATAATTTTCTTCCTGGGCCAAAATACAAACCGAAATAGGAATCGGAATGCTCACCTGCGAATCATGGGGAGCTCCACATTCTCAATATTCAGATCCCCGT
This sequence comes from Drosophila serrata, assembly GCF_035046125.1. Classification (NCBI taxonomy): domain Eukaryota; kingdom Metazoa; phylum Arthropoda; class Insecta; order Diptera; family Drosophilidae; genus Drosophila; species Drosophila serrata. The sequence goes on along the minus strand of NW_028256921.1, from coordinate 1,555,699 downwards.
TTCCACCCATCTCTTCGTCATGGTTTTCCTTCTTCTGACCACCATTAGATGAGGAGGACCCAGCAGTTTCAAGGGCAAATGCTACAGGGTCGAGTGTTTTTAGCTACTAAAAGGAATTTAGACTCCTTGGACTTACGGGTGGATTCCTTATCATTGCTCTCACGTGCAATCCGCTTTGATGGATAAGACTCATCCGAGTGGCTGCAAGAAAATTTTGCAAAAACGAAATATGTGTGGCTGTCACTTTGAGAAAGGGTACAAATAATTGTCAACGAAAACAAAAAGAAAAACTGCTCTCAATTGCAGAATGTTCTAGTTGAGGCAGCAGCTAATAACTTTCTTCCTTGGCCAAACTACAAATGGAAATCCACAAAAGTCGTATGAGGGACTGGAATACTCACCTGCGAATCATGGGGAAAGTCATTTTCTTTTCTTCCTTGTTTTCAGCAGAACCAGAAGCAACCTCGTCTGGGTTGGAAGAAGATTTCTGTAACCCGTCTGACATGGACTCGTCGCGATTGAACTCAACTAGCTTTTCATCAAAATTATCCATTTTCCAAAAATTTGTTTCACAATTTTTAGTTAGATATTTTTTTTTTTTTTTTCTCACACTTCCCGTAAGACCCAACGATTGAATAAAGAAAACTTATTCCGACTTGACGTAGTAACTTCACAAATGTAATATTTATATCGATTGCTTCTAGAGTTGATAAGCTAAACTAAAGCTTTTGTAATGTACAAGTAGGATTGTCACTTTTCACTTAATATTGGAAAGTAAGAGCTAAACTTTGTTTTTTGTTTGTTTTAAAACAAAACAATAACAGAAGGAGACTACCGCTCTTTATGAGCGCTTTTGCCATCAAGACTTTGTGGTTTTTGTAGTTAAAATTGGTGTTGTTTTGTTCTTGATTTTATTATGTTAACAAATCTGCATGAATTTTTAAATTTAGAAGGGAAATACAACTGTGGATTTTATTCACATTAAGATTCCAGGTAGCGGGAAAACTGGTATCCATCACCTGAGGTGCATTACCAGCCAGCGGCAAAGTAGAAACCGAATAAATGAAATTCCGAATGCAACTTGGAAAATCTGCATGTGAAATTGCATTTGTGGAAAAGCAACCATAAAAAAAGAGTGAAAAATGGTTTATAGATTAGAATTGGAATTTCGATGAGCTTAGAAAAGGCCTGTAGCAGGGGGTGGGTGCCTTTTGGAACCAAAAACATTCTACATGAAATTGTTTGTTAACTTTAAAAGACTACTTGAATTTGTTTATCATTTAAATTTGAATAACAATATATATTTATATATATTTATATTTATATTTACATCTCTTGCTGTGATATTGTGGAAACCCCATTGAAATATTACCATATATTCCCAATTTTCTGAGATGTCCATAGTCCCGATTAAGTCATTCTTTTCGATGATATTGTTTTCTCTTCTGGCTTTTTTTTTTTTGGAAATATTTGTTTTGCTTTCATTTCATAGTGCATTTGGTCACTTTTTCGATATTTCCTTCAATGTTCCGGCACACAGGCTTTTCCGCCTGCTATGCTGCATCCCTTTTCAGGGTAGGAACTCCCCAGAAAATACCAGAAACATCTGTCACTCTCGATGGCTCATCCTCTGGCATCCCGCCCGCATAGAAAATCGTGTTGAGCGTGTTATCCACTTTTGGACGCTTTTGCCGTTTTTTTTCCCCAGAATTTTCCTCCTAGTTTTTCCCCAACTCCATCCTTGTTCCCTTCTGTTTTCCTCGCTTTGCTTAAAGTCAACGATGCGTTGGTCCTGCAAAAGGATTCCTGCTGTCAGCAGGTGACTGCCCAAGGGGGCGTGCCACATCCGGGGAAGGGGGGAGGGAGGCGAGAGCGGAAGGAGCAGAAGGACACGCTGCACACTCATGTGTGTATTTTCATACAATTCGCTGACTGGCAGCCAACAAAAGGAAAAAAATACAAAAATAAGAGGAAAAACCAAAAAACATGGCGAAAAACAATGGAATAAGCGTACTGTTTTCACTTTTCCCAGATGAACCCTCTCCACTCCACAGGTACATATATACAGATATATACAGATATATATAGATATATATATGTATATATATTTGGTATATTTATATAGTTTTATTTCAACTCAATTGTTCGGGCTTTATTTTTGCGGCTGTTTGCGGCAGCCAAAGCGGAAATGCGATTTAAATTATTTGATTTCCATTTTTGTGGAGTGATCTTGTTATTTTTTTTTTCCCCCCCGAATGGTTTTGCTTATATTTTTGTGATATTTTTTTTCTGTTTTTCTATATTGTTTGTCTGGGAAAAAATATATATATCTACAAATATATATATATATCTTCATTTCTAGCTTCTTGGTGATTTGTATATTTTTTTAAATAACCTTTGCAAGGGGTCTTGTCGATTTTTCATTTAGAGTGTTATTAATTTACTAAATATTTCTAAAAATTTAGCAACGATTAAGTAATGAAAGAGGTATAAAAATATAGAAAAAAGATGTTTATATGTATATATATTATATATTTAAATATAGTATTATTTTATATAAACAAAAGTTTGAATATGTACATAATGCTAAATTTCTATTGATTGCAAATAACTAGAAAAATGTAATACACTTCTTTTATATTAGCAACTCTCTAAAATATAATTTCTAAAATTAAGAGCATTTGAAAATTCAAAATTTTCGAGGCAAGCTTTTACGTCTGTTTTCACTTGACTTTGTTTTCCATTTTCCACTTTCGTTGCCTTCTAATGATGGCCACTTCAGTGCTTCCGGTGGGGGGAAAAGCAGCGCAAAGGCAAAAAGGGAAAAGCTAGTAAAGGAAAGCCATCGGCATTGGCAACAGTATCAGCAGCAGCATCAGGACTTGGCCATGAGACAAAGGGGGCGTGGCTAAGGCGGAGTGAAAGAGAGAGAAAAAGAGAGAGAGAGCGAGACTATGAGAAAGAAGAAGGCTTTTGGGGGCTGGACTGGCGTGAATGTAGCTCGTAAATTTGTTAGTTTATTAGCGCAATTTCCGTTGCTAATTAATTTTCAGGCCACACACAGACACACACAGGCGACCAAGCAAAACACTAGAAAAAATTAACTAGAAAATCTCTATAAAAATAAATGAAATACACAATTAAAATTATTATTATTTGAGATTCTTAGAAGCAGTTAAAAAATATATTAGAAAAATATACAGGAAGGAAGGAATGTTTTAGATTTTTTTTAGAGTTATGAAGAAATTGTTAAAAATATTTTGGGCTTTTGTGGAATATTATACAGGTTCCTAAAACATGTTAAAAATATTTCAAAGCATTATAGAATTTATTAGGAATATTGTACATATAGTCTTTATATTTTACAATTATTTTTTGCAGTTCACTCAAGGATATGAGAGCAAAAGGGAGGACGACGACGACGATAGCCCTCTCGGTCTGGCACTAGAAGAGATATTAGTGACATGCAGTTTGCACTTTTTAAAACGCCGGAAAGTGGCAGGGGCTCCGGAAAGAAGGATGCATCAAGGATGCTGCGGTTACCAGGATGGAGAGGAGAGGCTGTAATTTTTTTTTTGCTTTTGCCGCTTCTTTGCCAGCCAATTTGCTGTACTGCATATTTCTAATTAATTAAGCTGCCTGCAGCTATGAAGGTAAGGTATATAAATAAATCCAAGTAAATATAAAATATATATTTATATATATAGTGTCAGCGAGCACCTATGTATAGGAATTTTCAATTTCCGGCAAAGTCTTAACCTATAAGAAGGAAGCCAACATGTCGTATACGTTATATCCGTGATACTCTTTGGAGAACTTTGGTAAGTGTTTGAAAAATACTTGTTAAAATTTAAAAAAATTTTAAATTTAATAAAGGGAATATAGAAACAGAGAAGAGAGTATATGAATATGAACAAAAATTTATCATTATAAGAATTTATTTAACTTTGAATATAAAGAAACACGTACCTGAAGGTACTTTGCTTTTAAATTTAAAAATATAACACCAGCTATAACATATAACTTAAAGAAATAGTTTATTAATATAATAATATCAAATATGAATTTTTATAATTATTTCCAAGCCTCTCTTGACCTTCAATTTGCCATAGATAATAGTTTTCCAAGAAAAAGTAGTTTCTTATCAATCAAGAAAGTGCGGCCTTGTGGCCATGATGTCCTCTTTATTTTAACGTAAAGCCTCTGTAGATTATTTACTTTGTCCTGATTATCCTCTTCATAGAGTATGGTCTCTATATAAAAATAAAAATCATTCTAAAAGCAGCCAACGAAGGCGGCCAGCAACGACGAGCTATAAATTATAATTTCCAAGACATGTTTTCGGCACATGGAGTAGGAGGGGAGGAGGAGGAGTCCAGGGGTCGAGGGGTCAACGGTAGATGGTTAGGGGGTTATAAGGGGGCTATAAGTGAGGGGTGGGGTGTATGACTTTGACAAGTTTTGATGATGTGTGCCCGGCATCTCCTGCTACCTCCTACCACCGAGCCACCCCATTTCACTTACTCCCTGATGTAGGCAACATTTTTCAATTAACAAACGAACGAAAAATGTATGACATGCCACCACACATAGACAGACTTGCACACACACAGACATGAACTGAGAAAAAAAAACCTTGCAAAAATTAAAGAGTAAATTATTAGTAAAATTCATTTAGATATTTATGTAAAGCTACAAGTTGAGAGGGAATTACCAACTAAGAACAAGCAACTAAAAGATATTTCATTTATTTATTATTGTATATATAATTGTTATTGCTTTAATTTATTTAAATATTATTAAATTGTTAAATATTTCATTATTTAATTCTATATTTTACAATTAATATTTATTTTTAAATACATTTTTTACCTTATATCCATTTAATTACCTTTTTCTGCCTGTGTTTCGTCACTAATACTCCTATGGAAGCCACTCGACATGGGAAACGGTGCCAGGCACCTCCTTCGTTCCTTTCCCCCCTTCGTTATCCTCTAACACCACTTTTCCCCCCTCCTCGTCCCCCTGGTGCCAACTCCTCCTCCTTCCCCCTTGATATACATCATTTTTCATAGGCTTTCAGCCATTTCAGCTTTCCCTCTTGCATTTTCCACCACCGCAGCGCTTCGGAATCGAAGCGCCAAAAACATCCTGTCAAAAGAGTGGCGACCAAAGGGGAAGGGCAGGAAGGTGGAGAGGAGGAGGCACAGGATCAGAGGGTAACTAACTAGCTAACTAACTAACTAACAACAGTCTCATGGTTAGTGTATAGCAGCTATGAATATCCTAGAAAATAGAAATTAAATAGAATTTTGATAGACAAGTTGAAAATATGATGAGATAGTTTGAATATATAACGGTATATATTTTAACTAATAAATTAAGGAAAATTTTACTATACATTTACATATTTTGAATTCCATGTAATATTTTCCTTAATTTATTAGCTAAATGAATAAATCTTTGCCTAGTAATACTGCTTGAAACTAAACTAGGGTACTAAAATGGCAGATTAGGTAGGTATGTCTAAGTATCCATGTATATATGTATATATATAGATATTTATATATATATATATATATTTATATATATATATACATGGCCAGATGTGTGTGGCAATGTGTCTGGGGGGTTCCTGTGTGATGTACTTGTGTCATTCGTTTCGCCTTGGCAAAATGACAAGCGAAATGTTTGCTGCCACAAAATTTCATTTAGAAAAAGGGTTATTAATAATACCAAATATGACGCTGGGTGGCCATTATAGCATATGCATATATATATATCTATATATATATACACTTTTTGTTTTCCGTGTATGTGTAGTATGCTTTTTCGGCTTGTCCTTTTGGGCGTTTTGTGGCACGCTAAACACCTGCTATTTTATGATTTTATTAGGCACTCAACACGCCACACGAAAAGGTCTTCTTCTTTGGTGGGTGTAGCCCATTCTAACACATGACATGTGTGTGTAACGAACTCTGCCCCTGCTCAATGGGGTGTTCGTGTTTAAAGGTAACCTAGAAGGCTCTGGCCAGCAGTTTTTCAGCAAATAAAGCGCAAGATGTAGAGGAATAGAAGCATGTATATAGTCTATATATCTAATTATTTATTCAAGATGATTATAGACAACGTTTAGGCATGCATAAGTATTATATACTTATTGAGTTAATCAACTCAAGAGTAGAAAGCATTTATGAATTTAGGGGAGACTTTAGGGTAAATCTTTGATGAGATGTTTATTTGTATGTCCAGTATAAAATACTTGAAGGAAATTGCTGCATCACTTTGTTATTTAAAATTAAGTTATGGGAAAGCATGGCATTAGGGGTATGAATATCATAATAGGCTGAATCTATATACGTAATATAATGATCATGGTAAAGACTTACCCCAGTGGAGGGCACATCGTTACCCATTTTCCTCATTGATCAGCTCCATCCAGTGCAGAATTGTTTACCGGTGACATCAATTAGCTTTGTCATCGTCGGAATGTTCCACTTCCTGTTTATCCAGATGTATTCCATTGGCCACGTCATTCTTTTTAGGTCGAAGGGTAATCACAATCACTATCACTACCGATGTTAACACTAGGTACCCCTAGGACAGACTGAGCTCGCGGCGATCGAAGCGCCTCTATTTATACTTCCCGAGGCAAGAGAACAGAGAAAGTGAGAGCGAGAGAGAAAGCGGTAGCTGGGAGTGATGGCGCGACAGAGAGGCACATAGAGAGTTATAGAGAGAGCGCTAGAGCTAGAGCTAGAGGGAGAGGGAGAGCTAGGGAGCTAGGGAGCTGCAGAGCAAGAGGGACAGAGCGATATAGGGAATTTAATGATCGATCCTATGGCAGCTATATCATATAGTGGTTCGATCCAGATCCATACATTGATGCTGATTAGGAATAAATATATATTTTAAATAGTCGAAAATAACTCTTTCACTGCGTTGCAAACTTTTGACTAAGATTATAATAATACAAATATCCCAAATATTTAAAATTAATTCTTGTTTATCGCAGCATCCATTTTTACCTATTTATATGAGAAAAACGCCTCAAGTATTTTGAAAGAAGCTACAAAATACTTGATCAAAATAGCGCGCTAAGCACTGACAAGTATATGGCCAATGGTCAAGTACTTTAAGGGCCAAATGTGTCACAAAACCCTTGTCCATTTGTGTGTAGCCCGCAAAAAACCTCAAAAGGGCAGCAGGGACACTCGTTCTGGAGCTCGGTTACGGCACAGACGGCGACTGCCCGGCGGTTGTATAAACGTTTTCCCATAAATAAACTACCAAACATAAAATATGCATATGAATGCTGGCCTCACTCACTCACTTGCTCACACAAAGGGCCAGCCAGCCAGGCAGCCACTCACACTGGCACATAAATTTAAATTGATTCAGCCCACACAAACACACACACACTCACACTCATTCACACACTGAGCGAAATGCTGGAGTGGAAATCACATTGTGAAAACTCGTAGCAATTTTCATGTAATTAACAGCAACACGTGCTGGCGAAAAGGGACACTTGGCAGGGCTTTTGCTGACAACAGAATTAATAAATTAATAAGCGAACTGTTGGCCAATCAAAAGTGGAAAAATCGGGTGAGAAGGTTGAAAAATAACAACCGCAACGATAATGAATAACAACTGTGGATTCAGTTAAAATTAAGCAAGGGGAAATCGGGTTAAGCTAACAAGACTCGCATAGCAATTCATATAGTTTAAAACTCAAAACAAAATTGAACTTTAGAGAAATAACATTTGTGCAAGTGATTTAAGTCTGGAAAAGTATTGATTAAAATATATGAAAAAATATCTATAAATATCCATCTATATCCTCACCCTAGAACAAACATAATATTCTATAAAAAACAAACAAGAAACAATAAAAACAAAAGTGGTAAAACCAAAACTCAAACAAGAAGCAGCCAGATTCAACGACACGAAATAAATGCCCAGCACAAGGCACCACCTTTTCCGTTTTCCTTTCACATAATTAATTTTCAACTTTTCCAACAAATTTCGCTCCAAATTATAATGATTTTTTTCTTGTTGTTTCGCTGGTGAAAATTTCCGGACCATAAAAAGCAAAGAACATATTCAAAACAAACATAATAAAAGTAAAAAAAATATATATATATATATATATATATAAGTTGCCCCAAAAAACCCAGCGATGATTTCCTTGGAGACAAATTAGCAAAAGCAGTTGACACACGCACACACCGCAAATGTTTTCTCCGAGGTTTTTCCGCCGGAGGTTTCTCCTTGGGAGGGGTTCTCCTTTGGTCAAACATTAATAAACTTGCCAGGAGTTGGAGCCGGAGATGGCAAAAGGCTCTCCGAAAAGTTCAGGTCAAATGCTGCCACAAGCAATTTGGCATTTGTCTTTATTAAAGTGTCCTGCTGGTGTGTGTGTGTGCGGATCCTTTATTTTCCCCGGAAATAGTGAAAAGTCCTCTGCCTCGGCCAGGCACTTCCGGTTATCTCTGGATCGCCCGGGTCGTGCTCCACCTTTGGCAATAGTTTCACTTTAGTTGTCCTTAAAGTTTGCTGACAGGTGGCGAGTCCAAGAGTACTTATAAATATGAAAATAATATAAAAAAAGGAAAGCAATTCATTTTTAAGACTTTAAGTACTTGAAAAACTGTCCTCAATCAAAGTATTGAGTAAAACGAAAGCAGTTTATATTGCTTTAAGAGTTTCAGTAACAGTTTAAGAGTCAAAACTTGTCTGGGCTCTCAATAGAATTGATTTCAAATATATGTATTAAGGAATTATATATATTGAATATTCATATTTAAAAGTACATACAATTTAATTTAATTTTCACACACTAAAAATAGGAAAAAAAACCCTTTGTTATACATACCTCCCATTTCCACTGCTTGACTTTCCTGATTCTGATTTTTCTTTGCTAATTTTCTTTTGAGGCCCTTCACAAACAGATGATGTAGCTCAAGGGTTTTATTTCGGCTTTTTTGGTTTTCCAGCATTCTAGTTTCACTAAATTAGCGCCACACATGCGTAACTAATTTAGATTTGGTTAAAAATTAACTCGGAAAACGAAGACGAAGGCAAAAAACATTGCAGTCAAGGGAAAAAAAAAAAAAAAAAATCTATGTATATAAATGAGGTAGCTCAGGGGCGTCGCCAGAAAAGGGGGCGGGGCGGAGGAGAGTGGGGGCTTAACAAGCGGAAGACGATTTAATGCATACAAAATGATTTACACGCCGCTGGCCAAAGATAATACGAAACCTGGGTCTTCTCATGGTAGACGGCAGGTTTTATTTTTTACCGGAGGATGCACGCATGCATCCCTTCCCCTTCCCCATCCCCTTCCCCTTGCCCTTGCTTACTGCTGCTGTCAGCTGCCGGGGCATATATCCCCCCCCCCCCCCTTGTCGCACCCCCCTCACATGCCGCAGCTGCAACACATTCGTCCACACTTGCAGCAGGCTCCAGCGACTGCCGTGCCCCTCCTGCAGTGTGCCCCTGTTTTACAGCTGGGCTTCATATAATCAGGCAGCGCTGAAAAGTATGCTACACTTTTTGCCCCCAATGGCTACACTGGAAGAAAGAAACTATGGCATATAGATATAATAAATATTTGCAAGAAAATAATGGGGAAATTTTAAAAACGTTTTCTCGAAGGAAGCTTTGTATGGTATAGATTTAACCTTAAAATAAGTGTTAATACAAGAAGGGAAAAATAACTTTGGGAAGACAAAACCTATATAGCCTTGAAGTTTCCAATTGAATTATAGAATCAGGTCGGAAATCCATTATAACTAAACTTAAAATTTTCGCATTCTTTGAATCAACATTTATTGATAATTTTATATGACTAATTCGTCAACAAATCAAAGTTTAAAAAACTCATAACTAAGTTAAAAATTCATTAATTTCAATTCGGAAAGCAGTTCAAAGTTAGTTTTCATCTGGAAAATAAATCTGCATACTCAATTTAAAATTTTAATTTAAAAATTCCGATTTTTGACAATTTTCAAACATTTTAACATTTTTTTTTAAATGAAAAAAAAAATTAAATTTTTGCCTAAGATAGCTAAAAATATTCGTCTGTTAATACTGATCAAGAATATACATTATTTATAGGGTCGGAAATGACTCCTTCATAGCATTAGACGCTTCTGACTTAAAATTGCGGACTATATATTACGTATACGTAATTATTCGAACTATAAATGCCTAAAATAAAATATAAAGCTTATGTACCCTTGCAGTTTGCAATTGAATTATAGGATTGAATCGGAAATCGATTATAACTAAGCTTAAAATATTCGCATTCTTTGAATCAATATTTATTTATATTTTATATGACAATTTTTATGATAAAATCAAAATTTCAAAAACTCATAACTCAGCCAAAAATGCATTAATTTCAATTCAGAAATCGGTCCTATGTTAGTTTTTATCAGGTTAACATATCTGCTTATCTGCTTATTTAAAATTATAAAAAATTCAAATTTCTGCCAAATATTAAGAATTTTAACAATGTAATCATTTATAAAATTTTGAAAAAATTGAAAAAAATTTTTTCTGCCGGAAATGGGTAGAAAAATTCGCCTGTTAATGCGGATCAAGAATATATATAACTTATAGGGTGAATGACTCCTTCATAGCATTAGACGCTTCTGACTTTAAATTGCTGACTATATATTACGTATACGTAATTACGTATACGTAATTATTCGAACTATAAATGCCTGAAATAAAATATTAAACTGAAAGGAAGTTAACTCGGAAATAACTCCTTCACACGATTCAAAGCTTCTGCCTAGAATTGTGATATCCTCTTCCATTTTCTCTATACCTTTAAGTACATTAAGAAAATAATGTTTCTTTCAGTGCATAAATAGCTCGTATTCGCTCACTCTGCCAGCTTGCATTTCAAAGCCTGACAGGCCATCAAGCTGAAATCTCTGATGATACGAAATCAGCATAAACAACAACAACAACAACAACAACAACAACAAGGGGAACATGGGGCCAAGTAGGGTTAAGGGGTGTTGTTGGAGGCGAAAGCAGAGGCGGGGTAGGGGGGTTTTATGGCACAAAAGCAACAGCAAATAGGGTTAACAGCCAGTGCAATTTTCATATTAAAAAGCTTTTCGAAAAACTGCAGGCGATTTTAACCGCCCAGCCATGCAGCGCCACGCCTACTTTAACCCCTTGTGGGCTTCAAAGTTCGTTGAACGCATTTCGAGGTGATAGCAATTTTTTGCAGATATTTTTTCGAGCCGCGTTTTTAACACGATTTTATATAGGCTTTGTACGAGTTAATAAATATGAATATATTTATTTAATAATTCTTACTATAACTACTTCTTGTTGAAATGATTTGTTTCGCTTTTACAAAAGTATGCTGCAAAAATGATGACTCCTTTTTGGCACCTCTTCCATGGGATTTTGCACTGCATTTTCTTGATATTTTTTAATAAGCGCCTTGTGCACACAAAAAAAAGAGACAAGGGGGAGAATGGTTAGATGGTTTCCCAAAATGCAGTGCATTAAATGGGAACCGGAAAACGGGACTCGTGTGATTTGGCCAAAACTGCATGCTCACCATGCCACGCCCCTGGGTCCTAGTCTCGCCCCCCGAATATGCTGAGAATGAAAATGCAAAATTGACAAAGCCAAAATGCTTTATATATAAGCACACATATTGTTTAGATCCATTTGCAGTGAACAAGGACGAGGCGATGCTCTGAAGCTGAAGCTGAAGCTATTGCCGAGGAAGACGACAGAAGTCAAGCAAAGATGTTCCGCAGCCGAGCAAAGGGGAAAGAGACAGGCAAATATGGAGAGCGAGATGGCCATATGCCATTAAATCTCTTTAGAACTCAATTCTTATTCCCAACGCAATTTATACAACAAAATTTCGCACAGACTCAGGCACAAAATCTTGCACATAACACACACAATACACACAGCATGTGCACACACACATATCTGCCACACACAGATGCATGCATGCACAGTTGAACTAACAACACTGTTTAAGGACGAAGCTAAAGGAATTAAAGTGCGATTTTGGGTTGTACCTGTAATACTCTTAGTTAGCGAATTCAAAAAAAATTATTTCCATCTAAGCATTTCACAAAAAAAGTAACATTAAATGAGATATAGAAATTAGTTTCAAATTAATCGAACATGCAAAGGAATTATTTATTAGTTTCTGGCATATTCTTGCAACATTAAACATATCGTTTGAACTTTTCTATGATATATTTTGTTAAATTTATAAAAGTTGTATACATTTTATTATTATATTAATATATGTATAAATACACCATAAAATATATTAAAATATACATCAAATTAAATATATAAATATAAATGTATATTAATAATATTATATTAAATAATATATTAGTATACATTAAAATTATTAAATATATGAGATACGAATTAGATCATATTTTTTAAATACAATTGATTTTATATATAATTTTATTAAGGTAAATATTACTTGCCAAGTCTTTAAGGTTTTAAAATAATATATATAATGTTTTGCTTTATTTCTCAGACAAAAAATATACACATCAAGCATATGTAAAATATAAACCGTGGAAAAAGTCCTCCATATGGTAGGGTATACATATGTTTAAAGCCGACCCCGAAAAAGGAGTATGGAACAAAAAAAGTTTGCAGCAAAAAGCAGCAGAAGAAAGAAGGCAAAACGAAAAATTGAAGAGATGCAGCACAACAAAAGCGCCACCTCTGCTCCACCGCTCCTTCCCCCTCTCTCACCCTCCCCCTCTACCTCTTCCTGCCTCTCTTTCCTTCTCTCTTTTCCCCTCATCCGTGGCTCTCTTGTAGACCGAAAACTAGCGTGACATATGGAGCGGAATAGAAAATAAGCGCACGTCAACTGCATGACACAAACACATAGAAAACACACGACGCGACAAAGCCGAAAAAATATGAGAAACGAAACAAAAAAAAAAAAGACAGAAAACGAGAATATAGAAACAGGGAAAAGAACGGGACAACTAAAAGGCGGAGGAAGTGAGGTGCAAAGGAGCGGAACGAGAGGACAAAGGAGGCGCCCGAAATGAAGTCCAAGTGGAGAGTGTATAAAAATGGAGCAAAGTCCTGGACCATATTTATATTTTTTGGCACACTCAGAAAAAAAGGATGAGAGACAGAACATAAAAAAAAACAACAACAAAAGGTGTGCATGCACACCACGAAAAGAACTGTGAGTATGTGTGTGTGTGTAAAGATCTTTAATAAAAGCAACGTAGCATGGATGCAATGCAAGGGCTGAGCAAGAGATTAACAATGGCGAAAGGATGCAAAAGGCAAGGAGAGATGCAAACTTGACTTTTGTTAATAAATGAAGTTTTGCCGACAATTTATTCCAAAACTTTACTCACTTTCACCTTCATTAAATTTATTAAAAAACAATTTTCAAAACGGATCCAAAGATTACAAATGCATTGCCGCTGAAATGTATGCTATAAAAAACTTGTTCTGCCATCTTTTTGTGGCAACTTAATTTAATCAAAAAATAATATTTCAATTTTCAATTGGTCCAAAATTGTGTTAGGGATCCAAATAATAGATTGTCTCGAGAAACAGTAAGCCATGACATTTTAGCAACCCTTGTGTTAAAATTTGTATTAGTCTTAATGTTCAATTTTGTAGCAAAAACATCTACCTAAATTCCAAAAAGTAAAAATTACACTTTATGAAAAAGTCGCAATGTCCAATATACTTAAATTTTGATCATTTCTCTTTGATTAGTTCCAGGCCTGCCTCCAGCATCTACAAATCAAGGACTCCGTTGCCGAATACATTGTAGGCAAGCATAGGATAAGTGTCTGCCCATGGATTCAGACCATAATATCGTATGTCGACCCACTTGTGAGTTATTATGCCCTCAATTTGTTTCTCCAGAAAGTCAAAACTTTAACATTTATCCTTATAGTCCATCATCGTCAGAATAATGGTTGCCGATACGAAGAGTAATCGATGAAGAACACCGCCGAGTGAGGTTGGCAAATTTTACTGGTATTTATAACACAAACAAGCCAGTTGAATCTTAACACACGACCACCATTTTCCACAGAATTCGTCCAGGAGCCAGGATCATCAAGGCCAGTCGACGGTCCTTGGGCAAGGAAGGCGATCATTTCCCTTGAACGGGTCATTCAGACAGAATTGGTTTAACGGGTCGTGGCACTTCAGCAAAGCTTTCGAAAAATTTGATACTGGATTTATTTTGTACCAACGATTGCAAAAATATTGTATACTATTGAAAAAAAAAGAAAAAATAAGTGTTAAATTAACTGACAAATTTGAATTTGAATTCAAATAGTCGATCAGTTGCCGCCACGTTAGTAAAACGAAACATTTGAATTCAAATTCAAAGAGCGATAATTTCCCGCCAACAAACCCAAATTTGTAATTGATCTAGCTTGATCAACAACATCTATTTTACAACAACAAATCTTGAACAACAACGTAAGACAATAAATATATTAATTTAACTGTCAAAATATATATTCAAATTTAAATAAGCCGTCAGTTCCCGCCATATCAGTTAACCGACAAATTTGAATTTGAATTTGAATTTAAATAGTCGATCAGTTGCCGCCAAGTTAATCGATAAAATTCGATAACAAAAAGTTTCAGGTATGGTCACACTACCTGAAAGATTTTAAGTGAAAAGGAGCTGGTATGTACGACAACAGTATGTACACAAAAACGACTGTTGTTGTTGTTGCTGTTGTTGTTGTTGTTGTTGTTGTTATTGTTGTTGTTGTTGTTGTTGTTGTTGTTGTTGTTGTTGTTGTTGTTGTTGTTGTTGTTGTTGTTGTTGTTGTTGTTGTTGTTGTTGTTTTGGGTTGTTGTTGTTGTTGTACATACTGTGCAAATCGTGCGGTTGTGTGTTGTACGTACTGTGAAATCGTGCGGTTGTGTGTTGCCAAGCCAAGCCTTCGATGTGCTCGGTGTCACTTAATTTTCGGTCTGAAATACCAGGCGAACAGAAGGCAGCAGCAAGCAAATTTAATTTTCTGCAAAATCATTTTCACCCTAAAAGCATGCTACACCGCACCCTGGAAGTATGCCATAATTTTTATTGAACTGCATACTTTTGCATATTTTTGACATTGCATGCTTTTGGGGGCACGGTGTAGCATACTTCTAGGGTGAAAAATGATTTTGCAGAAAATTAAATTTGCTTGCTGCTGCCTTCTGTTCGCCTGGTATTTCAGGCCGAAAATTAAGTGACACCGAGCACATCGAAGGCTTGGCTTGGCAACACACAACCGCACGATTTCACAGTATGTACAACACACAACCGCACGATTTGTACAGTATGTACAACAACAACAACCCACATTACAACAACAACAACAACCCACATTACAACAACAACAACAACAACAACAACAACAACAACAACAAAAACAACAACAACAAAAACAACAAAAACAAAAACAACAAAAACAAAAACAACAAAAACAACAACAACAACAACAAAAACAAAAACAACTACAAAAACAACAAAAACAACAAAAACATCTATTTTACAAGAAAAACATATCCTTTAAAAACAACAAAAACTCTTTGAAAACAACAAGAATTTACGATTTACAATAACAAAAGACAATAAATGTATTAATGGTCGAATGGCTTGCAGATTTGTTTCATTCCGGA